>NW_009259492.1:125378-130258 GCF_000687185.1 Egretta garzetta | reverse complement strand
ATTCCTGCTTTGCTGCACCTCTCCAGGTGGTTTGTGCCACCGATGGAGAACCCATGGAGCCACAGCGCTCCCACCTAGAGAAGCGCTATCCATGGGTATCGATATTTGGAATAAAATGACAGAGATGGCAATAATTGCCACGACGATGAGGAAAGTAAACACCGCGCTTAATGGGAGCTCCTGTGGGATTTCCCCCCCAGATCACCTCACTAAGCAGAGTTTGCACTTGAAGCCAAAGCTGCCACCCCGCTGAAGGGTCGTTAACAGGAGCTGCCCAGAGAAACGGCGGGTGAGGTGCGCTCCATTAACGTCCCACAGCCCCATGGGAAATTAGTGAAGGTGCTATAGATCATCCTTAGGGTAGTGAAAGCCTGGCAGGGGTTGCCCAGAGAGGGGGTGGAGGCCCCATCCCTGGGAACATTCCAGGCCAGGTTGGCCAGGGCTGTGAGCAACCTGATGTGGTTCAAGGTGTCCCTGCTCCTGCAGGGGGGTTGGGCTGGGTGACCTCTGGGGGTCCCTTCCAACACAAAACATTCCATGATTCTATGATCCTACTTATTTAATCCTCTATACGTTCCGCTATAGATGCTCCTTGCATTTTGCAGAGCCAGGACACAGGAGCACCCTCCGGAAGGAGGAGGGTGAAGGTGCGAGCGAAGCACACAGACCTATCTCATGCAACTTCTGCCCAAGCTGGAGGCACCTAAACTCGCCTGTTTAATAGGAACCCCAGCTCATTTTCCCGCAAAAGGCTCAAGGGAACACTGGTTTCCAATAACAGCATCCCAAAGAAGAAGAAATACCTGCCAGAGACCTTAAAGGATTATTCCAGAAATGGTAATAAGCACTATAAATTATTCCTGTATTTTTTTACTCTTAAGAGCGTATATGACAGCTATGAGTTTTAATGGCCCTTAAAATGTTCTTATAGCTAGCAGTGGATTTTTAGTTGTAGGTACTATATAAAAAAGACAACATTTATGATGTACACAATGATTATTTTGCATAAAAGCTGATCTTTTTCATTTTAATTGATCTACTACAATTTATCCTTTTTGGTTCTTGCGTAGCCTTTTTTCTAACCTACTGAAGGACTTCATACTCCCTGAAATTACCACCGCCTTACTTTTAAATCAGTTGCCCTAATTCATTATCTTCCATTACGGAGCAAGATAGCGCTGCTGATCGTGTTTTCCAGACTAAAGGTAAATATATTTACCCCCAAAAACAAAGGCATGTAGAAAGTACATGAGCAAGCTGCTGGTTTTGAAGTTGGAGACGGGGTACTGAAGGACTTCATACTCCCTGAAATTACCACCGCCTTACTTTTAAATCAGTTGCCCTAATTCATTATCTTCCATTACGGAGCAAGATAGCGCTGCTGATCGTGTTTTCCAGACTAAAGGTAAATATATTTACCCCCAAAAACAAAGGCATGTAGAAAGTACATGAGCAAGCTGCTGGTTTTGAAGTTGGAGACGGGGAAAAGGGGGGGGAGAGGGAAAAAAAAAAAAAAAAAAAGAGAATACTGGAATCACAGGAAAATCTCCACAAAAGAGCTTCTGAGCTAAGCCTTGACCCAAAGGAGGCTACAGAAGTGGGAGATAAGACACTGTTTCTTTTTTGATTCCTCAAGAAAAACAAGGCTTTCATGTTCTCCGTAATAAACATACATTTCTACCAGAAATGCCTGATGCTGTGCCCGATTTCTCATCCTGACTGTGAGCAGCTCTGGCAGCAGGGATCCCTGAGAGCCCATTTGCACCCAAAGAGCTCACACGGGATCACCAGGATTTACACAAATCCCTACTGTGAAGTTTTTTTGCCAACAAAGCCCGTATTTTGCCTAAATGAAAGGGTTCTAAGGCCACAGAAGAAGTTTCAAAGTTCAAGTTCCAATGCTTTTGAAGAGCTATGGGGAAGGCTCATTTTTTAGACCATGTTCGCAGTGAATTGCCTTATTTTAAAAATAATTCATGCCAGGTGAGTTTACCGTATATTTATGTGCTACAAATTCATCAATGTTTAGTGTGTAACTACCCTGGAATGAACACAACTCACATGTTTGGTAGATCAGACACTTCGAACGCGACTCCCTTCCCTGTTACCGGAGGGAAATACAGCCAAGGCATCAAGCAGATGCCTTTCTCCCTGGGAAGGCAATCGGTTCTGGATTTTAGAGCTGATTTTAAGCCAGAGGACAAAGAGCTGATGCCGGAGCACGTACTCAGAGGCGAATCCTTTACTGCCTTGAGCGCGAGCTTTTGCTTACTGCTCATCCACCTTTACAGTTTCCAGCCTTTTTGTTGGAACTCGGATGCGTTTGCTTACCTCCATGGCCAAAGCCAGCACGACAGCATATATAAATAACGAGCTCCCAGGTGAAAACACGCATTTCTTTGATGACCATGTCGGCAGAGCTGGAAGACAAGGTAAATAAAGTAATTCCATTTTCTATCAGTGATAACTTATGAAAATACGCATAGATCATGCGTGATGGTGGTGCTGTCTGTCTATAGATTCAGCCTAGGTGATTAGGTAGGAGGCTGAAGGTAAAGGAGGAGGTTATACTACGGGAGAAACCCTACAGTAATTAAGATAACAAGATTTAAGTGTCTAATGAGGACATTCCTATTAGCTGTTCCTTCCTAATCATTAGGTACCATGCAAGCAGCGCAATCAGGGACCTTCAGGGTGGACACACAGGGGTCTAACTGGCTTTCGTAAAAACACCTTCCTCAAATTCTCATTCCCAGCTATCTAAGACAACTCGGTGCAATTTAAAAGAATATATTGGCCTGGCCCTACGCTCGCAGACATCAAAGTTTTTTCCATCTGCAAAGCGTGAAACTTGCTCTATTACGATATTTAAATCAGGTGAGAAGACATACCTGTCTGGTGCAGTTGGCAGTACTCCCTGAAATCAGTTTGCCCAGGGAAGTGTGATACGTATCTTAAGGAACCTCTATAAAAATTGGCTCTGATCTAGAGTGTGACAGCCAAGCGGCCATGGTTCATAAACATTTGTGATCTGTTAATCAAACCAAGACAACCTTCCCTCCAAACATGCAGGTAACCATATAAACAACTTTGTCAGCACTGACATAAAAATATACGATTTAGCTCTTATTAATGGGTGTGAATTGTCATGTTTAAGCTGATTGCTAAGCACACAAAAAAATATGAGAAGAGGTTTAGGCTGGATAGGCCAACTGCACGTGTGCATCTACATGGCTGGCGGAAAAGGGCAGAATAAAGATTGCATCCCAGATAAAAATGCAATCCTGTCAGATCAGGACCGTTTCTATAAGCAAGAATAACGCTGCCAAATAGATACCAGGAGAAAAGCCATTAAGCATTATTGAAAGTCAGGGTGTCCCCTCCAGCTACGAAAAGTTATTAGTCTGACAAATGTCAAGTGCTAATCTAGAACTAATGGGATTTAATTTTATGAATTGTTTTCATAAATATTCTAAAAAGTCTTCAGAGAGACATATTAGATACTTCCATATCTTTTGAATTCATAAAAATACTTTAACGTAGAAGGTGAGCAATTCGTTACTATAATTGTATTGATATAGGGAAATGCTATTTGACTCGTTTGCGTGCTAACCCACAGTGTCTAGAGCTCTCCGCTTGCCGCAGCGAGGCAACCACCGCAGCCTGCAGGAGAGGAGCAAAGCAGGGGCAGCCAAAAAACCTGCTGCACTGAACCTCCCCGCCTTTGATAACGCGCCTCAAACTCCGTTATTTTATCTCTGTGTGAGAAAGTACTTAGGAGTGGCATTTCAGGAGATGCAGGGCTCTCCGTTCTCTTTTTAGGGGAGCGTTGGATTTCCCATGCTTTTCGTAGAAGCCGCCTGCCTCTCAAGAAGAGACTTTTTTTTCTCTCTGTTCCCTTTTTCTCTTTCCACCAGAAAAATCACGTTAGGAGCTTGGAAAGGTGTGAAAAGTACTTCAGAAGGCATAGAAGGGAAAGCAAGAGGCTGGGACTTGTTTATTCATTTGATTTATTCTGTTCCTAAGATCATTTTGGAGGGACAGTAAAAAGCTGTTTCTCAGCCGCCCTTGGGGTGTGAGGAAAGAGCCCGATGGACCCTGTGCCCTCCTACTGCGCGCTCCTCCCGGGGGGGCGTTCAGCCTGGGCCCCTGCGCTCCCCACAGTTCCTTACAGAAAGGAGCCAAAAACCCCTGTACCCGTTGGTTTCCGGACTTTTCAATGACTATATGACACTGTTTATATTTTTCCATCATCTTTACCGCATACAACGTGTAGTCCTAAACAACACAGGGAAAGACAGGGTTTGCATCTTCCATTGTAAGGAGGTTGGTGGCCACAGCCAACGTGCCCGGCTACGAAACCACAACCTTAGACGCCTGCCGTTCAAACAGCAAACCCCTGCTTTGTGTCTTTTTAGTTCAGAGAAAATCATAGGGCTGGTGCTGCAGGAGCAACCCCTGGTCCAACACAGCTTTCCCACCAAAACTCTTCTTTATATGGCTTTGGGGACATATACCCTCCCCTTCCCTACAGACTCCAAGTTAACACGAAGCTGTAATAAAGATTGTATGAACAGTAAAGAAATGAGCCCTCTGTCTGTCTGTCTTTATTTCTCCTACTAGTTCTAATTATACTTTATTTAAGGTCACGCTCCCTACCCCAGGTCTCTGTCCCTGCCGGTCCAGTGCGCTGGCAGCCTCTACAGCTGGGCACGGCGCTGACGGCACGGATTGTCTTGCGTCACCCTTCCCCAATTTCATCCTTTCAGTAACACCCGTCAGTCTTTTTCAAAGCTCCTGGGTAGAGAAAACATTTCTGAGTGTGAAAATCATTTGACAGGCATTTATCTCTTCTAGTGGAAGGGAAAGAAGGCCCATTT
>NW_009259492.1:123247-125328 GCF_000687185.1 Egretta garzetta | reverse complement strand
ACGCTTCTCAAATCACTCGTTGCAGCCTTATGAAGGAAACTTTGGGTACTCTATAACAGAGCGAGGTATTTCAGCAGTAAATCAGATAGCACTGACCTGAATTTATTCCCTGGTATCAACACGATCTGGAGTGTCGTCTAAGTACTGAATTCCAACTCCTCACCACCCTGCGAACTCCAGCGCAACGTCGCTTTGACGTAACGGCATCTGTCATCGGTGCCGGCACGCTGTCCGCAGACTTGCTTCCTAGCGGTGTCTGGGCTCAAGCCCCCTCTTAAGCCTGCCACGGAAAAAGAAAAACCAAAGCATTTTACCCATAGCAGATTAGCTTGGGTTTTCGAAAGGGGAGAGCGTGTTATTCTGTACCCCAGATCAACTGCAAAGCCAGTTCTGCTTGCATTTAATTGTGCCGTTGTTTTCCATGCGGAATGGGACAGAACAAATATCATTATTATTAACGGAGACAGTTTCTGCCATTTTGCTCTACCTCATTATAGAAGAACAACCACACTCCTGACAGCATAAGAGAGTAAGTGCCAAAAGTTCAAAAACTACACTTTATAAAAGGAGAAAAACACAGTCATTGCCTGCTTTAACAACCAAGACATTTTTGCTAAAATTTGATCATCTGAGGAAACACCGTGGCCGTGCAGAGGCGTTCCGATGTACCAATGAACCAGGATGCAAATACAAAGAGGCGCTTTTCTGAACTATTCCGCCTGCGTCCCAGGTGCACAGGGACCTTCCCTTCGGGTACCCCTAAAACCAAAGCCGAGTCAGGAGGGCTTGAATTCCCACCCCTTGTTATTTTTCTAAAAGCTCTCCCGATGACATGGGCGCAAAATGCTTTTTGCAAGACAAAACTAGAAATGATTTCACCGCCTGGAGGAGATACAACCAACAGCATCATGTGTCTCCAAAGCCGAAATCCCACAGGTTATTTTTCTAGCTCCTAAAGGTTTGTCCCCTCTGGGGGAACGTGTTTCCCCATGAGAACTCAACACCTTAAATAGCTTTAACTTCAGCTGGAGCGACGACACGCCAGATTAGTGCTCCCGTTAATTACAACGTCTTGAATTCCCTTTTAAGCTTTTGACCCTGGAGTTACATTCCCTACCTGCACTGCCTCCCCATTCAGACGTTCATATCCCAGCCACTGCGTGAAGAGAAGGAGGGCTCGATGCTTCATTTTTATTATCCTTGGCTTATTTTCCAGGTGAAAATACCAATGCCTACAGCACACCTAGGAGTTACCTACGTACCCGGGGAAAGACCGCCGCCAATCCTCAAAAATACCCCGAGAACCAAAAATATCGGGAAGGGATGGGCTTGGCAGCTCGAACCCCTTGCCTGGCTTTGGCTCCTCCGCATTTAGAGTGCACCTGGGTATAAAAGACAGAAAGCACCCTACGGGAGGGGAGGAGGAGGAGTACATTTTCCCGTGTCGTTTATTGTCGTTATTTCACTGTTTTCCACTTCTATATCTCAAAGAAAGAAAGAAAAAAAAAAGTCTGTGCCAATCGGAACAGTTTTCAGTCTTAACATTCCAGATAAGTGATGCTGAAGAGCAGCTTTTCCTGGGGAGCTACTGGAGCCGCCCTCCCCTTTCTGCCCCGTGCCAAATGCAGGTGGACAGTTTTACCAATATAGCACCTGCCCTATGAAAACTCTGATTCTGAATTAATCAGCTTCCTTCCCTAAGAGTTCATCCAAACGATTCCAGGTCACATCTCCATTTCGGGGTCAGTGTTTAAGCATCAGCTAACCTGCCGGCACCTGAGACTGGTGGCATGTCCCCCGAGATGTTCCATAAATCTCCTTCTGCATAAAAAAAGGTTGCTCCAAAAGCGTTAACGTTATCGAGACTGAAGTGGCAGAGTACTCCTGCTGCTGGAGATATTACTTCTGTCCATCACAGCGGAAATCTGTCTAACGAAATTTCTTATCTGCCACCCAGATGGAAGCTGAAGCTCATCCGGGATGTGCCGGTTACCTGTCTCAGAGTACCGGGGTGAGTGCCACGTTGGGAAGTGATTTGTATAGATCGCTGGGTTTTAATGATAAGTATAAAGTACTTCACC
>NW_009259492.1:111629-122999 GCF_000687185.1 Egretta garzetta | reverse complement strand
CTTACCATGATCCCCTTGGAAAGCAATTTGTACTGCAGTTACCAAACACGGGTATCGGCGTGGCAGGGAGCCAGTGGGTTTCAGAGCTTTAATTTCCAATTTGCTGGATGTGGGGCATTGAGGCATCGCTGACATCTCTGCAACGTCCGCTGTAGTCTGTGGCAACTTGCACGTATTAAAACAAATTAAAGAACTGTCCCTAGCAAATAGGGCTACCTTTGCCTACGTGCCTTTATTCACTGGACACCCAGCTCAGGAGCTAATAAAAGTCATAGGGAATGCGTAACAGTTAAACCAGTTAGCTTCAGAGCAACTAAATGATCATATCCTCAGTAAAGACTCAAAGATCAGCTCCAATTTAGTGAACCTCAACATGAAAACAGTCAAATCACTGGTTTGGGGTTTTTTTTTTTTTGGCAGAGGTGAGGACAGCTGGGGTAAACATAACATTTTAACCCCCTTTTTTAACTTTAAACAAAAGAAATAGCATCACTGTAAATTATATTTTTTTTAAAAAAATACTATAAAAATTTTAAAAGTCATATATTTAAATAAGCAAACTGTTTTTTTTCATTGCTACCTGATTTATATTGCCTGGCATAATCATTTTAACCATATTCTTTAACAATAATAATAAATTCTAACAAAGGAGGAAAATACACTTATTGCAGCACAAGTTACAACAGCAAAAGAATTCACCTTAGGCATCTAGAAGAGAGATATTTTGGCTCATTCCTCTGGGAAAGCTATGTCTTGGCTTATCCCTCTGAAAAATAAGCTTTGGAAAAAATAACTTGGAAAAATAAGCTTTTTCAAAAATAAAAAAAGAAATTAAAAGCAGGAAATCTGGGTTATTTCAAACCGAGGGGGAAACACATTTGGAATTCGCGGGGTCCGCAGAGAGCCCGTTGCGTCCCTCCCGCCCGGCAGCGCAGCAGCCCCAGAGCCTCCGTGCTCCCACCCGTCAGCCAGGCCCCGAGAGCCCCAGATGGGGTAAATCCCACAAATCCGGGATTCCCTCGCGTTTGAGGAGGCTCTCCTGGGAACCACTGCTATGAGGTCCAGCAGCACAGAGAAATGGACCCAAGCACAGAAGAAAAACCTGAATCAGGTATTATTTGCTATGCCCAGATGTATTTTTTCCCCCTTTTTAAAGCTTGCATGACCATTAAGGAAAAAAATTCCAGAAACTAGAGGGGACGTGTCTGGGCAGCATGTCCGTGGACCCTCACTCCCACACGCATCCCTTGGCACGGCCTCACAGCACCACCAGCCTTCCACAGGAGCGTTACCCGTGGGATTTGGTTGCAGCGCCTGCCAAGTTTAATGGGATTATTTCCTTTCTGACAACCATTTTGCCTGCGCAGGAGGCACTTTTAAACCCATGAAAAATATTTGAGTACTTTGTTTACTTGAGCACTCTGTCTGTGGTCATGTTTGGCTGCTTCCTTTATTCAGCATGCCTTCTAAGAACAGCTCTAGGGAGACAACTGGTGCACCAGAAACGTCTGGACACGCTGTGATCTTCGCAGAATCACAGGCCTGGGGACGTGTCTGGGCAGCATGTCCGTGGACCCTCGCTCCCACACGCATCCCTTGGCATGGCCTCACAGCACCACCAGCCTTCCACAGGAACTCCACAGGAGGAAGAACTTGTTGACTGTGAGGATGCCTGAGCCCTGGCCCAGGCTGCCCAGGGGGGGCTGTGGAGTCTCCTTCTCTGGAGATCTTCAACCCCCGCCTGGCCGCTGTCCTGTGCCCCCTGCTCTGGGTGAGCCTGCTTGGGCAGGGGGGTGGCACTGGGTGAGCTCCCGAGGGCCCTGCCAACCCCTGCCAGGCTGGGAGTCTGTGATTTCATGGGAAAGGGAGCCCATATAGAATCATCTATTATTGTCTAGTTGCATCTTGGACTTAAATCTTATCAAATTTAACATTATCTTTCTTCGGAAGGGGTAGGGAGAGTGCCAGAATTAATGTGATTGTGTCCTTTAATAACTTGAACACTTGAAATAGTAAGAAATGAGATCAGAACGTTACTCAAACCCCACTGTTGCTGACTTAGGAATGATGCAACACACTGGATGTTGAAGGTCTGAGCCCCCGAGTGCTCAAGTACAAGTGACTAAATTAGAGACGGTTTTATTAAAAAGACGACTACATAAAATTGATTTGAGGAGTTCAGGGTTTCCTTTGTTGAAAAATATTCCCTTCTTGATAAAATAAATATGATTTATTCTAGATAATTCTAGGAAATCCCCTTCAGAGGGAAGGGAATTGCCCATCTTGTTTGTGTCATCCTGAGGTGATGTGGCATCCCTCACCCATGGACCAGTCATGATGAGGCTGTCCCAAACCACCACAAATAAATAACGCTGGTTTTTACTATTCCTTGTCCTCCTCATAAACAGACATAGATAAAAGGTGCCAACTAAAAGGTTACCTGCCTATATACGTGTAGATAGATAATGAATCAGCTTCTACTGTGTCACATCACTTCAGCTCCATCAGAGCGCATCGCTGGCCGCTCAGAGCGGGTATCGACCGCCGCTTGCCAATCCAGGCAATGGTAGATGGTGCTGATTTCATCACAGGGTCACGCAATCTTTGCTGAGAAAGTAGATTTTTTTTTTCCCTATGTGGTAGTTCTCAGAGTAGACTATTTAAGTAAATTTGGAAGCGAGGAAAGAATTTAGGCTATAGGGTCTATTAACAATATCAAAAACCCCGTCACCTCAGGACCATGCTAATGAGCCTGACCTTAAATTACAGTGTTCATCGTGAAAGTAACTGGCACTCGATGTCTGAAATGAACCGTGAGTTTTACGTTGTGTGCATCAGTCAACGAAACCCACCCAAATAATGCAGTATGAAATAATTAAGGATAGGCTATCTAATTGTTGCGTTCAATTCCTAAACTGACTCTGATGTTACTTGAAGCTCAGTAGGAAAACTAATAAAAGTCTCGGCGAGGTTGTTTTTCCTGTGTTGTCAGCACATTGCTGGTTAATGACTTCTAGAGTAGGTCAACTGAAAAGTGGTTTCTTTCACACTTACGTGTTACTACCAAGTTTTATTTCCTTTGTCAGCTGTTATTTCTAAACTACAGGAGCTGTAGACATGATTTTTTGATTTATTTATTGTTAGAAATGATCATTTTTTACTCATAATGCCGCTGATTTTCAAGAGTCATTCTTTTTTATGACCACACTGTCCTATCTTATCTCTCAAGCGCCATCGCAAAGGAAAGCTGCTTCCTAATTACAAAACCTGTATATATTGTTCTTTGCCTTGCCAAATTTTATTAAATGTGCTTTTTATCTCAGAAGCATGAACCTGAAAACGTGCTCGTGTCTGAGCAGCCTTTCCAGGGAAATGGCTGTTATCCTGTGAGTTATCCCAAAAGAAGGAGGCGCCCGCTGGGGCCTGGCAGTGATGGCGGCGAGGAGCCAAGGGCCACCCCACATGGTCCAAGATCAGTATCCTGAGTAGGGGCTCTATGGAACAGGCTACATTGACTAAATGCAACTGGCCTTGGGTAGGAAAGAAAAATAAAATAGTAAAAATCAAATTTATGTCTTGCTAAGTCAGCACATCAGTGTTCTGAGAAAAAAAAAAAAATATTTTTATTTCATCCTGTCGACAGTCTAAACCACAGCTTTCTTTGACTGTCTCAAACCCAGTAATCCATCTCTCACTTCAGGATCAAGCATGGCCTGTTCTGGGTTCCACCAAAATCAGCCTCAAGCTACTCGGAACAGGGTCAAACAGAGACAGTGGGTAAAGCACCATGAGCGGAGGTCAACGAGTTACACACACACACACACACACACACACAACCTAAATTATCCGGAGTACACCTCAAAAGGGGGAGCGTGCGGCATGGATTCCTTCCAACGTGCTGGGTAAAAGCTACTTCTATTGCTTTTATGACTTTTTTTTTTTGATTTAAGCAAGCAAGAGCATTATCTGACAGCAAACACCACATCCCGATAGCACCAGCTCACCTGCTCCTGCCACTGGCAATATGAGCAACCTAAGCTCTGGGTCAAAAAGAGCTTAAAAACCACCAACACAAGAGCTGCTACAACACACAGCCATCTCAGCAACTTCAAACAGAAATGGCCAAACCAAGCTGTGTGTTCTCCCAGAAAGCAATCCGCACGAGGCTACGTTTCCCGTCAAGAAACTTGAACGAAACTGAAATGAACTTTCAATGAAATGTTAATAATTATGTATTTTCTGCATTATAACTCATGGCAGAATTTGGATTACTGTCTATACTTTTAAAAGCAAAGATTTGAATAATACATGGAAGGTAGGAATGAAATAGATGTCTTCTCTAGGAGGAGATGGAGGTGCACTCATATTCTTTTAGTTTCCCAGTCATTAGATTTATAACCAGCTCCTCGCTGGTTCATGAATATTAGAAGAATATCACAGTGAAATGTATTGTAATTGAAAGAATATTAATTAAGGTTCATCTCCTATTCTATGGCTCTCTAATATCATCTGAAAAAGAGTCATTATACAAAGCTAGAAAGTCATGCTTTATTCAGGACAGTGTTATCTTTTTAAGCAGATGTGAAGTTATTAATTTAAAACAGTAAAACAGCTCAAACCCTGTATTCTACATTGTTTCAGATATTAAGAAAAGCTGTTACTCACTTAAGCAATCAAGATTTTACTTGATTAATTTTCTTTTCAGAGAACAGGAACTGTGGGTTCTTCGTGATTACAACTTCCCCGCTAACAAATCAATGCGGGGAGCAGGACGTGTAAACCATCTCCCAAACCGCCGGCGTACGAATGGGTGATAAGTGCCCCACGCAGCCCGTTTTCTTTAGAGTTTCTGAGACTTTGCACTACAACGTACCAGCTTTTTCATGCCAGCGTCAATGCACGCTTACTGCCAATGAGCACTACCGGAAAGGCTGCATAATGTATTTTTTCTGATTCTTTTTGCTCATAAATGCTTATTTAAGTACTCTGGGGATCGTCCATTCAAACACATTAGCGAGCACGGTATCACGGTTTTTTTCCCAGACCCATAGCGATACACTTGTTAAGATTCCCCCTTCAACAGTTCTATGACCGTACAGAAGCTGGTCCTAAAAGTTTGGGGGCTGCTAATTTTAAATACGGTTAATAGCAAATGCTGCCATTGGTCACAAGCAACTCATGGCTCCATTCTGCTTTTCGAGATGTGATACAGAAAAAAGATATTTGGACTTTTTCAGTGATGACCTAGTCCAGTTATCCATGAAAAACTGATAATGAGTCGTGGTTCTTAGTCTATTTATCACATACTTTAAAATAATTAATATAAGGATGGTTTAATGGTAATATTGGTCTCTATCATTTCCTAGAAATTCAGCTGGACACAGTTCTCTGTGGGAGAGACAGCTTCAAAATCCAGCAGTCACCCCAGTTCGTGTCTTTAAGGAAAATTGCAAAAGTTGGGATTAAAAGCAGAACTCTGGAGAGAGCAGCGTTAGGAGACCTAGTGAAGGTATTCGATACAACCCAAAAAGTAATTCTTTTCCTCTTGTCTGTTTTATCACTTAGGTTGACAAACCACCAGCTTCCCAAAGCTAACATCATGATAAATTTGTATAGGTTAAAACCAGAAATAAACGCTCTATTTTCTTTAATTTCCCGACGTATCCCTCGTGCGTGTCACTCATCCCAGCAGAGGCCCATACGTCCATTCCATAATTTCCCCCCAAACCCACACACGATGTAATGATTTTAAGACCAAATGCAGCTAAAAAGCGTAAAATCATTCTGACAACCAGTAACGTTCCAGGAACCCAAACGGTCAAGCCTCGAGGCAAGGGAAGGTTCCTACGTACTGCATGTAAAGAGAGGCTGTGAAATGGGAAGTTGATGTAATTGCCAGTATTCTACACATCCTTCACTCAGCGTTCCCCTCAATTCTTGGGCTTGTTAAAATCCAACAGATCCAAACCCTTTAACATCTGCCTTTCTACTCCTGATGGAAGATGAATGAAATACATCTTATCATACAGGTAGCTTCCCAAACATACAGGTGAAAACCCCCTTTTTTTCTAAAGAAGCTTTGAAAAAGTTTTCTGGTCACTGAATTTTCTCCAGATCAGCTTTTACCCATGAAGGGAAATAACTACCTTGGGCAAATTCTCCCGATTCTGAGGGATTCATTGATCCCCGAGGTACAAAAAGGGGATACAAACCAGAACGTGCAGGCTCTTTTGTTTCCGTTTCCGAAGAACAAGGTAGTGGATTTAAAAACCAAACACACATTTTCACAGCTCGTGCACTGTCTGCTCCTCACGTATTCCCTGCATCTCGCATTCCAACGTCTATGAGTAAAATCTGTTTCAAAAGCGCCCAAGTTTTGGCAACACCTAACAAATATTATCACAACTTCCAGTGCTTCTACTACTTCTATGCTCTGATTTGCTTATTGAATAGAAGTACAGGATTTTGTTGAAAACCTATTATTTTTGAAGCCTTACTCTAGCATTAGAATCAGCGTGGATCTATTCTTAAAGTTCTGCATATAACACTTAATTAGCAGTGGAAATTTATTTGTTCAATAAGAAACCTTCTATTAAACTTCAGCAATGAACGTATTTTCTTACACAGGCTGCAAAATCCACTTTAATGCTAATTCTGGTTATATTCTTGGAATGATCATGAATTAATGGCCTATGAAGTGAATAAATAAGCCTGGGTTTGCCAGCCTGTGAATAAATAATCCATCCTCCCAGTTTTAACAGTCTATTGAGTGCTGCCAAGAAAGACCATGGAAACACTGAGACACTGCAATCTTTTGATTTATTCGCTCTCTTCTCCTACTCTAAATTATTCCAAACCCCACCCAAATTTGCAAACTTGCAAATCATTTGGGCTTCAGATTAATTTGAACAGTCATTATGAAGACAGGCAAATAACATCGTCAAATACTACTAACTAATGTGGTGCATGCCTCTGGGCACCCATCCCTACCTCCCCAGTTCAGACAAGGCCAGGACGCAGCGGGACAGCATGCAGCCCAGTCCCACAAGGCAGACATTGCCAGATTCCAGTTGTTTTCTAAGTGCCCAGTAGAAAATGGGCCCACAGCACGTTCCTGGATGGAGCTAGTGGCAGTTTGCTGGCGGCAAACCCGTGCCAGTCTGCAAGGATGGGTTCAGGATAACGTAGAGCAAACCCCCTGCCTACCAAGGATCAAGCTAAACCAGCGTGGCTGACAGCGGTTTGGGTACCTCTCTATGTGCCGCAGCCACAGCCAGACTCAGACCAGACTCGGCCTTCGTTTTATCAAGCTTATAGATTGGCTGTGTTCCAGCTTTTTTAATTTCTGTCCCTTTAGTAGATAGCCTTCCAGTAAAGTTCTCCTCAGACGAAGACATGACTAAGTCTGCCCAAGGACTCATCCACTTCTACAAGAAAGCCAGCATTGCAAAACCATTAATCTTTGCTGTATTCCCGGTTTTATTGCAATTCTCAGCCACACAGAGGAAAGGCAATCAGGCAGACAACGTCGCTGCAATCAGTTCACAATTCTTCTAATTTCTCCGGTTTCGGAACAGTGATTCAACCTGCTTCACTTCCTCACTTACCTGCAAATGTTTGCCTTCCAAATAATTTATTGCTTGCATGAAGAAGGGTCAAAACACTAAATCATCGTTCAAAAATAATAGCTTCTTAGATAGTTTTAAAGTAATTCTTTAATTAAAGTGGAGAAACTGGGAAAGCGTCTTAAAAGCCCTTCAGGATTCTGATATTATACTATATGGATATAATTACTACCCACTTTAACTTGCCCTGAAAGTAATGATCAAGTCTTAAATGACTGAAGTTAAAGATCAATTAAATCTGATGAAGGGAATGCTGAAAACTGGCCAACTTATTAAACCGGTATAATGCGACAGTACATGGTACCTAGATGTGTTGAATGGAGTCAGAGGAGATGTTAATAATAATAATAATAATAATAATAATAATAATAATAATGCTGTTTCTTCTGAGAACCAATGGACTCTGACCTTCCCGATAACAAGAAAGAAGAAACCAAAGGCACTCCTGGGAGCAGGGAAAAGACCAGCCGTGAGCCTGGGGGACCCGCGTGGAGGAGCACGGGGCTGCAACAGCAAACAGGATGGGAATACTTTCCATTTTAAAATTATTGAAACTGTGTACAGAATGATTTTTCCTTCAGTCTCCACTGAACAAGAGCAGTTATGAGACACCGAGGGATGGACACTGCCTCTTTCCCACTGCCAAGAGAAAATCTTAAGAGACCACTCCTCTTAAGAGACCACATCCAGACCCATGTTGCAAATCAATTTGTCATTTTGCAAACCAGAGGTTAAGACTGATTGCCAAGCATTGCACCTTCAGAATTACTGAAACCTCCTAAAGCAAAGCTCCAAACACAGCTAGCCTTCAGCCTCCGGGGTTCCAGCACACGAACCATGGTACCCAAACATTACAGTGCCTCTTTGAGGTGCTCTAGGGCAGAGTGTGCTGAAAGCTCGCTACAGAGACACAGCTGCTAAACAAACCTGAGGTGGAGTTTTACAAGGATGAACAGTTTTTGAAGACAACTTCATCACACGTAACCCCAGGGTTTTCTCCAGTTTTCTCACTGCCTCCAAAGTTGGGAAAATAAAATCTGTAAAACTGGTAGCGCCACGACTCCCTGGCAGCATCCTATGCAGAAAGGGGGAGAGGGCAGGGACCAGCGCCCCTCCGAGGAAGGGGAGGAGATGGTCACGCTAAAACAGGAGGGGAGGGAAGGCACGTGAGAAGGAAGCAGGTTTGCTGTGCACGTATGAGGTGGGAGCCAAGCGGCTTCAGACTAGGGCGGACCTGCCAGCATCCCCTGGCCCTTCCGGGCAGGCTCACGGTACGTACACGCGCGATGGGAAAAGATGCAATTACAAGGCTGACGTTAGAAATTAAATTAGCTGAATTCTATAGCCAGGTGCCAAAGAGTGCTCTGGGCAATTTGGAGGGATACAGTAAAATAAAATTGGTGCCAAACACGCATAATGATGACAACGGCGATCTTAAAAAAAATCTATTTACTCCTGCACTTTGTCTGGAGGATGTGTCCTGACTCTGTAGAATGACTGCAGCAAGTTGTAAATGATGTATGAAATGAAAAATCCCTGTTCAGCCACTGCGGAGAGAAATTGCAGACCGTGCTTTTCAGTCACTTTTAAACTACGCTATTTGTCGTAAAGTTGAGCACAACCGTACTAAAAAGGGCCAGCCTGCATGTGCACACACACACCCCCAAGAAAACCACTTCGTGTGAACATATTAAACACGGCAGCACTGTTCGGAAATTAAAGGTATTGCAACGTTTGGAAGAATTGTAGTTTTAAGGGAACCATAGAACGGTTTGGGTTAGAAGGGACCTTAAAGGCCACCTACTTCCACCCCCCTGCCATGGGCAGGGACACCTTCCACCAGACCAGGTTGCTCAAAGCCCCGTCCAACCTGGCCTTGAACACTTCCAGGGATGGGGCAGCCACAGCTTCTCTGGGCAACCCGTGCTGGTGCCTCACCACCCTCAGCGTGCACTTGGCCTTGTTGAACCTCATGAGCTTCGCATGGGCCCACCTCTCCAGCCTGTCAAGGTCCCTCTGGGTGGCATCCCTTCCCTCCAGCATGCTGACCGCACCACTCAGCTTGGTGCCATCAGCAAAGTGGCTGAGGGTGCGCTCGATCCCACCGTCCATGTCGCTGGCAAAGAAGTTAAACAGCCCCGGTCCCACTACCGACCCCTGAGGAACGCCACTTGTCACTGGGCTCTACTTGGACATCGACCAACTCTTTGATTGCGACCATCCAGCCAATTCCTTATCCACCGAGTCGTCCATCTGTCAAATCCATGTCTCTCCAGTTTAGACACAAGGATGTTGTGTGGGACAGTGTCAGATGCTTTGCACAAGTCATGGAATCGTTTAGAATCATAGAATCATTTAGGTTGGAAAAGACCTTTAGGATCAGCCAAGTCCAGGTAGATGACATGAGTTGCTCTTCCCTTACCTTTGCTCTGATTGAAATTAGGAGTAAACTGTCTGCTTTCTGTTGGGTATATGAGAATTTCATAGCAATTTGACTGAAATGACCCCCCCATGAGTTACACTGCACATCTGTTTATATCCTAAGTCCTTGCCTTTAACCAAGATGCATCTTTTTCATACTACACCTCTGTCCGAAAGAGAATTAAAACTACAGCCATCAGGGTTGGTTAAGATTTTGGGTTTTTTTTGTCCTATGTTTCATAGAGGGTTTTCATATTTTTTCCTCTCTTTCTTTCAGTCATTCCCCTCTGTGTAACTACAGAAGCTGGAAGACTAGAGTACGGCCATAATATCTTCAGACATTCTTCTGGAGATCAAGAACATTACAATGCAGAATTTTTATTTTATTTTTTTTTTAAATGGCAACATGAATGTATTAGTTTACATAACTGGTATGTCCTCTCCTGAATGCAGAGATTTAGGTCAAGTACCCCATGGCAGCACCCAGGGGAAGGGGCAGAACACTAGATCCTACATGAAGAGGATGTGCTAGAGGACTTCAGGTTTCCATTTTGTTCATGTTACAGGCAAAGGAAGAGACTCAAATGGACAAATTAGCTCTGCACAGTTGCAATCACTGAAATACAGCCCAGTTGCACGTGCTGGGGAACGGAGCCTTTTGGTTAGGTCCCTTCAGAAGGATTGAATGCCTCGCATCTCTTTTCGTGTTGGAGGAAAAATAATTTTCTGACTTTTATATTCTGGCGATTGCTGTGGAATAGTGGGCCAGAGGCTAATGGCCAGGTTGTAAATTAACACAGCCGGGGAGCACATCTGCATCTTTCTTGCCTCCTGGCTGTTTTGATTTTAAGTTATTTTATTGTTCTGGTTTTCCCCTCTTACTTCCTTCATCATATGGAGTTTTGCAATTTTTTTACTCAAACATCAATGGTTTTGTCATGAAATTAGGGGACCAGGAAATAGATCCCAGATAAAGGGGTTTTTCTTGAACACAAAAGCCAAATCTAATTTTTGGGATGCTGTTTAGGTTCCCTTGCTGTGCTGCTTAGGAAAGAACATACGTGACCTGTGTAAAAACATCAGCAAAATGGAAACCTGGAATACAGGCTTAAGACTTTTTGCTAAGCAACTCCCTCCGAGGTATATAGATGCAATGATGAGCCAGTAAAAATCCATGAACTTAAATTAAAATGCAAATTTTAAAATATCTAAATATATCTAAATTATCTAAAGATCTGTTCCTGTAAATCTCCGTAATCAGCAGATTTATTTTCAGGATTTGTCAGGATGACAAGCACGGCTCACTAGCGGTCCTGCACCGCTG
>NW_009259492.1:98142-111618 GCF_000687185.1 Egretta garzetta | reverse complement strand
AGGACAGGGGCCCAAAAGGCAACAAAAGGGGTCTGGCACCAACTGAAACCTTGGATTCCCATACAATAATCGCATTCCCAAGGATAACGGTTGGACTCGATGATCTGAAGGGTCTTTACCAACCTAAAGGATTCTTGGATTCTATGGTTCTATAACTAAAGACTGCCTTCAGCTCCCTGTGAGTTCCAGATAAAAAAAATTTGCAATGAAGCACACGTTTGGAAATCCCAAATTAGAAACCCCTTTGCGAATTTAGCCCTTGGGGACCGCATAAGAGCGGGAACAGCCCCAAATCACCCTGAATGGGAGCCGCGTCTCCGCAGACGCAGAGGAGTGGTGGCTGCTGAGCACCGTGCTGAGCAGCTCCGTGGTTTTAAAAAGCAAATCCTCATAACACGGGAACAACAAAAAATTGGGAACAAGTGGTGATCTACTTTTTACCATGAGCTGTATCCACCCCCCAAACTCCATCTACTCCGAATCCCTTCATGATAAAAGAGAAGATTAAACACAGTTTCATTACAGTCGGGGTTTTGCCCCTCAGTTCTCAGATTAAATAAAATTTCTGTCTCTAAAGAGACACCATTTAAATGAATGGAGGCAATTAGGAGGAAACAGGATCGTCCCTGTTAATGAGGCTCTCTGATTAAGGCATTATACAGCCAATAAATCTCATCCTTTTTTTGTTTTTACGTTTTGGTCAAGACTGAAAAAGTTAACAAAGCCAACGCTCAGTTATCTCAGTGAGCTTCTGAACTATGTCCCTGCGTAAGATAAAAAGACTTTTGTGCTTTCATATTTTAATTAAGCATGAATGCAAATTCTATTGGTGTCTAAGCCAGCTATCCATTTAAGTTTTTCTCCCAATTTTGCATACTATTTTTTGTAGATCTGAGGGAAAAGCACCCATTTGCCAGCTCCAGGAGCCCGAGGGAGGCTGGCTGTGGGGAGCGAGCTCTGCAGAGCATCGCTCCTGGCAGGCTCCGGACCCCTCCCGGGAGGGGCTCGAGGGGTTAATGGCTATCTCAGAGCTGGGCGAAACTTCCCTCACCGACCAACATCCTAGGGAATTATGGCTTTCCCTTTTTGACTTGCTTCAAATCTGGTTTGTATTCCTTATTAGCAGTAGCATCGTTTGTGACCTTCAGGGAACCTTCAAAACTTTAATGACGGTTTCTGATATTAACAACCAACCTGGTGAGCTCCCGCTTTTTGTTGCAGGAGGTCTGGTCTCTCCCGTTTCACTTTCATTTCCACGGACAGATGGAGAACAATTAATCCTGCCACAACAGCGACAGTATTTCACTTTGGTCCGTCTTTCCTTCTCCATAATTAATTTACCCAATGCAGCCTGCCACTTCATTAATCAATTAGGTAAAAAGGCTTGCCTGTTAATTTAAATACATTGTGATATTTGATGCGTACTCTCTTTTTTAGTCAGCTCTTTGTGGGCTATCTCACCTATCCAAGAGTCCTTTCCAGATTCGGTACGAATGCTTCGCTCGGGTCTTACGGCGGCTGGAGGTGACTGAGATTTGCTCTCAGGCTTTCCAGAGGTAATCTCCCCTTTCCCATAAAGGAGTCTCTTGTGCAGCAGAACGCAGCACCAGTCAAACTACCTGTATCCAACTCTCCTTATTTCCAAGGAGCAGAAAAAGTAATAGATGCATTCCTGATCACAAACTACTCCTGCCCGGAGCGACCCAGTTCTCCGAGATATTCAGACAACCATGTCTCTATTCTGGCGCTGGCCCAACTCGCCCACAGTCCGTACCTGCTTGATGTGCTGCTCCCCTGTGAGCATCTCCCACCTTCGCCGGTTCTGGGTAACAAAAACCCACCATGCGCAAACATTCAATCAATCACAGCAAAAACCTTCCTACTTTCAGCCTTCAGTGGTATGGTTCCACTCTGAAACAAAAGCATTTAGGGCCCCTTCAGTATATTCACCCTGCTTAATGAACAACCGCGTGTTCTTATTACCCATATAAATGCTTAATCCTTTCCAAATTCCTTTAAATCCTTAAACTCAGTAATGTTGGTATTGGTGATCTGCATGGGCCACCTATGGTTTATACACAGAATCCCAGCCTGGCAGGGGTTGGCAGGGCCCTCGGGAGCTCACCCAGTGCCACCCCCCTGCCCAAGCAGGCTCACCCAGAGCAGGGGGCACAGGACAGCGGCCAGGCGGGGGGTGAAGATCTCCAGAGAAGGAGACTCCACAGCCCCCCTGGGCAGCCTGGGCCAGGGCTCGGGCACCCTCACAGTCAACGAGTTCTTCCTCCCGTTCACCTGGAACCTCTTCTGCTTCAGGTTGTGCCCATGGCCCCTTGTCCTGGTGCTGGGCACCACTGAGAAGAGTCTGGCTCCGTCCTGGTGACCCCCACCCTTGAGATATTTGTAGGTGTTGATGAGATCCCCTCTCAGCCTTCTCTTCTCCAGGCTGACCAAGCCCAGCTCCCTCAGCCTTTCCTCGTAGGGGAGATGCTCCAGTCCCCCCATCATCCTTGTTGCTAATTGTCTGGAATTACACTGGGTGGTCTTCATTTTTCTATTAAACAAGAGCAGCCAGAGGAGCTCCACTACCCACTCGCTACCTCCTTTGGAAGAAAAAAAATCTGAAAAGCTGGACTTTTTTTTTCTTTTAATAGTTCAATCCAGACTGGGTTTTGGGAAGACCTGGAGTCAGAAGCTCTTTCTATTCATCCAACCCTACTGCCACCCAACACAGCCCCCTGCAAACAGCGTCCGTGCAATGCGTGTCCCCCCCCAGCCAAGCTGGGCACGGGCTCGGAGGCTCTGCCAGGCAGGGGCAGAGGGGCCGAAGCTGGGCTGCAGAGGCATGCTGGTGGGATCCTGCCCCTTGGTTGTTCTTGTACCACTTTGCATCTGTGTACTTAGAAGTACAGCACTGCTGCCATGCTGACACAGCGCTCACCACTGCCAACCACGTGAGAAAATCATGTTTAAGTTGGCAAGGAGCAATGTGTGCTTAAGGGCTCTGCAAAGCCGAAACCTGAACAGCAGCGAGAATTGGCTATTCAGATTTCATCTCCAGCATCTCTGTGGGTTTTTTTTTTTCAAGTACCTGGCACCAGAGCTGTTCTCAGAGACATCAATTTAAAGAAGTGCTGCAAACATTCAATCCTCTCGGTTTAGTCGAGGAACTCTCTCGTGAGAGGGGATGCTGAGGAGCGGCGCCTTTGAAACGTGGCTCCCCAGGAGAGTCCTCAGGAGGGGATCATTGGCAGGTTTTAAAAGTAACCTCTAATGTAATTAACTCACTGGTAGATTTTAATGGTTTAATAGTTGGAATATTAATATAGCGGGAGCACGTTCAGCAAAGGATGACAGAGCTACAAGGCAAACGGCGGTAAAGGAAAACAGCTTCAGGGAGGCTGCTCCCCACAGGCACTTGTGCAGAATTTCCAGCGGCCACGGTCACAGAAAACATGGGACAGGGTTTAGTGGTGGGATGGCAGTGTTAGGTTAACGGTTGGGCTTGATGATCTTAAAGGCCTTTTGCAACCTAAACGATTCTATGATTCTGTGAAAAGCCCTCCTGGAGCCTTACAGCTCGGACTCATCCCAGTCACCCACAACACGCAACAAAATCCTGCAAAACCGTCTCCGTGTTGGTCAGTCCTTAAACACCAAGGGAAACATTCAGGACCCTGAATGCTGCCTTGCTGCAAAGCAATACTTGGCTTTGCTTGCAAAATCAACAGCTCAGAAAAACGAATGCAACGTTGCCTTTTCCTAGTCCTAAACCAAGCTCTGCCACCCCTTCCTGGCTGTATAAAGCCAAGCTTCCACCAAGCTTGCAGCACTTACTTTCCCCACTTCTAATAAAAGAAAACACATTCAGCAGCGAACGCGCATCAGCAGTCAATATGTAATTACTTCCAAAGAAAAGATCTTTTCTATGATGTCGACCAAAAAAAAAAAAAAAAAAAAAAAAAAAAAAATCAAAGTGTGATTGTAAGAGCAGTTAAAGGGATACAAAAACTTTATCAGCAGGGATTTTTTTTTTTTTTTTAGTCCATTCTAATTAAATACAGCAGCTTTAAATGATTTGTCATGACAGGAAAACATTTAGTTCATAAGCTCAGCATTGGAAACTCATCTATGAGAGCCCAAGCACCGTGTTTTCCTCCTCAATACGACTTAAATACAGCCGATCAGAAATCATAAAGTTATCCTTGATACAAAAATACAGGAGAAATTACAGCAGAAAAGGAAGCACACATATCTTTAATTATTCTTAGTGCACGCTCATGTGTCTACAGAAATACTGAAGGTGGCAACGTCATGAAGAAGCCAATTCAAGCTTTGGTGAACAAAATCACTCACTTTGCGTGAAACGGGATTCATCAAGGGTCTCTGAACCTACTGGAGCTCTGCACAGGAGGTGGATGCCCACACTCCTGGGGTGGAAATCCCAGCAAGCACTGCGTCCAGCTTTTGGCTCTGCACTTACCAAACCTGTGGAGTGTTTGGAGAGTCCGGAAGAGAGCAAGCAGATTGCTTGCTGGTGTGAAAAACAAACCCAAGAGCAGGGTTTGAAAGCACTGAGGGGGTTAGCAAGAAGCAGTGGGAGCCACATGGGACAGCAGGACCTTCCCACCATGGTGGTGGTGCTTTCCATGGGGCACCAAAGCCCTCACCATTAACCACATTGACTGCTCCGCCATCGTTTCTCTACCCCGTACCTCCAGACCACCCAAGACCTCTCTTCTCACCACCACATGCCTCACAGGTTAGGTTGAGATTTTTTTCAAATCCTCTTCTTCCCCTAAAATGTTCCTAACCTTATCATATAGTTCTTCCTCCAATCTTCTTTCCCCAGTTTCGTTTCTGTGCTTTCCATCATTTGACCAGTCACCCTGATCTTGCTCCTTTTTCACGTAGATCGATTGCTTTTATCACCCTATTTCTTTCAGTCACTTTCAGTCTCTACTCACTCATTCACTTCTTCCTTTCATCCCCTCATCAATAACTTCCTTATCAGACAAAACCATAGATTTGTTAAGCCTCTACCATGACTTATTGCATTTTCAAGAACAAGAAACCCTCTTTGCAAACTGCTGTGTAACCCTATGGTCTGAACTGTTTGATCCAATGACTTCATTGTTGGATGGCACCTGTCCTGCCTACAGGTGTTCAGTTGAACAAAGACCTCACTAGAGTCGATATACCATCACCAGTAAATCATCACAGCTTTTTTCTTTTGTCTTTTTTCTAGATACAAATGTGGACATCATAACAAATATTTAAGACATGGCAATTACAAAATCTGTATGCTGAACTTGTATTTGATGCTGGTTAACTGTTGTTTTTTCATCTCAGTCTAATATAGATTGAGTAATCCCTCCTCAGGCAAGGACCGCATCGCTTCTCCAACCACTGCCCTGTGTCTTCAGACTACAGAAAATCAATTGCACTCCTCCTGTGCTTGGCTATTCAATTAAGTCTGCTCCTCACTGGAAGTACCACAAGCACATTTGGTCTCCAGCTAATGCACACGCACACACAGAGTAGCTACGCTCTTGATATGAAAGGGCTGATGTGTAGTTTGGAGGCACAGGAGAAGTGCTCATCGCTAAAATCTACCATTCCCTTTGAAGATGCTTTTATCACCTTGTGATCTTCCCACTTCATGAAAAAGCAACGCGCAAATTCTGGGAAACACTGCATTTTCCTTTTCGTTTTCTCCTGGACATGCAAGTGGATTTTGTGAAGTGTATTAGAAATAGCAGGCTACAAAAAACAAACAAGCAACTGTAACTTCACACATACGCAAATTGACAGGAATTCACGTATTTTTTCAGGGCTGCTGACCACGTCTTTAGGCAAGGAGGCTCCACACCTTTATGGTAATGACCAGGGTGCTTCAGAACATCTGATCTGACCCACTGAGGCATTTCTAATGCTCCAAACATCACCATTTTCCCCAGTAGACTGTTGCCCCAGTGTCTGCCTGGTTATGCCGGTGTGAGCGAGGGTGGCGTAACCAACTCTGGCCCAAGGGAGAAATATTTGTTGAGTACATCAGGGTACTCCAAGAAGAGGATGTTCATGTTAGTGGGGTGGGGTGGGGGGGAAAGGCATTTCCTTTGCTATAAAATGCCTGATCCTGCCCTGGAACAGAACTCTCTGATGCTGGGCTCACCACTTAGTGCTGAGTTTAATTGCAACATCTTCTCTGAGCATCCCAAGATGGGGTGCAAGCCAGATTCACAGAACTGCTGTAAGCAGCCATAAGCTTGCAAAAGCATCTACTGGACCAGCACTGAGATTGGAGAAAATGATAAAGCAGGTAAGACCTGAAAAAGCCCCTAGCTGAGCAACAGGATTAGCAGCCCCAGAAGACGATTTTGACCTTCCCTTCTCCATAACGGCCTCATGCTCCACGTCACCCCAACGAAGCATCAGAAAAACAGCACCAGTTGGTGCTACAGTAAGAACCTGGCAATTCTTAGGGATATGGCCAAAGAAAAATACCCAAACGTCTAATCCAAATTATCACATGCAATGGGTTCAAGTAACTTGTCACAAATCGCCCAGAAATAGAACAGCTACTCGGTAAAAACACAGCCACTCGTTATCATCTCAATGAAAGGTCCTTAATTTTGCAGTTACGTATGCCAGTATCAATTCATATCAAATTCTTCACAAGAGGTGAAAATGCTGAGATGTTCACATTCAGGAACTCAAGCCGAATAGTTCTGCTGAGCATTTACTGCATTTCCTCAACTCTTCTTTGGTGCCGCTCAGCAGCGCCGCCGTCGGTGATGCAGCTCCAGTACGGGACTCAGTTACAGCCCTTCGAACTGTCACTAATTCTCAGCTTCCCTCTCAGAAAAATTCCAAAAATCTTGCTTTCCTGACTCCTAGAGAAGCGGTAGGAATACAGCCCTTCTTTCCAGGGCTCGAGTGAACGGTATCTTCCCAGCCTACAGCCACCATTCCGCCACTGAGCCAGAAGCAGACAAGAAATCTTTTCTTTTTTATAGGTCTGTCTTCAGAAAATAACATAATTCTTTAAAATAATAGCATCCAAGTACCATGCCAGAAAATGAAAATAAACCCGCTAGCAATAAATTTACTGCCCCAAGCTTATCTTTAAGAAACAGACCACCAACGCCGTTTTCTCCCTGCCGAAAGCCACACATCGAACGCACGTAATCCTTTTGTTGAGATGGATTCCAAATGTTTCTCTCACAGAATGCGCTAGTGTCCTACGTGCGTTTTAGGCAACTACCCTGGATGCTCGTATTCTGTAGACTGGTGGAAGTAATACCAATAATTTGACAAGTTCCAAAGTATAAATTAAAAAAAAATATGTTCCAAACAATTCTACAGAAAAGCCATAGAAATAAAAAATTAATAATGAATAAATAGATAAGCAAGCAATCCCAGCAGGCTGGCCAGCGGTGAGCGCTGAGGGCAGGGGTGGGAGGGCAGCATCTCCCCAAGGGAGACGCAAAGGTGGGGCCGCAGCAACAGCAAACCCTGCAGGTGGGGACAGTCGCCGTAGGACAGCAAGAGTTACCCTTCCCAAGCACTGCCAGGCAAAAATTATTTGCATTCAGGCTTGGGGGGCTTTTTGGTTTTTTGTTGGTTTTTTTTCCCCTTCATGCCAGAAGTTGGCATCTTTAGCATGGAGCCCCATGGGGGAGCAGCAGTGATATCCTCCATGCTCACAGGCTGGGAACACAAAAAAAGCCTTGAGAAAAAACCCCAAATTTTCAGCCGTCAGTAGGCTGAGAATCAATCTCTGGGAAATTAAACAAAATGTTTTATTATAAAGGGAAATCAATTGCAAAAAGCAAGTAATGACTGGTTGTGGTAAAGTAATGAGATAACGATCTAAAAATTCATCTTTATACCTTCATGCTGTAGAAATACCTGTAACCAGTAAAAGAGCAGCACTTCCCCTATAAAACCAGGGTGCATGTCTGCAGCATAAAAGGAAAAAACGTAATAGAAAATTTTAGAAAACATTAAAAGCATTTGACGTTGTCCATTATAATGCCAGGCCTCCTGTAGAGCTGGGGCCCCAGGTGGGTCCAGAATCAGGTAGGAAGCACGAGAGACCGAGGATATGAGATGGTAATATATGGTAATCATTTGGTAATATGTGATCACTTCTAACGTACACTGGTTCACGGAACAAAATAGCGTGGTATAATCCAGGTCACTCAACCTAAAGCTAATCAACTTGCTCGAGCTGTCCTCTACTTGAGATGGTTTGATAAAATATTTCTGCAAAGAGCTAAGCGATACCTTGAGGCCACAGAAGAAACTTTACAAAGCCATCATGCTAGCTTTGGTCCTTCACCAGGCAGCTTTTGGAAATTAGGTGCTCCTGGGGTCTCCAGCGTGTCCATTTGTCATCCCTCATCAGCGGCCAATCCCACTCCTCACACCCTTGCCGGACTAACAGGTTAGCTGGGAAACCCAGTAGGAGCTTCTGGTCTTCACCCCAAGAGCTGAGGAGCATGGATGTGAGATTGAGAGGGCCCGGGTAAACCTGAGAAGCTCCTCCTAACCCCCCGTGCTTTGTCCTGGCCCTTGTCAAGCCAGGGTGGAACAGGGCCAGCACGTGGCCACACAGCATCCCAGAGAGACGAGGAACGGGAAGGGGTGCTCGTCCCCGTTGACGACGCAGATGTTTCCTCTCCATGTTGCTGTTGGTGGAGCTAAGCCCTCTCGCGCTGGGTAAATGATTGAGAAAATGCATACCAAAGGTTTTCATCCAACTGTTGAAAAGCTAATGAGGCTCCAGCGACAGCTCTGTAGCAAAGCCGTCAGTTGTTATCGATTTCCAGCACGTGCTGGGTCAACTAGTAGATAGGAATAACATCATCTCAAGGAAGAAACGGGGGGCGGTTTTGCCACACTGCCATGCTACAGCTCTAGCAAAAAGGCTGCTGGTTTTTCACTGCTGAGCTTACAGTATTTTGGTGACCAAACTCACAGCAAAGAGCGTCACCATCCACTCCTTCGCTGCCGAAGGAAGGATGTGCCATAATGAAGGAGGCAAGTTGTGGGTTTTGCTCACCTACTTCCCACACGTGAGCCTTTGGTCTTACTTGAAAGTGATTTGGGGAAAAACTTGTATCTGGCATAATATTCTTCCAGATAATAAATTAAGCTCCTAAATTAGCATGTCTCTATAGAAACAGCCAAAAGAGAAATATTAAATTAAAAAAGCAATTTTCTTCATGATGTGATGATTTAGCGAGGATTTTATTCTGCCATATGAATTACAGCCTGCTGCTTGTTCAGCTTATTATAATAAATATTTGAGAATCAACCTTTTGATCTGTATTTCTCAAACCGAATGGTTGACCATTGTTCGAAATAATCATCAAGTGATTTGTATTCTCTCATCCCTGAGAGAGGGGGTTGGCACAGAGCTTCAAACACCTAATTAGAAACATTACTGTCTGCCATGTTTTATAGCACGAGATACAGAAGAGAGCAAAGGTATATCTGGGGGGGGGAAGCTAATTTTGGAAACCAGCCTTGAAACTGGGGGTGGGGTCTTTGTTTTAAAGAAGGGTAAAAACCCGATGGGGTGGAAAACATTTCAAGTTTCCCCCGTGTTTATCTCATTGATAGTTACTTCGGGGGTTGGACTAGATGACCTCTAGGGGTCCCTTCCAACCCAAAACATTCTATGATTCTATGAATTAACTGCAAGCCATTGGGCCTTACGCTGGCTCAGCGCTCTTACCCGCTCCCCAGCTGGCAGCATCTTTCCCGATACCTGCTGCTTAATTCCAAACTTGGACCATCATCTTCCTGAAGTTGCCTTGGCAACTTGTCAAGGGTTTGATGGGTTTTCCACATACAAACCCCCCCCCTTTCCTTTTTCTTGCCCTCATTTCAGGCTTTCGCCTTCATTTCCATAAGCCAAGGGTAAATATTGAAGTTGCAGGGCAAAATAAGGAGCTGTTTTAACGGCGCGTTACGGAATCACCTTGCGGGGAGAGCTGCAGCGGGCGGGCAGGAGGGAAGCACAGAGCCGCGGGTCAGTGCAGGAGAACGCGCCGGGAAGAGCTAGAGGAGCGAGGGAAACTGAGGCAGATGGTCTGGCGTGACTGCCCGGGGGGGTTACAGAGGAATCACCCTTCCTTTTCACAGTTTACAAGGGCAAAACTATAAAAGCATGGAATATTTGAAAGTTTCAACCACGTCTTCTGGTGGTGCCCACCATAAATTAGGGTAGGTTTTGCTACCGCGCTTGCCTCTTGGAGGGCAGGGGAGGGGAAGTGTTGTTATCCCCAGGGGAACGGACGGCAAAGGACAAATTACAAAAGAGCAGCTGGTAAATCAAACCTCTCCCTGGTCACAGCGTCCAAGAAGCAGAAATTCATCTAGCAGCAGATTTCTTACATTTACAAAGCACGCAGAGAAGTGAGAAATCATCCCGCGCCCAGCAGTAACGCTGCCAGGGAGCAGCGGCTCGAACTCAAACAGATGATCTCAAACTCCTAAAAAGATGCACACGAGTGAAGTTCAAACAAGCCTCCCTTGCAGCAGAAACGCCCTTTGCAGAGGCACAAACGCGTCCCTGGCCGCGCCGGGCTCTGCCCCCGGGCGGGCGGTCTGCCCCCGAGAGCCCGGCATGAAGCCTCTTCCAGCTTTTCATGCCTCAGGATACCCCCAGAGCTCAGAAATGCCTTTGCCTCCTGCTCTTCCCCTCTTTCCCAAACCTCTCTCCATCTTTCCACCTATTTCTTCATTCCCTAATTCCCCCAGGCCCCCCCAGCTCTTTTCCCTTCCCCTTTAGCTTCCACCTCCCTTTTTAATTCTCCCTTTCCAGCCCTCTCTTGCTTTTTCACCACCTACAAATAAATAACGCCGGGCCCTCCCAAGCTCCATTAAAAAGAAAAGTAGAATTCTTCTATATGTGAAGAAATATTTTTTCCCTTTTTAATTTGTAACCCAATTTTCTGCCCCCAACGCATTCCCATGTAGCTTCCTCTGAGTAAAATATTTCCCACAGAAGTTGCTTTCGTTGTCCAGGCCTCCTACGCTGTATTTCTTATCAATTAGATAATAAATTAACTCTCTGACAGTGTTACTTAAATGGAGTTCAGGCTCACAGTGACTCCTGAAGAACTGAATAGAAGTTAAACCACCCCGGGCAGCCCTGTTTGCTCCCTTCAGCTGGAAAATTAAGGGACCAGGTTTGTTTAATGCTTGGAATTTCTGACGATATCCCACGGGAAAATGTGGAAAAGAGGGGAAAGGATAACACTAGGATCTTGCTTAACAGAGACTTCTTCAGAAAAAGCCGAGATTTGCCTCAAGATTAATCACAGCATCTTCATGATCTTTTCCCTAAAAATCTCGTTTTTCCCATTGGCAGCCAAGCCAAAGTCTCTTAAAGCGGAATAAAAAGCAACTGTGTTCGAAAGGCGACGTCGCCGCATCCGTCGTGAGAGACTCACGCCACCCATATTTCTCCCCGACCGCTTTTTCCATCCTTTCAGAGGAGCGTGCTTTGCCGTTTCACCTGCAGTCGGTCGGATCTACGGTTGCTAAATTTATGCATCTGTGCTTTTTTTTTTTCCCCCCACCTTCCATCTCTGACAGTTTCCTTGCTTGCAGGTTTTAAATATCTGTGACAATCGCTGAACCTTGCAGTGGTGAAGCTCTTGATATACTGAAATGTTCCCAAGACTAAAAGCCTTTTGCTACAGGATTTCCCCACCACCACCCACCTTTTCAGGAGACAAGATTGTCTGAAGCTCCTCTTCCTTTCTACTGTAATAATTCTCATGCGGAAAACTCTTGCTCTATCTGGAGAGCTGGAAACAGGAGGAGGTAAACAGGGTGAGCCAACGGGAAACCACCAGCAACTGCAAAAGTGCTATAAAAACCCCAACGTACGTCCTAATAACCCAACGTACATCCTAATAACCCAACGTACGCCCTAATAGCCCAACATACGCCCTAATAGCCCAACGTACGCCCTAATGTGAAATAGCTTGTACAAAAGAGAAGTTTGTCCTTGCAAGAGGCATTCCCAGCTGATCACGTGCATAGAGATCCAGGGTTTAAGGTTTTGTCCTCTCTGATGTATCTTTGGATGTTCCTCTTACATAATTGCTTAATCCCCAAAGGATGAGGTCTGCATAAGGACAGTAAGATCATAGAATCATGGAATGGTTTGGGTTGGCAAAGCCCTTGAAGCTCCCCCAGCCCAACCGCCCCCCTACCCCTGCCATCCCACCCCCAAACCCTGGCCCTCAGCACCGCCTCTGCCCGGCTGTTAAATCCCCCCAGGGCTGGGGACTCGACCCCTTCCCTGGGCAGCCCCTTCCCGTGCCTGACAGCCCCAAGGGGAAGGAATTGTTCCTGATGTCCAGGCTAAGATGCGGCCGGGGCTGGCATTACATCCGCAGGTGTGCATGATGGATACAGCTGGGAGCAAAATCAGTTTTAAGAGGGTTGCAAGGCAGAATATAATATACCACAGAAACTAAACTTTGAGTACGTTCATGAGCACCAAGCAGACTGAACTTAACCCCTCCTCATCGCCGGAAGGCAGGGCAGTCAGCCCGTCACGGGAGCACGGGGCACAGTTCATCACCACATCGCAGACTGAACCTCTGCTCGGCAGACCCCAGGACTCGGCCGTAACATTCCATGAATTGCCTCCAAGCCCAGGTTAAGCAGAGCGCTGTGATGAGCTGGTGTGATGTCTGACCTGTGGCTATAAACATGGGGCTGCAGGCCACAGCACTTCTGGCCCTTAATGTTCATGAGCAGGAAAAGTATCACCTCTGTAGAGAAAATAAAGGCCATTTCTGTGCTTAAAAAAAAAAAAAACACCAAGAAAAAAAAAACCCAAATGCCCTACCTTGCCATATTCAGAACATACTGCAGTGCACTGAAGATACCACTTAAAAGAAAATTAGTTTAATAAAAGCAATATATAAAATTAATGAATGGCTATCAGAGCAACTGATGAAAAATATCACCTAACAAAAGAAAATCTTCATTGTCACTTCAGTGGTTTTATTCACTGGACTCACACACCAGCTAAAAGGCCCAGGAGAAATAATTTTATCTACCTCAGGGCATTTTTTAATTCACAGCTCTTGCCCTCCGCGGAACTCCGAATTCCCTGTATCAGGCTTCTCCTTAACTGACGGCTTAAGCACCAGCCAGACCCCTTCCCTGCTGAGCTGGCATCTCCCCCAAGTTAAAAAAAACCCAACCCAAACCAAAAAAGACTTCAGTGGAGAGGGAGCATCCCTCATGCACAAAAACCTCCCTGAGCAAACAGCCCAGGCTCCCCAGGCAGGGGCGAGCCAGGCTTTCGGGGATGGGTCTCCTGGGGGTTTCCACCCTTCTGGAGACCAAGTGCTACACCCCGGCTTCATTAGCACAGAAAATGCTTAAAAAATTAACGAAATCTCAGCGCTGACTTGCTTTATTCCTTATTGCTTC
>NW_009259492.1:82840-98118 GCF_000687185.1 Egretta garzetta | reverse complement strand
GCACACACGGACATCGACATGAGCACGCACACACGGACATGGACATGAGCATGGACATGAGCACACACACACGGACATGAACATGAGCATGGACATGAGCACACACACATGGACATGGACGCACACACGGACATGGACATGAGCACACACACACGGACATGGACGCACACATGGACATGAGCACGCGCACGGACACGGACATGTGCATCTCCATAGCCCTGATGTCTCCGCATGCATGCACACGCACAGATGGGTCAGCACCAAATCTAGAACTTTGAGACTCGTCACATGGACCAACAGTGCAGTAATTAACGCAGTCATTAACGCAGAGGAAGAGGAGCAAAGCTTGGCAATGGGACCGCAGGGAACCGCTGCAGCAGGGGGGTGACGAGGCTCCACGACCCTCTGTTCCAGTACAAACCAGAGGGGATCCCTCCTGGAAACAAAAACCCACTCAGAGGCTGTTTTCTCTGCTGCAGAACGGTGCAGCTTGTGTTTTCCCTTCCAAGCCTTGGCTGCTTTCTCTTTTGGACGGTGGGAGGGACACGAAGAAGGAGAGACATCAAAAGAAGGCAATTGTTTCCTGCATTTCCTCTTATCTCTTATTGAGGCAATTCCTACTCAGTCCCAGGCCTGCATGTCACCTGAAGCATGAATTCTTATATGGAATATGTAAAAAGCAGTAGGAAAAAAAAAAACCAAACCAAACATAAAACCAAAAAAAGCAGTAGGAAAAACCTCGTAAGAACAAAAAAAGCAATCTGCATCAGAAAACACTGTCCCTCCCAGTCATCATAGCCAAAAAAATACTCATCCATAGCAAAATACCAATATTGTATTACTTAGGAGAACCTTTCATCGCATCGCTAACAAAGCCCCTGCTTTCCCATGCATGCTCCCCCCTCCCCGAGAGGGTAAATCAACGTGCTCATTGCAAATACGCCGCGACGTTCACCATCGGCCGATGACGTCCTGCCAAACCCAGCGACCAGGCGCTGCAAACGACGCACGGACGTGTGCCTGTGCGCGGCAGAAAGAAGGGGAAAAGACCAAAGCACAAGCTGCCAAGGAGCAGACTGGCCTCGTCGGAGGGAATCGGCTCCAGGGAGGAGCAGGGTGCTCCAAGTAACCGAGTTAGCGATGGAAACCTCACCGTGTGAGCGGAGACATGGCCACTTGGTTTTGTTTTCTCCTTCTGCTACGAGGAGGTCATGTCCAGGAGCTGTTACCGAGTGCTTTGCTTGTTCTGCATTATTATTTTGGTATTTACGGGGCTGGTTTTCCTGCAATCAAGCTGCTGTTTCTCAGATATCAGCAGTCCGACAACCTGAAATAACATGTACATTTTCTGAATCTAATTAGTCCATTTGACCCCAGGGCCCCAGCGCTACCGTAACACTTCTTTCCTATCTCTGGGACATAGAGTCGTAAAGCAGTTTAGGCTGGAAGGGGCTGGAAGGGATTTCAGGAAGTTTGGGGCCGACTCCGTGCAGGGTCCCGTTCACGCAGGGTGCTCAGGGTCGCCCTCGCGATCGCTTGGGTCAGAGAGCCACAACCTCAGAGCCCATCACAGCGGCTCCTGAATTTGCCCCCAATACATTTAATATTACAAGAAACTGTTCTGAGAACTTCACTTCCGAGAACTGATGGTGTCAGGGCTTCCTTGCGCGTTCTTTCCAGCACATGCAGTTCCCTGGAAACTGAAGTAACTCTAAAAATGAGCAAATATTTTATTTTTAAATAATTTATATGTGGTTGTTTCCAAGTATCTTATTCTGAAAGCCTTTTAAAGGAAGCCTAATTGGCTGCCATTCGTACGGAAATAAATGCATATCAAGATCTGCTGTTCACCAAGAAAACCTGCGTGCAGCTGAACCAGAACACACATTTGGACAAGCAAACAGAGCTGAAGTGACTTGCAACACCCGATGAAGTTATACCCATAACAGCTATTTCAGCTGGAGCTGGGAAGACCTGAGCAACGGAATATAACCGGAGCCACCCCATACCGGATTTCAGACGCATCGCTGCTATAGCTCGCGCAGAGCTGGAAGGAGCGAAGGGAAACGCAGGTGATCCCTGCGACCAGGCTGGGCCTTCAGTCTTCATACGATCCCAGCGGGTTCACGGTGTTGTACCGCCATTTCCCGGTAACGCCAACCTTTCTAACAACACCGTGCCCTTCTTTCAACCATCTCACACCTTTCCAATTACTGTGCCCATCCGGCAACAAACTTCTATAGGGATAATGTTGCACCACATCACTTATGTCTGCTCCTGGGCTTGGTGGGGTCTTTTAACTATCTTAATAATGTTTATTATTAAAAATAAAACAATATTATTTTTTCCTAAGAAACACTCAGTTAATAATTAGGCTTAAAGTAATTAGGTTTAACAACTGAAGAGAGAATAAAACCTAGAAACATCAACCCACCCAGGCAATTACTGCTTACACGTCTCCCTCTAAAAGGAAGGAAAGAAACCAACCTATGAGAGGAAGCAGTCACGCCACTTAAATGGAAGGTGTTCAGATACTGCAATGACAAGAAAAACATGAGGAGAATTATAGGAAGACTGGAGAAGAAAGCAATAAAAGGATCATTTGCTTAATTCCATCATTACCAGAGGCAGGTGGCCTTGGGTTTAATCAGAGTATCAATTTGTGGGTTGTTTTGGGTTTTTTTTATCATTGCAAGTGGGGACAAAAAGACAATAAACAGCATATCTTTTCTATGCTTGTATAAGTCTACCACCCGTACCAGTCTTGTTTCTTGCACCCAGTGTTGGCAACTCTCACTGCACCGGCAGCTGAAGCACCCACCCCCGTTCCGTCCACGGGATTTCTGCAAGCTGGTGGAACTGCTAGCGCTTGTTCTTGACGCCGTTGGTTGGCTTGGTTCAGGTCCCTGACGGGTTACCGTTCTCTTTAGCTCACATTTTCCAAGTTAACATTCAGTTCTTGACTTTGCAATTGAAATTCTGCAGCACTGAGTTCTAAAAAATGTGTATAAACAGAAAAACTGAATGGCTAGCGAAATCCGGCTTCTTGTTCGGAGGAAAACACGAGCACAGAGGTCAGCTGAAGATGTTTATGCCAGGGCATCAGCTTAAAAAATTGGAATATCCTTTTGATTTGAAGACTTTCCTCCCATAAAATTAAGGATACGTGTTTGAATTGACCCTTGCCTGCATTTCAAAACAACTTTATCTAGTGAGGTGGTTGTAGTTATTTATCAGGTGATTCATTCCCATCCATAACGGAATATTAAGAAAATTAAGAAAGCATTGCCTGAATACTTTGTGTATCGTTTACTCCAGCCTTGGCTTTCCCCTGGCAGCTCTGTTACTGAGGGGAAAGGTTGGAACGACACCGGCATTTTCTTTGGACTACAACTGTAAGAATTAAAATGTAGTACAAATATTAATAGCTCATCTGCCTTCTGCAAGTGTCTCCAGGTCCCAGCAGGAGAATTAGAGATGTTGTAAGGCCCATTAGCTGCAACTACACGCTAATTTTCAATTTTTTGATGTCGCCAACTGCTTTGGTAAGATGAGGTTTTTGAGGCTCATCTCTTCCTTTCAGCCTCTGCAGAGCTCCTAAATGGCCATTTCCCTGGCTCTGCTGGAATAACAAACCAGCTTCTGTACGGAATAAAAAAGAAAAGAAAAAGAAATCAGAGGATTGAGACCTCTTTCACCATAGGATAGAGCAGTTGTTTCTGTTACCGCCAATGCAAGGCTCCACAGAACAAACTGTCTTTATCTCAGTTTAACTCTCAAGAGCTTTTACCAGAAAACCTCTCCACATCCCTCCTGTTCAAATGTTGGTGCTCCCCTCTTATTGTCTCCGATAAGTCTTCCCAACACCACTAACATATTAAATGTTCAATAGAAGGACAGTTTGCCCAGGATTAGATGTCTCAAATTATTCGGTCTGTATCAAACCCATTAATTAACAAGTTCACAAGATCAACACTGAAAAAAAAAATGCCGTTCAGACACCTGGCTGGGACGTTCTGCTCATCCATAGGAGAGCGAATGCAAACACGATCCAGACTCAGAAAGTCCATACATAGTTCCAGCGTACAACAGAAGAAACCAAACTCTAACTCCCTTAGAAGATGCATGGTGGTTTCATTCTTATGGCCTTGGCATTCAAGACTCCGTCCAGCTCGGCGCTCTCTTGCTTCGCTAAGGCGGTGTAGCGTAACAGGGAGGGCAACACCACATTTACTTTCTCCCAACCTCTCCACCAGAGGAATCTTGCGTATGAATAATAATTTAAACCCAACAGAGCAGAGTAAATAATAACGTTAGCAATAGATAGGAAAGGAGAGAGTCACAAGTAAGACGGGCAGAACTCATTTCAAGCTCTACAATTAGAGAGAAGCATGAACTGGTGGCTGTCGTTTTGAGCACCCTACACAGATTCATGGGCTCTGCAGTTCAAACCCATAGCCCCTTGAGAAACTTTCTGGATTTCTTTTTTTTCTTTTTAATACACTTCCTGACTGTATTCTCTGAGATGAACCATCTGTCAATGACAGACACAAGCAGTTTACATTTCTATACTGCCTGCTAACAGCTCGACGTACGGTACCAGATCCCCACAGAGCTCGCGCATGGCCAAATTAAAGTTGATGAAATCGCTCTTTGAAATAGTCACTTGCAAACACTTCTGGCACCTCTGCGATATAATTTCTCTTTGCTTCTAATTTGCATAGCTAAGAAAATTTGTTTGGACCGAGATTTTAAAGCTTCATCATAGAGATGATTTTTATACCCAGCTCGCAAGCCCTTGGAAATCACAGGTGAGAAACTGCTGACACGAACTTCTCCCGCAGGGATTTGAACAGCTCCGATGCGCAGTCATTTTTAGCACTGTGATTTTATTTCCTTTGACAAAGAACAGTGTCCCTCAGGTGGTCACAGGATCAAGCCCTCAAGACAGTACTTGGAAATGCTTCTTTGTGGCATCTAAAATTGCTCCGGAACATACAGGCTCTGCTTCGCCACTTGGTTAAATTTTCAACCCGTGTTTAAGGCAGCCTGCGCGTACGTGATTTCCTGAGCCGTCATTAAAAAAAAGCTAGAAACAGCCAAGAAAGAAACGAGGGACAAAAAAATATGTTCCTGGGGAGAGGATATATCTTTCCATGTTAGATGAAAGACGTTTTCAGTTCTACTCTTCCTTCACTTGGAGGTTAATAGATAAATCCTAGAATCACAGAATGGTTTGGGTTGGAAGGGACCCCCAGAGGTCACCCAGCCCAACCCCCCTGCAGGAGCAGGGACACCTTGAACCACATCAGGTTGCTCACAGCCCCGGCCAACCTGGCCTGGAATGGTCCCAGGGATGGGGCCTCCACCCCCTCTCTGGGCAACCCCTGCCAGGCTTTCACCACCCTCATTGGAAAGAATTTCTGCCTTAGATCCAGCCTAAACCTCCCCTGCTTCAGTTTAAAGCCATCCCCCCTTGTCCTGTCACAGCTGGCCCTACTAAAAATGCATACGTTTTTCTTACGCTGTTTACATATTTCCCCTGCCCCCGGTATCATTGCTCCCCCTTTCCTACCTGACACTTTAACAAACCCCGCTGACAGGCGTTCGTGCTACGCCATCAGGATGACGTATCAAACCCTGACGCGCGACAAGACCAACGCTACGCGCCACGGAGAGCTCACGGGTTACGGGGCACGCGCCGCTCCTCGGAGTGACAGCCACCACGCTCGAGTGGCGTCCCAGCAAGCGAGGCAGAGAGGTCACGGGGAAGATTACACATAAACTTGACGAGGATTTGGTTTTGTCAGAGTATCTTTGCTTAGTATCGGCATGTTACAGAAACCTGTGTCAGAAATACAATTTTTGTGACATCCGTTCCTCTACCAGCATTTGGAAAGTGCCAGCATCGTCCTGACAGAGAGCTGCATCCATCAGGCGAGGCTGCTGCAGACGATGTGCTGGTGTCATGGGTACCAGCGGAATTTTGTCACCAGAAAAAGGTAAATATAGAGGACTTGCAATTTCGTGCTCTTTCGCTCTGCTCTTTAACTCACTGTTTTCTCATTTAAAAAAAAAAAAAAAAGTTCAGCTCTTGCTTCACCTGCCACATTGCAACCCCCTAAATAACCACATAAACCCCTTTAATCCATTTATACTCGGCCCTGCACGCTGCTCAGTTCAGCTCTCAAGGTAATACCCTCTCTCGGCCATCAGCTTTCTGATTCCACGAAGGCATTTTGAGCCCCAATTTTTTAATTTTGAGGTAGAAGTGCAGCGCAATACGAGTTCTTCTTAAAGGGGGGACCTTAATCATCTTATCCGCTGGTGGCTCCAGGCTGAAACAGTCCCTTCATGAATTTTGAGACTTTCCCCCCCCCCCCCCCAACAGGACCTTTCTCCCTGAAGAAGCTGGAAATGACAGACCTGAACCCAGCCCACCGGCCACCCCACCGTGACGATGACGGTCTGCACGTTGCACGCCACCACTCGGGCAGTTTCTCCATCTCGCTTCACCCAGTGAGGAACATAGCAAGAACGGATTAATTAATGCCTCTACAACACTTTGAAGACGTGGCTTTCTGTACAAGTGAAACGCAGGCAAGGTTGGTGGTTTTTATAGCTCAGTGTCAGATTAGAAGTAGAGTTAAAGGAAAAGGCAGAGAACAGCCTGGGAAAGAAATAGCGAAAGGTTATTTCAGCAGAGTGTCTGCTGTCGCTGGCCGTCCTCGTTGCTCAAAAGCTGCATTTGATCATATATTCTTCTGAATTATCTACTGCATTACTTGAATGCTAAAGACAGAAATAAATAAAGGATAAATATGAGAGGGTTCATTTCAGATCGCACTGAAGCCTGAAGCTTGCAGTCTGTAATCCCAACTTTCTCAGGAAGAATTAATTATTCGGCGTTGTAGGAAAAATTAATACAGGTCACTCAGATGTCCATGAACAAAAGCTAGAATATTATTCATAAAAAATACCTCTCCAGTACATTCTGCCCACAAATAGCTTGTCAGGGTTCTTTTGCTTGTCTACAAAATCCCTAGCTTTGGCTGTCTCTTGCTTGGGAGGCAGAAAGGCCTGCGTGTCACACGCATGACGGGGCCTCCTCCCCGCCCCCCGCCTCAGCAGCTCCCAGCTCCGCCAGAGCCTGGCTTTTTAAATGCAACAAGGGTTTATCTAGATGCGGCTTGAGAATCCTCCACACAGGAGGAGGTACGTACCCACCTGGGGGAGACCTGCTCCTGGGGGAGCCGCAGAGGGTCCCGCCGAGGATTTGTCAGGGCTCCCTCCTCATTCCGCAGGCTGGTGGACACCCTCAGCTCTTTCTTTTCTTCCTTTTTTTTTTTTAATTTAAACAAATTTCTTTGAGAAACACCTTTCTTCTGCTGCTTATTTGTACAGGACCCGGGGGGCTGGAGGCAACGATTGCTGCTGCAAACAGCATCTCCCCATCACCCCCTCCGTGGGGAGCCGGGCTGGAGCAGGGCAAGGCAGGAGCGGTGGCTTAGAATCAGAGAATCATGGAATCATTTAGGCTGGAAAAGCCCTTTAAGCTCCCCCAGCCCAACTGCTCCCCTGATCCTGCCATCCCACCCCCAAACCCTGGCCCTAAGCAGGTTTCCCCCTCTGCCAGGACAGCTCTGCCTGCACTCCGACGGGCACGGCACGCACCTCGCTCAATAAACATATTTAATTTCCAATGAATTATGGTTGCTCATCATTCCCCAGTAACTGCCAAGCTCTCAGAAAGAACTACCACATTTATCCCTCATGATGGGAGCAAATTTCCTCCTAAATTGCTACCTAGTCCACCTCGGTGAGAGGATCAGCTTCTCCAGCATCTATGAGATTCATAGAAATAAAATAATAATAAAAACCCTGTCAGGACCAGGGAAAATCCATACATATGCTATATATTTTCCATCTTCTCTCCTCAGCGTTCTTTCATCCCCACTGCGATCACCTGAGAAGCTGTGAATGCGTCTGTCATCACCTCTGTGTTGTGAGCATTGCCCGTGAAATATTCCAAAATCAATACAAGGTAAAGACGACGTGCGATTTCCAAACTATATTTAAGCACATGAAATCTGGTTAAAGAAAGATGATAAATTCTTAGCGTGAAATATTTCTATGAGACGATCTCCGCTGCCAACACATTTACATTGTCCCCTGAACCGTAAAAGAAGTTTTTGCTGTTTTCCCCGTAAGGGTACCTGCAGGGCAAGAGGACCCTGCTCTGCCCTGGCCACAGCTCCTCTGGGCCCAGCGAAGGGCAAGCTTGGCAAAACCATCACAAATGGTACGAAATACAGAGGAATGAAGTGTTCGCATAAAATCAGAATAAATCTGAACGTACAGTAAGCTTAAAGAAATTGAAAAATACACTGACTACTTTGTTACGTCAAATTTCTAAGCTGTTTACACCCGTGCATCGCACTGAAAGCACGGTGAATTCGCCATCTGCTTCCCTCTTCGCCAAAGTATATAGAATCATAGAATCACAGAATGGTTTGGGTGGGAAGGGACCCCCAGAGGTCACCCAGCCCAACCCCCCTGCAGGAGCAGGGACACCTTGAACCACATCAGGTTGCTCACAGCCCCGGCCAACCTGGCCTGGAATGGTCCCAGGGATGGGGCCTCCACCCCCTCTCTGGGCAACCCCTGCCAGGCTTTCACCACCCTCACTGCAAAGAATTTCTGCCTTAGATCCAGTCTAGTCATAGGAGTGTAAACATTAACGCACTCAACATCACTTATTTCAGAAATTATTGATAGTATTTCTGAACAATTTCTTCCTTGCTCACGTTGGTAAGTCTGACTAGCTGCTCGTAAGCAAGCACGACATTAAATAAAAGCCAATTACCCTAACGGGATAATAATCATAGCGTGTTCCTGTCAGCATCTGAAAGAAATCCTGAAAATTAACTTTGCTCCACCGTATCTTAATTAGAGCGTCCCTTGGCATTCTCCCCTCGGCTCAGATGCAGGAAAGGAGTTTCCAACAAGCAGAGTAGTAGATGAAAGAGTGGTTTGCTTTCACAAGAGAGGAACCAGTACAGCTTCTGCAGAAACAAGGTGATTAAACGACACGAAAAGACAAAGCTCGTACCTTGGGCTTCCTTGTGCAGTCCTTCGGCTCCAACACTCACAGACGTGCAGCTGGAGATAGAGCAGTTTGATTGAGCTGGCCATGAATTCACCTAGAACTTCTCCTCAGTCATTTTTTCCGAGGCATATTCTTTGACAACTTTTTAGTTTTTCATTCATTTTTGTCCCTAGGCTCATTGAGAAGCACAGGTACTTCAGATCCACCAGCATCCAGCCAGGTAAAAGCCTTTGCATGTCCCCAGAAGCACCGAGATCCACCCATGGCTGCTGAGCCCGGCGCTCCCCAGGTTGCTCCCTCGGCTCTCAGGTGTTGCCTACCAGGACATCAGGTCTGATTGATTGGCACCAACGAGTCTTGGGAGAAGCAGCTCTCATCCCTAGCTGGCTTTAAAGTGTTGTTACTAAGTTAGCCCACCCATCGTAGTTTGCAAGCCAACAGCTCCAAGGTAAAACCCTAAATGAAGGTAACAAAAATCACGAGCTGAGAAAATTGGAAAGAAAATCTTCATCTACACAAGAAGCCAATATTTACAGAATTCTTCTCATAGGACCATACCTGACCATCAGACCAGACTGTTGATGCATATAACGAGGTACAGCAGTGCCATCAGAAAGCACTCCCATAGGCAGCTGCTGCTGAAGCTGCTGCTGACCCTCACCCACCACCAGAAGAGCCTGGTCCCCGTTTCACCCGTATGAGGGGTTCAGCCTAAAGGGGTGGAAGGAACCAGAGGTCCCCCAGTATTGCCTGAAATGTCATTTCCCACTCAAAGACATCTCAAGAACAGACTTTCCAGGCAAACCCGATAGCTAGCCGCTGTCTCAACTGCAAGAAATTGCAGCTAGACAAGAAGGCTAACGTTCACTTGGAGGCTACGCAATGTGCAGAGAAAAATCTAGCAGCAATTAGTATATCAATTAGCAATCAACACAAACATTGACCTATTTTAGATCTCTTGCGACACATGAGCTCTGCCTTCCGAAACACACGCGGGATTGTTCAGCCACAAAGGGTTATATTTTTCCCCCCCTCAGACATTCGCGAATCATTTATTAACCATTTTCTTCTTCCCAAAATTAAATTTAAATTCTGTCATGGAGAATTTGGCACCCGAGGTGCCACGGCAACTCTGGGAATTGCTCAGCTGGGACGTGGCCACGGTCTGCGAGAAAAAAGGAAGGAAAACTGCATTGATCTCTATCCTAACTCACAGACTGGCATTTCTACTTTTTTACATTAAGGATACGTGGAAACAAATACTTCGGGGTTACCTGGGGTCAGAGCCATAATTACCAACTATGATCTAATGCTGTCTAATGAGACATCAGTGGTAGCTTGGGAGGCAGCTGGAAGGGAAAGGTGAGATCCCATAGTTGCTGTTAAAATAAGAAAAATTCTCTTTGACCCACTCCTCTGCTTACTTCTGAAAATGCTGTTAAATTACCGCATTCTCTCTCAATTTGCCAGGGAAAAAACCATCCAAGAGCTGTGTTCGTGAACTTGCAACGAGCTTAATTGGTTAAGTACTAATTATCTTCCAACTCTTCAGCCCGTGCCTGAGATACTGCAGCAGTAGGACTAATTAGCACGTTGTTGTTGGATTATCTCTCGGCAGTTCAGGCTGGCAATAAGGCATCGATAGTGAGAAATTATCATTTCATTTGCTAGAAGAGAACAAGTCTACTATTTTTTTTTTTGTTTTTAATTAGAAGAGAAGGTAAACACTAACAAACTCCATGCGCTTACCGCTGCTCCCTGAGTCACAGGGCTGGCCCAGAGCAGGTTCAGGGAGGTCCTTCACTACGTACAATTGCCATTTGATGCAGGGAATTGATGTTTAGATGATTAGACTTGGCCTAAGATGATGACCTGATACTGCTTCTTCCAACGACAAAGCCCTGGGCCGTCTGAGGCTGTATTTCTAATATAAGAATGCAGAGCAAACCAGAGCCCAAACTCATGCTCCACTGGGAGCTACTATGAACGTTTTTGTATTTTAAATGTACAAGAATTAATTTATTTGTCTTCATTAAAAATAAAAAAGTCACGCTTGTATCCCCATATAATGGCAGCAAAGGGTTACGAAGCGGTTAAGGAAATTTTTGGAGCAGCCTACAAAATTTGGCGAATCTCTCAGCTGAGAAAGGAGCCAGAACAGCTGAAAACCTGCCGTGCCACATACGTTTTTCCTATTAAAAACTTAATAGGAATGGAACTGGGAAAAGGGCTCTCACGGCAGGGAAGGCCCCCACCATAGCCAGGATCACCATGGCACCTGAGGCTCTGGCCATTTATTTCTTTATATTCTCTGCGGATACGGGCGAGAGGACTGTTGAGACACACTTCCACCTCTCAAGAACAATTTTGAGGAAAACACCATCAGGAAACGTCCTCTGTTTGCACTCTGGGGCCAGGCAGAAACCTCCAGAGAGCTCAGCCCTGGTGCGTCTGTAAAGTACTGGGGTCTTCCAATTACGCACCAGTATTCTCACAGATTTGGTAAAAATGACGTTATCCTTTTTTTTCCTCCAAACTGATTTCCACTGCGCATTGAGACCTGACGTTTTATGCTATTAAGCAGTCATTTATTGCCACCATTGTCTTAAACCTTCAAGGACTGGAACGCGCGTTTATCAATTACAGTTACAGCGAGCATCCCTTTTGCTGCTTCTCCTCAGAGGCGTATCTTAATTAAATCACAGAATTGAGGAGATTGTGCCGTATTTTCATAACCTTTGCGTCTTCGTATGCATAATAAGCACACTACTGATTTAAGTAGCCTTTTTTTTTTTTTTATTCTTTACAGAAAGACAAAAGCAAATTCCATTAATCCTTCATTATATTCACTTTCAGTATTTTGGAGCACAGAGCAATTTGAAATGAGTTTCAGCATCTCCCTGACCATTACTCCTGACTCAGCCGATTTCACTTGGCTCTGGAGCTTTATTTCTTGGGGTGTCCTTCACATCAGGGTTCAGTATTTTGGAAATGGTTTTCAAAAATTAACTTTTTTACCCGGATAATTTTACTTTTCCCTATGTCCTCTGTGGCAAAGCAACCAACAAGATTAGAAGCAGCTTTATATCTGTGATCCCTGGCACAGAAAACTCCTAAAGAATCACGGGAGAACATCAAACCAGGAAAAAAAAATGAATCAGGCAACAGGTTTACCAGTTTCCTTTCTGCTAATGAGGTTTTATAACACATTTTCTTCAGTTTGAATAATTGGGTCTGTTGGTGGGGTGGGTCACCAGATCTCCCATCCACCTCGGAGGGTTCCCCACCATGGCCTCACGTTGTACCTGTTAGAAAGTTAATCAAGCTGAAATGTCATGGAATTAGATAACTACCACAGAAGAGGTTTTAAGTTCAATATACCACTAATGATGCTATTTTCCAACTGGAAATACGTCTCATGGTGATTAGACCAAGCACTGTTTTCAGTTATACTTTGCTATTTATTTTTGTTTATCCCAGTTTTACTCCTTCCCCACTTTGGGAACAGCTCTAAAATTAAGCAGGCTCTTAAAGGGAACCTAATTACGTACAGGCATGGTTTTGCCTCAGGTGTTCCCTTCATTTCTTCCTTAATTGTGGAACGATTTCCACCCCCCCACCCTGAAACGTCCTGTGGGCAGAATCCCTTACCTCTCAACGTGACATCTGATATAGATGACTAACAGCAGCCAGGGACATTTATAAGTATTTATAATAAGTATGTTTGAATGAAATCAAAGCAGGAGCACAAAGACAGGCAGACCGCGGTGTTTTTAAAGCAAGAGACATCACACAACGTCATTCCCGGCATCATCACTGTCACACGATAGCAGGCATTAATGGTTTCTGGCAGCCTTAAAACACCAGAGGACTGTCTCGCCATGAACATACTTTTAATAGCAACCAGCTCTTCGCAGCCAAGTGTGAATCCTGGGTGGCTTTGTGCACTTGAAACGACTACAGCTGATCTTCGGAGCGGAGTCAAAGCCAGCACTAAGCCTGTGCAGGGGCGGCACGGAACACAGGGCAAGAGAAGCACGCAAAGTCTGTATCCCCTCGATGGGCTTTTTTTTTTATCCTACGGGGCAGCACAACAAAATTGGGCTGCCTTTTCCATGGAAAACCTCAATGCAAAGCACAGAGCGCAGTGTAAATACACCTGGGTGGAACGTTACAGCGCTGACTGCAGAAAACCAGCCAGCTACCGTCTCGTCGGGGCTATCAGGGTTTTAACTGAGCAGCGCGTACAACGCAGAAGAGAAACCCCGAGGCAATGACCATTTTCTCCCTGTCGAACCAGCTGGACAGCGAGGCAGCCCCTTCTGCCACCACCGCGCGTGAGCTCCAGAGCCGGGATGTGAGCAGCAAGGGGAAGTGCCCCCGGGACAGCCTTCGGCCTCGGTACCAGTGGAGGGTATTTTCTTGGGGTATTTTTCCCCGCTACTTTCAACACAGCTCTCCAACAACTTCTCCCCAGGCTCTGTTCTACACAAGTTCAGCTTTTGCCTAAACCTTCCCTTTCTTCACACACTTTAGATCTTTTTTGCTGGGATTTTACTACTGTTGCGCCATGCTCCTCCTCCCTCTTGTGTCTGCTACTAGGATTTGTATTTCACATGAAGGGTTGGGAGAAATAGCTATGACGTGAGGAAAGTCACCGGCCCAAATATGTGCACATATGCACCACGCAAGCGTCTCCTTCCCCTCCTCCCTGTCGTGGGGTGGCCAACATCCAGTCTGAGAGCGGTCATTGCAGCAGAGAGACTGCCTGGAATCGGGCATTACATACTCGAGTGAATTTTAAATCTATTTAGTAGCACACAAGTCTGGCTTTTCAGACTTTGAGCCAGTCAGTTTTAACCTCAGCTCCTTCCCCAATGCTGGAACAACCCTCTGCAAACACCAACACCCCAGCCAGCAAACCAGAAACAACGAAAATCCCAGAATCCCAGCCTGGCAGGGTCTGGAAGGGCCCTGGGGAGCTCACCCAGTGCCACCCCCCTGCCCAAGCAGGCTCACCCAGAGCAGGGGGCACAGGACAGCGGCCAGGCGGGGGTTGAAGATCTCCAGAGAAGGAGACTCCACAGCCCCCCTGGGCAGCCTGGGCCAGGGCTCGGGCACCCTCACAGTCAACAAGTTCTTCCTCCCGTTCACCTGGAACCTCTTCTGCTTCAGTTTGTGCCCATGGCCCCTTGTCCTGACGCTGGGCAATACTGGGAAGAGTCTGGCTCCATCCTCGTGACACCCACCCTTGAGATAGTTGTAGGTGGTGATGAGATCCCCTCTCAGCCTTCTCTTCTCCAGGCTGAACAAGCCCAGCTCTCTCAGCCTTGAGCTTGCCATCAATAAATTCCATCAAATCATCCTAGTTTTCTCCTATGGCAAAAGCAAAGCTCTCGTAGATGGGAAGGAGACAGCAGGCCTCCACGCTTTCACTCCAGGAAGGTTTTTGACATTGCCCCACTGCTCAGGAACGGGCCAGGGAGACAGACTCTGGATCCTTTGGCCAAGGCGAGGGCAAAAGTGGATGGAGAATTGGAATTATTTTACATTTGGGGAGGGCATTAAGCTGGGAAGAACTGCAGGCAAATCATAACGTTGTCCGTCAAACCCAGGATATTCCCAGATTCCCTGGTTATGCTTCCCTTCTTTTCCTAAGCTCTGTCTCCTTTTACGGCTTTCCCGGCGCTGGCACGCTGCCTGCTGGCTCCCTGCCCAGGAGCACCGCGTGGAGCGTTAACGCAAGCCTTAATGCACCCGCGGGCTCCTTTTCCCTCTTCCAGAGCAGGAACGCAAGCCAGGGGTGAGCAGGCAGCACAGCGGGGCTGGCACTTTGTGCCACATCCCTCATTCCACCATTCCCGTCGTCTCGAAGGAGCGCGGCGTGATGGTGCTCCCGTCCCGGCCGGGCACATGGGCTGAGCAAGGGTCCACAGATACACAGCCAGCATCTTAATTCTCCTATGGTGTCCTATTAAGCTTTTTCTCCTCCTTTCCTAAATCATAGAATCACGGAATGGTTTGGGAGGGAAGGAACCCCCAGAGGTCACCCAGCCCAACCCCCCTGCAGCAGCAGGGACACCTTGAACCACAGCAGGTTGCTCACAGCCCCGGCCAACCTGGCCTGGAATGGTCCCAGGGATGGGGCCTCCACCCCCTCTCTGGGCAA
>NW_009259492.1:77405-82785 GCF_000687185.1 Egretta garzetta | reverse complement strand
AGAGCAGAGGGGCTCCAGCCCTCGGAGCATTTTAGTAGCCCCTCGGATCATTTTAGTAGCCCTCCTCTGGCCCTGCTCCAACAGGTCCATGTCCTCCTGGTGCTGAGGGCTCCCGAGCTGGACGCAGGGCTCCAGGGGAGGTCTCCCCAGAGCAGAGCAGAGGGGCAGAATCCCCTCCCTCGACGCTGGCCACGCTTCTCCTGATGCAGCCCAGGGTAGGGTTGGCTTCTGGGCTGCCAGCGCCCATGGCCGGCTCATGGCCAGCTTTTCATCCACCAGCACCCCTAAGTCCCTCTTGGCAGGGCTGCTCTCCATCCTTTCTTTGGGGTTTTCTCTTTGCTGTGCCCACGTCCATCAGGTGAGAATTTAAATTGCTCTGTCTTTGCGTTTTGCCAAAGCCTAAGCTTCCCATGGGGAGGGTTCTCATCTGCTCCAGGGACACCGAGGGGAAAAGCCTCTTGAAATCCCCTTCGCCCAGCGCTCAGCGGGGCACTTGTGACCGGCCTCCAGCACCCTCCGAGTGCTTGGAAAGGGCGAGTAAGGATTCAGAAAAACCTCCCAGTTTGGAGCAAAGCCTCTAGGGGTCCTTTCCAACCCCAAATATTCTATGATTCTATGAGGAAAGCCGCCCAGGAGCAAAGGAGAGCAGAGGGGAAGTTTTCTTCACGTGTTCCTATCGGCCGCAAGAACAAAACGACACCGCTGTTACACGCACACAGCCGAGGGTGCACCTCGGTCCTGCTGGCAACTTCGCCTTCCTTTTAATTCAAAAAGGACAAAAAACCCCCCCAACCAGCCATGTTAAGACCTGGGAAGCTGGCCTAGGTGACTCTGGCTTTATCCGACCATCACCCACTGGGCAGAAGCCTCTCAGGGTTGCTTCCAGCGAGCGGGACCCCATGGCTGAGCAGGGACTGCACCCCCCTGGCTCCTTTTCAGGATCAATACACTATGGAAAACAAACCTTAAAATACATCTAAGCTACCCTGAAGCAAACCAGGAAGAATAGTCCTCGACATCTTAGCACTTGCCAACATTTTTCAGAGGTTTTCTATAACTTAAGTGCATTTGCATTACAGGAATTAATTTTATTTCTTCCAACTGGAAATACCAGCTCCAAAGGAATCAGCAAGAAGAGATCGAAAATCTATTTGACAGCTTAACGAGAACACGACGTTTAGCACGGGCTGAACATCGTGGTTCGAGGGTCAAGCGCCGAATCGATAGGACGGCCGCGGGCCGTGCCCTCCCAGTAATTGCCAGGTACAAACCAACCTGACGCACCCCCAAACGCCAGCGAGGGCCTGTTCATCTCCCGAAGCTGCCAGCAATTCCTTTTCCCCCTTCGAGAGTTTGCAGAGCTGCGTGACTCTGGCATAAAGCCGTTTTGCAAACACGCCTGCATGGCAATCCACACGGATCTACTTACTCCTCCGAAGGACATCGCCACTCTGCCTCCTCTGGAGTTTATCGGGCGTTATCCTAAGCACAAAAGGAATTCTTACTGAACAGATCATGAACGTTTTGAGAAAATTAATGAAATAATTTGAAACACAAATGAAAATCTGCTGGCAAAGAATGAATTTTTCTTTTTTTTTTTTTTTTTAAAGAAGGAGTTTGTTATTTCCTTTGCTAAACATTAACTTATATTCGAATTAGCTACAGCTCTGGGAATCTCAGCAAGTGTTGATTGCCAAAATTCCCAGAGCTGTTGCTAATTCATCAAACGAGCTGAAAAAGTTCTTTATTTTATATATAGATACGGGAGTGTTGAGCTACAACAAATTAACCGACCATTGTGGATTTTATATATATATCTATATATATATATACACACACAATATGTTCTGACATAAGTCTAGGGCTGATAAATAATCAAGGCTTCTGCCTAACGTGGATAAAACGCAGTATATTAAAGGCAGGCGTCTATAACAGCATTAATCTTGTGGTCTTCATGCTAAGGGACAACACATTCCAGCCTTACCTCGGCCTCAGCAGGACTTTCCCCATTTCTGGGCATCCCAGCTTTTCTTTTTCCTCCCACTGACTATCCCGACGAAGCAGGGTGAACCAAGAGCACGTTCCCAGGGAGAAAAGGGAATGTCAATAAAGCGATGGCCGACGGACGCCTGTGAAGAGGGAATGGAAGAGCCTGGCGGAGCGTTCGCTGACCCCGGCCGCAGCCTTGCCCCCGGCTTCGGGAGGGTTTTACATCACCTCCTAAGTGCCGCACGCCAAAGGTTATTTCGTGGCTCGCAAGCTCTAATAAAGATTTATGTTAAGCTGTAAAGCAAAAAAATGTTAGTACGTGATTATTATTCCCTTTACACAGTGTCTGACGGGAGACCATAAATCCAACGCTTCCGTTGGAAAAATTGCTGAAAATGGAAACCAATAAAATCCCAAACATCTTCATAATGAGGGCAGCTTCATGCCCAGGAATCCCCGGCGCATTTTTAAAGGGGAAGGGTGCACCTTTATATTTGCGAGGAGAAAGTATTAAGAATAGCACTGCTCTTTTCAAGAACATTTTAAACTGCAGACAAGCTTTTCTCCAGATTCTCTTAGGCTCAGATTGAGCTTAAGTTTCAAGGTTAAAAAGTCTCATTCTTCCTTGTGTGCCCTATTTATATGCTCAGCGTGGACCTGCTCAGCTGGCAGAAGTGCAGAAGAGCTTCCACATTCAGCGAGCCCGGGCATTGAAGCCAGGGGACTCGGCAGCTCTCTTCCCAGGGACCAAATTCTCGTAAAACTGCATGCGCTGGGCTAACACAGACTCTGAAAGTTCCACAGGCTGAAGGTGACAGAAACACATATGAAAAAAAAAAAAATAAAATTTCCTTGGACCTTTACACAGAGGCTGGGGTTGCTGCCCTGCATAGGAGGGTGCCAGATGCAGGGACCTTTCCATTCGTGTCCGACCGGGACAACGGTTTAATGTGAAGACAACCCCCCTGGTTCTCCTCTTAGTGCCAGAGGAACAGAGCTACATCGGTAGAGAAGAGAGCAGCAGCAAGTCTGCATCCAATTTAACTGGAAAATTATTTCCTACAGTATTATCGCCTACTTTTCCTGCATCGCCTCTCTCGTTAAAGCGTGAATGAGGCGGTCGTGTGCTGTGCTGGGTGCTGGGCTGAGCTGAGGAAGGGGGGAACGGGGTTCATAACCACCAGGGCAGGACTCCAACACCAGTGTTGGGGACCTGAAGCCACCAAAGGCTGCACAACGGCACCGCCCAGTAGCTTACGGTGTCTCAAGGATGGAAGACCTCCCAAGTGGTAGGCAGGTATTGGATGGTTTTAGGAAAAGCATACGAATGTCTACATGAGTTTTAAGAACCAGTTGGTGTGACTGCATCAGTCTAAGCTGTGACCAGGAGGACTGCCCCAACCTCCATTTCATCATCGCCTTCCATGAGCGGCACTAACGCAATGAGACCAGTTCAGGAGATCCAGCACATCTCCACTGTCTTGCACAAGGAAAAATGATTAATGGACCAAGGCACTGCAGGAAAAAGATCCCTTTTTCCACCTGATCAGTTTTTACATATTTTGAGCAGTATTTCTTGAGGACACCAAGTCACAACAGGGCTGCTGAGGCACCACCAGCCTTGTGCTACAAACTCCTGGCACCAGCATGGCAACATGACGCAACAGAGCAGGGGAGAAGGGCCAGAGCTGTCAAGTGGCCACTCAGAGACTTTCAGACCATTACGAGCAGCCAAAAGTGGTCGTTGTTCTCTAAAAGAAGAGACATTCAAACTCAAATTTAAATTTCAGTGAATTTTTGGCTGTGTCCTCCTTACTCTTCCGCACATTTGTCATGTATATTTTATGAGTCCTCCGTTAGAATTTCAGGGAGATTTTCTCCAGTCTGAAGTGAAACATTCCATGCTTGGTTTCATGTAGTCTTATGAAAACTTAAGCATTTAGACCATGGTTTTATGTTTAGAAACTGCATTTTTAATGGATCCTTTCTTAGATGTGAGAAGTTTACTCTCGTGCAATTCTCTTAAATTTTATTTTCAGTTCTGAGATATTTTAATCCCTCCTTCAGCATGTGGTATTATTGGTATGATATGTCATTTTTGCTCCATAAAAGTCTGCGGGATGCTGCCAGGAGGATGTACTTATTAGTAGGCATTTACTGGAATTATGGGTACTTTTAGAACACTTTCTTCAATCTTTTATGAATATTTTCATGAAAATCTCTGAAAGTATCTTGGAATGTTCCATTCCTACTTTAGTGCATTACATGCAGAGACAGAATTTTCAAGGTTTAGTAATTTTTTAAATGGAACTGATATTAATGTTTTATGAAAATTGGCATAATGGGCTTTTCAAAGGACATTTTGCCCCAAAAGTAGAAAACACCCTGTATGACTCTAATTACTTCTATCCCTGCCTGTTCATCTGTAATTTGGGGTTTCATATTCTAGATCCCGAGAAGCCTCTGTTGCAGGGGGGAGAAGGAGAGGTCCGCTGCCTTGACTCGCTATATCTTCACTAGTCCACCAAAATTCAGAGACAAGGTCCATTTGTGATCCTTCTACAACCATCCCACAATAACGGTAGGAATTATCCAAGCATATCTGGTCTCTCTACTTCTGTTTCAAATGCACGAGATTGAACCCACATGGTAGCTGGGTGGATATTTGCAATGGATGAGCAAAGGAAAATGATGGCCATGGATGCTCCTCCCGGCTGCCGGAGCAGCTGGGCAGGCAGAGGTTCCAGTGGCCACCAGCAGCAGGACTCGAGGAAGAGGGGGAGAGAACACATCTAACCTGCCATGGCCATTGCCAACAGCATCGTTAAATTTTACGGGAATTTTTTTCACCAGCAGAAAGATGCCTGGATACTACAAAGCCTCTTTCAAAGCTGCCATGATAAAAGACTGGGGACCACATCTCAGTTGCAAGTGTACTTTATAGAGTTATGAAATGCTGTGCTGTCAGTGCTATGAAAATGATGGCCTCAAGCAGGGCATTGATCAACTGGAGACCATTTAATTTAAACACAGCCCGTTGTTACATGGCTCAAACTTAGGACAGAGATATTTTATGAAAGGAAGGAGAAAGGGGCGTATCTTTGGCTGTTTGTGGAGAACCTCTCAGTTCTCACCAAGCCAATGCTTCAGGTGGTTTCCTACCCTTACTCCAGTAGTACAAACAGCACCCAGAGGGTGCGAGGAGAGGGTCCTACACCCATGAGACGGTTCAGCCGAAATCCCCAACACCACACTCGGGAACTCTGTCTTTTGAACCAGTCTTGCAAACTGTGGTTTCTTAGCGGTGAAGGGACACAAAACATTTGGACCTGTTGGAGCGGGGCCAGAGGAGGGCTACTAAAATGCTCAAAGGGCTGGCGCCCCTGTGCTA
>NW_009259492.1:63330-77181 GCF_000687185.1 Egretta garzetta | reverse complement strand
ATTCCAGGCCAGGTTGGCCGGGGCTGTGAGCAACCTGATGTGGTTCAAGGTGTCCCTGCTCCTGCAGGGGGGTTGGGCTGGGTGACCTCTGGGGGTCCCTTCCCACCCAAAACATTCTATGATTCTATGATTCTATGAATACACGCACCAAATCGCATCGTGTGGATGTGGGTCCACACACCAACCGCACACTGCAGACTGTACCGCCACGGATGGGGAGGCTATGGATAGGCTCGGTGCCTAGCATAGTGAAGCCTCAAATTCTGCTGGGGCCTTCGAAATCTATTTTTTTTTTTTTCATTTCCATAACGCATTAACATATTGGGCCTGCGTTGCCAACAGGAGAAAGAGAAGCGCAACCCAATTTAGCTGTGCACGTATCTGTAACGCTGGGCAAGCCACAATAACCTTCGCAGTTAGAATCTGGTAGGGGACAGCCTTTCTAAGTTTCATGTAATGCAGACACGATTCCTTTTCATACACAATTGAATTTGCATAATTTGCCTGATGTTGCAGCCTTTTCATGGTTTATATATTAAAACAACCTTTTCTCTTTAGTAAATGCCAATGTAGCATCAATGCCCAAGAATTCTATTGAATTAGACAGATTTTTTTGCCACACTAATAAGTATGAAAAGCAGTCCAATTTTTATGACATCCTAAAGTTTAGGTTTTAAATTTTAAACAACTGAACACTGAATTAAATTTTGCATTTAGCAGAGATACAAATCCCATAACCGGTAGTGCGAAGTCTACAGAGGTTTGACTCTATTGCTTTAAAGAACCAAGAGACAATTATTGGCAAAAAGTCATTTTAGCTTTAGTGTTCCCCGGTTACACAGGGCTGTGTTATAGAAGAGACTGGGGTGGTTTTATTATTTTTCTCTTACCTTGATGCCAAGCCTGTTGAAATTCTCTGTAGCCACACATTTTGTGACATTATATCTATGATTAAAATCTAACGCAGACACAAACCAAAATAACTTAACGAGACGATATGACATATCATTCTGTTTCTCCTTCCATTAAGACAGCAAGGTTTGCTCACAATGTAAACCATTTGAATTAGACAATAAAGTCATTGCTCTGCCCCCCCTGGAGCACCTCAGAAGTGCAGTAAACTTGGATTTTGAGAAGCATCGGAGTAACAGCCCCCATGAGGCCCCATTCACCACAAAACCCCACGACCTCCCCCTTCCATGGCCCTTCCCTTCCTTTGGAGCAGTCGGAAGGCGGAGCGAGGCCGGGTCAGATGGGGCACAGCGCAATGAAGCTGCATCCCTGGTGGAGCTCAGTATGGACCACCCCTGACTTTCTCCACCTCGCACTCAGCCAAGAGCACCACGTGGGTCAAATCCACCTCGACAAAGCTGGTTACCAAAAATCCCCCAGTAAGACACAAAATTCCCCGGCCACGCAGCTCATACACTGTGACACGAAGACATCGTTTTTTCTTTTGATAAAGGGCTTCTCCCCGTGGCATCACTGCCAAATTCTTACAACAATTGCTTCAAGAGGAAAAAATAATTTAGAGATGATTTCTTACAAGGTCAGTAGAAGTTTTCAGGATGACTGCAGGCAGAGAGCCCCAAGACTGAGCTGGTGCAGTTTGCAGCGTCCCAAGGCAGCGCCGAGCGGAGCAGCAGGCGGGGGGAACCCGAGCAGGGCAGCACCCTCTCAGCTTCACAAGGAGGCGAGAGTTTACACCCTGGGGAGGAACTTCCTTCAGGAGAAAAAAAAAAAAATTGTCATCTGACAAAAGTTCTGATTTATCCGAGGTACATGACTTACAGTTAATCTCAATTTTTTTTTTTTTTCCATGAAATAAAGATGGATTCAAATCAACTCCTGAGCACATGCCTATGAACTGCTAAAGGGGAATAAATCAGGATCCAAATCTGGGTACGAATTGTATTAGAGAGGCCCATTTCTAGCTCTAAACCCTTTTCTCAGCACTGTTCCAAGCCCAGACAGAGGGCACGGGGCTGCCTGGCAGAGACGCCCATGTTATGGAGACGGACCAAACACAGGTAGACTAAGGATAAGCTTCAAATATATTTTTGAGTGATGCTTTGCCTCCTGCACTCTCTTTTGCAACATCCTCTGGCTCCAGTAGAGGTGCACAGGTAAATAATAATTCAAGAAGAAACCTTCCAGGCAGAGCTTCCCATAACTACTGACAAAATCAATGAAGCGTGAAGAAACCCACCACCGCATCCACAGCAGGGATGGAAAAACCCCGATTCACAGACCCCTACCACTTCCTTACCTGGGCCAGGGCGAGGTTGGCATCGTTTCCACGCAGCAGCCATATGCAGCCAATGGACTTAGGCTGGATCTAAGGCAGAAATTCTTTCCAGTGAGGGTGGTGAAACCCTGGCAGGGGTTGCCCAGAGAGGGGGTGGAGGCCCCATCCCTGGGACCATTCCAGGCCAGGTTGGCCAGGGCTGTGAGCAACCTGATGTGGTTCAAGGTGTCCCTGCTCCTGCAGGGGGGTTGGGCTGGGTGACCTCTGGGGGTCCCTTCCAACCCCAAACATTCCATGATTCTATGACTTATAAATATTTAATAATAGAGATAGCAAAATTTATACCAATCACATATTTTTCATAGAAACCATTCCCTTACAACCCCAAAAATTTGGTGTCAAAGCCCTCAGTCATTTGTAGAGGTGGGTGACTGTTCCAAGTATCCGTTGGATTGCAGTTTGAATGCATTCAAGAAAATCGCCTGCAATAAAGCGAGTTGTGTGGAACATGCTCATATTGACGGTGAAATGAAAAAATAGCAATGAACGTGAAATATTCTGATATGGCTGAAAAGAAATGCTTGGCAGAAACATCAGTTTCAGCAAACTTTACATATATTTTTCCCTCGGATTGCAGTTCGGGGAGTGCTTTGAGTAACACGTCATTGCCTACGGTAGACCTGCGGTGCCTGTCGCTACAAATCGGGAGTTTCATCGGTTGTGAGGAGGTGAGGTCTCCGGTCCCCTCTAGCAGAAGCCAGCCTTGCCCACACCAGGGAAGCTCCAAGTGCCCCGTTAGTACCAGCTCCCACTGCGTTTTGCTGTGTGCTGTGTGTCATAGAAAGCTGCTTAGCTGCACTTTCCGTGAGGATTTCCAGCAGGCATCAGGAACCATGACATCCCAGCCTGCAGCACAAAAACACCAGCCCAGCTTGGTCCTAGGGAGCCCAGCGAGTGTGCCACCACCTTTCTTGCACTTTGTGCTGTGCACGAGAGCTTGAGGCAAGAGGAAAATCTGCTGCTGATAGACCTGAAGGGTTTTTACTCCTCCTTAGTAGCCATGCCTGGAGCCGGGCTGCCTCAAGCCCGTGTCCTGCACCCATGGGAGCTTTGCGGTCCCCCAGCCAACCATGCCAAAATCCTGGTCCCTTCTTCCCCATGAGCCCCAAGAGCCCCACATGCCCCCCAGACCCACTCACCTTTATTTGGAGCATGGCAGAGCTGACAACCCTTACAGTTTCTTGCAATGACGTCTCGCAACGCCATCCAGAAACCTGCAAGCGTTGCAATGTTTCCTGCAGAAAAGTGATTTCCATTTATGGCAGCAGGTAAGAAGTCAGCTGTTGGTCTTGACTTCAGCTGTTGAAGTCTTACCAAAACGGGAACGTGCCAACACCCAGCTTCTCCGGAAGCCCATGAAGGCATGCAGGACGGTGCTCATTAAAAACACCGGCCTGGGTTTTCAAGAGTGACTCACACCCTCGTCCATGGTGTTGAGATACTTGAAGCAAAGATTTTTCAAGGGATCTCTGGGATGTGTGGAGTAAAACCGTTGAGAGCAGAGGCTTTACAAGATCACCCATTCCTCTGGAAAGCGCGGGTCTGCTACTCCCTGCACCGAGTCTCTATAAAATACTCTGCAAAACCTACAGAATGAAATGCAGGGAAAGAAAAAAGCAAAAGCAAATGGACCGAGGTAAGCCCAAACAAGTGGAGCGCTCAGCGGAGCAAATCTGCTCAATAGGGCAATAGCAGTTTTCTACAGTCCCTGCTGTAACTATAATCACTTTAAGGGAACGTAAATCCTTCCCACGCAGTTTGTCCCAGGGAAGCCTGAAGCAGCCAGAGCGTTGGAGAAGTGGTAGCTGGTGCCTGTGAAACCCGGTCACAGCCTCCCCGTGTCCGGCCCCGAAGGAAGCGCTCCCATGCAGAACGACTCGACGGTGCTCTTGGCGTGCGCTTGTTGAGCCAGGTTCTGCACTGATTTTGAACAGGGCAACTTATTCTTGGGAAACTTGTGCCTAAACCACGAGCCGCACAGCTCACCTCTCATGCTATCGGCAGCAGATGCTTTCAGCAGAGCTCATCTGCAACGGGGAGAAGGTATCGTACCGTGAGAGCTCCTCCGTGCGATGAGTGCTGCCAGGACAAGAGCATCTCCTGCTGGGGTTGGCCACGGGCAGCCAACACAACCCTAAAAGCGGCACGTGCTTCCTGACCCAATATAATTAACCGCGCTTTCATTAAAGCAAAACTCACAAAATCCATGAAGTAGGTTCACAAAACTATGCGTCCATGAAGCAACACGCCATTGCGTCTTCAGTAGGCACAAAAATTCCCACTCCGACACAATGGCCATCCCTCAGCCACCTCCACGCTCTCCATCCCAGCTGTTGGAAGACGATCTTGGGAAGCATCTGCGGGAATCCCCCCTGCCGCTGAGGACGGGGCTGGTGGGACAGCCCACGATGCTACCACCCTGCACTGCCTGCCCACCCTATCACCAACTCCAAGTAATAAAGGCTCTTATTTAGCACGTAACGTACTTATAAGAGCTACAGAAAATCCCGCTGAATGAGCTAGAGCATGATGCAAGACAGTCTGCAGCCCCATAAATCCCATAAATGCCTGCCGTCTTGGCGATGATAAGCATTTTTTTTTCCCAAGCACGCTTCAGCACCAATTGTCACTGAACCCAGACTAAAGGCGTTTTAAGTCAATATTTTAAATTTTAGACAGGCACATCGGCGGTTATCCTCGGCTGGTTGAAATGTTGATTCCTTTGGCCAAGCCGCTCATTCTTGTTGCAGCGTTTACAATTCTTGAACAAGGTGCTCTCAGACAAAATTTTGAAGCGAGCAATATTTTAAGACATTCCGTATTTCCTCTTCACTGGGCGTACAGCCTTTGATCCGGGAACCTGTCGGCGTTCCTTTCTGTTTAAAGATTCCTTCCTAAACCAATACGTTTCACGCTGCTGACACTGGGCTTGAAGCAAGGATTTATTCCCCAGATCGCTACGCGCAGCCCCGTGGATCCCCAGCTCTCAAACAGCCCGGCTCGTGGCCCCAAATTTAGCAGTGTAGCCCCCCAGGCAGATACGAACTCCCCTCCACCCATCCCAGAGGGGCCAAACCCTGCAGAGGACACGGGGCAGTATTTTATACTGATATTTGTCTGTCCTCGCAATGCCCCTGCCGCCGGGCTGGTAACGGGAGCGGGCAGGGTGGCTGTGCCCCTGCTCCCAGGGGCAGGCACCAAGAGGATTGCCATCTTAGGAAAGCACTGGCACCTTTCCCTTTAAAGACACTCCGCTTCCCTTCACGCCAAGATTATTTACAAAGGAGAGGGCAGAAAAGCGAGTGCCGTTCTCCGGGAGCGGGAGGGATGGATGAGCCTCCGGCTCCACAGCCGGGCACTGAAGGATGCACAGCTCGGAGAGGACGCCTGAGAGCACAGGGATATTTTTCAAGCTCCGGGTCATTACAGGCAGTGTTGCAAACCTAAACCAAAGATGAGGGATATTTGCAGAAGCAGGAGATCATTTTTCACTCGTCGTCACAACGCAGGTGCTTGTATCAAGCTGTTTAATTTTTTATAGTTAGGCAGATACTGTCCTCAACCGCAGAAGCCGTGGCAATACACCCGTACCATCTACCTCGCTCAAGGATAAACCCAGGTCGGTCTTTACCCCTCCATGCTCATCCCAGGCCCAGGCATACCTGGTACAGGTGAAGCCTTTTCTTCAATCACAGTGTTAAATATATTATTTAGCCACGAATTTGAGGGAGTTGAGGGACTACTTGCCGGTCAGGAGACGTCTACAGAAGATGAAACATCTGGCCAGGGGTTTGCACAGCCCACTGCTTCATCCCGAGCTTTCTGTAATGCAAGGCACAGCCAGCCCTTTCAAACCCCACCTTCAGCTGTGGATGTGGGGTATCAAGCCACAGGGGTTTTCTTTTTTGAAAAAAATTTCTCCCCAGTCTTGTGTTAACAATGGCGAAACCATTTAAAACTTCGACGCCTTTCTGAGAAATCTGTGAAAGTCGCAAAATGCTCCAAGAATGTTGGTTAAACACAAAGACGCACGCAGCCTCCTGTGATGCTGAGGAATTAATATCGTTCTTTTTAAATAACCGTCTGAGCAAACATTCTCCTCCCATGAAAATAAGGTTGATTTTCAATTTTCTTAGCATATTTTACAGGGAAATTCACAGCCTTCATGAGTCAGACCTTACGCGAGAGTAAATGGCAAGCAGGCCGGTATCAGCACTTTGGCGGAGAACGCTGCGTGGACTGCCACGGAACGGACTGGGACCACGCTAGCACTGATAATGCTGCCCTGGAAATCTCGAAATGAAGGTACCCGAGGCTGGAAGCACGCTGCCACAAGCACGCTGTCACAGCGACGTTTTGCGATGCTCTGGGCAGTGGTATCAAATTAAAAACACGCACTAAATTCTATTATCCGGCAGTTTATTTAGCAATTTGCATCTTGCAAACACAGCGTGCTTGTAATTCATCAGGACAAACACCGCAAAAAAAAACCCCCAAACAACACCAAAAGTTCTTCCTTTGTAATTGTGCTTTAAAGGCAAAACCAATTTCCCGTTTTCACGGAAGATGAAGCACTTCGCCCCCCCTCCCAAACAGGTTTTCACAAGCCTGGGGAAAACTTTGATTCAGGCAAAGAGTTTACAAAGGACTTGGAGACCTTCGCTTCTGATGCTGTCGCTAAGTCCCCTGCTCTGCAAGTAGCTTTATAACAAGCGTGAGCAGCAGCTTTCCCCAAGCCAGGTATTCGCCAGGAATCGGCGATCCTGGCTCGTTAACCAGCTGCCGCCTTGGCCCGGGTGCTGGCAGCGGCCGTGGAAGTGAACGGGCGAGAGCAACTAAGAAGGAAGAATTACGAAAGAGTCCCCAAAGTACTTTTTTTAAAAATCATTTCCTGCTGCTCTGGTTGATCACTGGTTTTCCTGGATGTTTTTCCCACTCTCGGTTCCAACGGAGCCTGTGCCAGCACGGCAGAGCCCAGCCCCACCGCGGTCCCTCTGCCCAGCCACGCATCTTCCCTGTGGGGCCAGAGCCAATGCTGCTGCAGACCCCAGCACAGCTGGAGCTGCTGGCCTCCTGGTGCGAAAAATTATGTGAGAATTTGTTAACTACTCCTCACCAGTTAATACAACCCGAATGCTAAGTTACCCAAAGTAATTGCCTTGCCTTTGTCCCTGTTGCTCAGCTGTAAATTGCCCGGATCTGTTTCTACAGAAAAGGCACTCGGAAGGCACGATGCTTTGTATGAATTTGGTGACCCGTCAAGCGTTTCAATTATATGACATTTGTCGCGCTGAAAGTCATGAATAAACATGTCTTAACGTTTTCGGCACGGCCCCGCTTGAGCAGTGCTAACGTTCCGCATCGGTTTTCTTTTTGGTGCTTACATTCACCGCGTCCCGCAGTGGAGGTGCGGCAGGACGAAGCACGGTTTAGAAACATAGAATCACAGAATCACGCTCACAGCCCTGGCCAACCTGGCCTGGAATGGTCCCAGGGATGGGGCCTCCACCCCCTCTCTGGGCAACCCCTGCCAGGCTTTCACCACCCTCACGGTAAAGAATTTCTGCCTTAGATCCAGTCTAAACCTCCCCTGCTTCAGTTTTAAACCATTACCATTACATTAAGAAGTCACTTAGCCCCGGTACTTTACTTTCAATTTACGTCGTAGCTCTTTGACCCCAACCTGCTTTGCTGTTGCAAATACGACCGTATAATTGGGACAAGAGCCTGCCTTGTTCATGATTTGGCAAATACTACAGTTCACCAACTGCCCAAATTAAATGCAGGGATTCTGGCAAATCACTGTCTGACAGCTGTTCTGCCCAGCATCGTGAAGGCTCGATACCCATATGCATTAAGAACACTTCAGTTTATTTCTGCTCTAATTAAAGCACCGGGACCCATCTTGGATGTCACAAAACTCTGCTACAACTGCGCAGAAAGCTGCGGAGAATTCAGTAACAGCCTCGAATCTTGTTTACTCTGAAAACAAGGAGTCATCCCTTCCATTTGCTAAGGTCAAGGAACTCCAGGATGCTGAAACAGTCAACTCCTAAAAGACGGATGAAAAGCACGCTTACCGGGGCAGTGGTGCAGCGAGGACGGCGGGGGAGCTGAGGAGCTCCCTCGGCTCCGGAATGGCAGGGATCTGCTGCGAGGGCGGTCTGCCGAGCATCCCACGGGACACCCCGTGTCCCCCCACCCCTTGCACAGCCCAAGGGACATATTCCCTATGAAAGACCACCAGTAAAAATACTGGTGGATCGGTTTGATCGCACGGAAATGGCTCACGGACCACGGAATTTTTTTTACTGCCTCTTCAGGCTGCAAGTGCTCATTAGAAAACCAGAGATGGCAAGAAACGTCCAATCCGCAGCGCCTTAGGAGCACGCACGTTTTAATAGCCCCTTGATAATGCCCCTGCAGCTTTTGTTTGTAAATACTTGCTGGTTTTCCTCAATCGACTGAACAGTAGGGAAGAGCCCTGGGCCAAGTCAGTGCCTCCACCAGGAAAGCTTCATCCTGGCTTTTTGAGGCGTGAGAGGAGCCGTACGCCCCCGCGAGCCAGCAAGCTGCGCCCAGCCTGGGAAAGCATCAACGCCCTTTGAGCAGGCAGGTCACCCTGCACCCTTGCTCCTTAGGGCTCCCGCTTTCTTGAAAGAGTCAGGACTGTGCCAGAAAAATGCAAATTCATCATTTTTCCAACGTCATTCCAGCCCTTTCCTCACCTGAAGTACCAGAGCCACCATCGCCCCAGTCTGCCACTGCCAGCTTCTTCCCTCGCAGAGCCACCTTGCCATTCCCCGCTCCGATCGATCACCTGATTGAAAGGCAAAATAGATCAATGCAGGGATGGGTAACATAGCTAGACTCGCAGTGTCTAGATCTTTGCACAGATTTGTAGCACCTTCAGGTGAAGGGAGAAGTATTTTCAGATTTATACGGAGAAATTTTTGTATGAATCAGACTTTTCTGGCCACAGAAAAAAGGAATTTCTATGATTCTAACTTGTTTGTCCCTTCCCAGGGCGGTTGCTGCAACCCATGCTGCAGGGCTCCTGCCCAGAAACAGCCCTAGAAATGCTCCGAGGCTGCAGGAAAAACATCTCCTCCTTGTAGAAAAAAAAATGTATTTTCCTCCCGTTTTCACCTGAGGTTTCAGAGCAGGGAAAGCCAGAAAGCTCTCACACAACCGCAGGTCCCTATCCGAGGCTGTGTAAAGCCTGGGGCAGTGAGGTCTTAATTCAGGGTGGAGGAAAAATGAGTTTATCGTAGGGGACAGTGCTGGTTGGTGGCCTCCTCATTACAGTCCGGGTCTCACAGTGCCACTAGACAAAAATAGAGGGTTGTTAATTACATTAATGTGTTGTGAACATAGTCACGAATAAATATTTAATAACGCTTACGAGAAGCAAGCTATAAAGCTAGGGCTATACTGGTAACTGAACAGGCCATGGTCTCCTCCTCGGGCCTTCTGGCAAGTGGTGCAGCTCATATATACCTGGCTGTCCTCCCCATTCTCTTCCAAAATGGGTTGTTCTCGCCCATACTGCGTTTGTTAACAGCCCCAGGTGCGTGCTGTCTCCTGAACCACAGCACTACAAAGGGGTCCCATGGGGAGGACAAGGGGGGATGGACACAAGTTGCTCTTGGGGAGATTCCCATTGGACATGAGAGGGAAATTTTTCCCCATGAGAACAGTCACCCATTGGAATGATCTCCCCAGGGGAGGGGTTGACTCCACCACACTGGGCACTTCCAAGCCTCAGCTGGACAGGGTGCTGGGCCATCTTGTCTAGGCTGGGCTCTTGCCCAGAAAGGTTGGACCAGATGATCCTGGAGGTCCCTTCCAGCCTGGGATTCTATGATTCTATGATTATCTGGGACTGAAACCCATGGGACGCAGACGTGGGAAGGCATGGGTTGGTAGAAGCCAAAGCCATGCCAGGGAGGGTGCTGGGAATGAGAGTGGTGCCCAGTGCTGGGGCAGCTGATTTTCTCACGTCCGACGTGCTGTGACGCACCCGGCTCACGCGGCAAACACACCAGCCTACGCTGAAAGAGGACAGCTAATATTTGGAGATTGTCCAGAAAACTTTTACCGCTAGGAATTCAAGGAGTTGCCGTTAGAAGAGCTAACATCTGCAGAACATCAGACATCCTAAAATGCTTTATCTCAGGTTAGCTTTTCTTTAGCAATTCTGTAAACAACCTGTCCTAAAAATAACCTGACAAGGAAAGGTCGACTGGAGCACAGCCATCACGTACCCCAAGATCAATACTACTAAAATATAGAACAATTCAAAATACCTCACCTCGGTCTTGCTCCTCTTTATCCATCATCAAACTGACATAACATTGAAAATCCTATCAGTGCAGAAGATAAAGAATAAAACACAGGGAGCAGTTCTGTGTACGGAACGACAAGAAATAACAAAGGCTGGGTTTGAATAAACACATTTTCTTTGAGCTAAAAGATACAGAACTTTTTTTTTTTTTAATATAATCATATCTCCCTTTTATCTCCTGTAATTAAATCCTGAACTCAGTGTAATAATGGCACGGGAATGAACGCCTGGCTGTGGGAGCCCAATCCTGCATTTATCCCTCCCATGGACAGAAAGCCCATAACCGAAGCAGACTCAAAAAGCAGATTTGGGTCCTGACGAGATCCCTCGCGCTCCTCTGTCCGCTCCTCTGTACTCTGGCGAGTACCCGTTTATTCGTGTTCATTTTTTTATCTATCTTGCGTGAAACCGTTCCAATTTCAGGGTCGTTTCTCTTTCTCCAAGCACGCACACCGGTAAATGAATATATTACGAGCATTAGGCTAAACACAACTGAGATCAATAAAATCTCACAGAAGCATAAACTATTGCTTTCTGTAAAAAGTGCAATATTTGGAAGGGCCATTTCCAATGCTGTTATCCTCTAAGGTCTTCAATTAAGGCTGCTTGTTTCTTCCTTCTTCAGGCACTAATACATCTCCCAACGAAGAAATGAAACAGGCATCCTATTATCTCGCAAATACATAACTCTTACGTAAAATACCTGTTTATCCACTAGCCGACATACAATTTCCCAACCACTCTATAAACCAATTTGCTGCTATGCCGCATCCGCGCGGCCAAGCTCCCCTCTCCTGAACTATTTTCCTGTCGCCATGGTAACAAATTCACTCAAGAGGGGAGGAATGAAAAGGGGGATGTATAAAAAAAATGGGTGACGATACAGTCAAAATAAGGAGCACGGTCGAAAGCCGGGATGACCACAAATACTTCATTTTGTCAGGCAGACCTGCAGAGCTCATGCACAGGAATGTTCTCATCTCAGACCAGCAGGAAAACGGTCGGAGTATCATTTTTTCCCTGCTATTTTTCACCACTTTTATCACAGTAACAAGCGCTTCTACTGCACTTAGCACCGCCAGATCAAGCCATCATCTTGGAATAAGAAATCAAGCCATTGCTACTGCTGAGGTCCACATCCACGGCCCTCGAATTTCAAATGCTCGTTGGATAAATAGCACAAGTTCTGCAGCAGAATTAATTACAGGCACCCTTCTTGTGGTTTAACCCCGGCAGCAACTCAGCCCCACGTAGCCGCTCGCTTGTTCCCCCCACGGTGGGATGGAGGAGAGAATCAGAAGAGTAGAAGTGAGAAAACTTGTGGGTTGAGATAAAGACAGTTTGATAGGGAAAGCAAAAGCCGCACGTGCAAGCAAAGCAAAGCAAGGAATTCAATCACCACTTCCCATGGGCAGGCGGGTGCTCAGCCACCCCCAGGACAGCCGGGCTCCACCACACGTAACAGTGACTTGGGAAGACAGACGCCATCGCTCCAAATCATAGAATCGTTTAGGTTGGAAAAGACCTTTAAGATCATCAAGCCCAACTGTTCCCCCAAACCGCCACGTACGCAAGCAAAGCAAAGCAAGGAATTCATTCACCACTTCCCATGGGCAGATGGATGCTCAGCCATCCCCAGGAAAGCAGGGCTCCATCACGCGTAACGGTGACTTAGGAAGACAGATGGCATCACTCCAAATGTCCCCCTCTTCTTTCTTCTTCCCCCAGTTTATATACTGAGCATGACATCATATGGTATGGATTAGCCCTTTGGTCAGTTGGGGTCAGTAGTCCTGGCCGTGTCCCCTCCCAGCTCCTCGTGCCCCTGGCAGAGCTGAGAAGTCCTTGGCCAGCCTAAGCACTACCCAGCAACAACCAAACCATCAGTGAGTTGTCAGCATTCTCCTCATACTAAATCCAAAACACAGCACCACGCCAGCTACTAGGAAGAAAATTAACTCTGTCCCAGCCAAAACCAGGACAGCCCCACACGGCTCAAACCACATAACTGATCTTAATGTGCAGTAATGCTGCAGTGGTAGAAACATCTCTGTAAAACCCAAGAACAAATTCCACCTGTCCAGAAAAATAAAATTAAAGAAGCTTTACCATGAAGTTTAACAAATCCTGGATACGGCTGCATAAACAGAGCACGTGTTACCCAGCAAACCACTGCGCTGAAGGATTTCGGCCAAGCTTTGTGCCAGCAGCGCGCCCCTCAGGGCGGGCTGTAGGTGCCCCGTACCTCGAGCCACGCTGTTGTCATCTGTCCTAATAATTTCCCCTCCTAAAAAAAAAGGCTCTAGAAAGAGAAATTACTTAGATACGTAAAATAAATGTGTCTGTAGATCTCTGCGTGGCTCTGGCATTAATATCTAGTCTTGCGACTTGGTTATTTGATTTGTGAACCCGTTTTTATTCTTACTAAAACCAAAAGAAAAACAATGTTCCCCCTTATAACCAGGGATCCAGGAAATATCCTCAAAGCATCCTTTCCTTAACGTTTAAGGGAATTTAAGGCAACAGAGGAAGATACATTCTTATCTACTGTACAGACAAGCTGTTCTCCCCCAAATAGCAGGAGTACCTTGGTATCTGAAGTACTTTTGCTTAACAGGGAATAAAAAATATTTTTCCTTGAGGATGTTAAAGTGACACTCGATCGGAGAACCAAGTCCAAAGACATTATCAGTGGAGATCCGAGATTTCTTTGAAAACACACCAAGACAAAAAAACCATTGAGGGGTTGGTTCCGCTCCTGCCTGGAAGGCAGACATCGCCTCCCCTGCCATCGTTAGCGCCGGCTGGGTAACGAGGCCTCCAGCATCGCTGGCCGAGCTGCGCCGTCACACCCAGCTCAGAATCGACGCCAGCACTCCCACCTTTATGCTATCCAGGGATCGTTAAGCTCTCTGTCTGTGCTGTAATCTCAAGACATTCAGGGTGAAGTTTCAAAAGCGAGACTTCATGAGCTTCTGACTGATGGGAATCAGAATGCGAGGGATAATCGACCAAGAAAATGAGCCTGGGGCTTGTGGGGCTGAGCTGGGAGACCAGCCAGGAGCGGAGGGGGATGAACCGAGGAGCAGCCTGAGCTGCCACTGAACCCAGAATCCCAGAATGGTTTGGGTGGGCAAAGCCCTTGAAGCTCCCCCAGCCCAACCGCCCCCCTACCCCTGCCATCCCACCCCCAAAC
>NW_009259492.1:61134-61897 GCF_000687185.1 Egretta garzetta | reverse complement strand
CTGGAAAAGCCCTTGAAGCTCCCCCAGCCCAACCGCTCCCCTACCCCTGCCATCCCACCCCCAAACCCTGGCCCTCAGCACCGCCTCTGCCCGGCTGTTAAATCCCCCCAGGGCTGGGGACTCGACCCCTTCCCTGGGCAGACCCTTCCAGCCCCTGACAGCCCCAAGGGGAAGGAATTGTTCCTAAAACTCCCCCCCGCAACCCAAATCATCTATGTCTTGGGTATTATTGCACGGGTAGCAAGGTGAACACAAGGTCCCATCTGCCAAACGCAGGGGAAGGGGAGCGAGCAGAGGTGCTCTCCCGCGGGCCGGGAAGTGCCGCTGAACACCCCCGCTGGCCAAGAAACAAGCCAGGAGGCAAAAATCAGGATTCTCTCTATTGCATCGCGCAAAGCATTATATTTCTGTATATCAAAACCAGGAGTTAAATTCAAACTAGCCCTTAGGCTGAACAGTAATCGCCGCTATCATAAACCCGGTGTCATTCAGGAAATATACTTTAATACCGGCTGTCTCTTTGAAAAGACGCTTTCCCACTCTGGCTTGACTGAAGTTGCTCTCTAAGTATCTGTTCAAGGCTGAGAAGGAAACCGATATTTTACATTTATTGAACTTGTCATTGCAAGAATCACTTATCCTTTGGTTTCTGACAGAAAACACTCCAAATGCAAAAGCAGAGCCTGGTGAAAGAGAAGGGGCAGCACCAGCCCCCTGGCCCTGACGTGCCTCGCGCCCCCGCCTCTGCAGCAGGGCCGCGCTC
>NW_009259492.1:60175-61102 GCF_000687185.1 Egretta garzetta | reverse complement strand
TGTGCCGGGGAGCCAACCCCGCCCCCCCCCGCCCCGGGGTGAGGAATTTCTTACGAGTCTCCCCAGCCAGAGCACACATAGAATCATAGAATGACTTTGGTTGGAACAGACCTTTAAGATCATCGAGTCCAACACGACCCAGGCGCCTGCCAAACTCCCCGACCAGAGGGAGCACGAGCACGTCAGCCAAACCCCCTCTTGCTTTCCCAAACAATCTGCTCTGTCCCTCAGGAAAAAAAATAGGGAGCGCAAAAACAAAACCCACAGGTCTGGCCCTTACTGGAAAAGCAATCTGTTTACTATTTTTTCGCTATTTTTCCGGAAGGGGACAGACTGCCATTTACCCGCTCTCAATCCGCCACGCCGTCGGAAAAGTCTCTCCTGTTTGGCCGCCATGAAATCGTATGAGCTGCAGCGATTTAAAAGTTGAACCGCGTTACATCTCATGAACAAAACTGCTTCAGATGAGCGAGCGCTCTCTATTTTTGCTGCGGTACGACCTCTCTGTTGCTTTTATTTTTTTCTTGCTGCTCTTGGTTTATTTTTCTCCTCAAAGAAACCGCACCTTGAGCAGTTGATGTGGTTTTGCTCTCCAGAAAGACTTACCGTGCAAAGGATGAGACATCACCTACGCCAGTAAAAAGTGCTTTGTTGAATAACCCATCAGAATTGCTTCCTAAAGAGCCTTTCGTAAGCGAAATAAGCCCCTTGGTTTGGCTGCCGTGCGCCGTGCAGGCTCTGACAGCGACAAAAGGAATCGTTCAGGTTTTTCAGTACGTGTGGGTTGCTGAAACGCTGTTCCTTCCGAGAGCAAACCGAACTACCTGTGCGACGCACACGCCGTTCAAATATCCCCAAAAGCCTAAAAAAATTAAAAAGCCAAAAGAGCATCCTTGATGCCACCTGAAATACAGAGCATTTGTAGGG
>NW_009259492.1:58722-59120 GCF_000687185.1 Egretta garzetta | reverse complement strand
TAAAGAGCAGAACTTTGAAAAAGCCTCTCTGTCTGCAGCTACCAATGTCCAGGCTAGTGCCTGCATGCAGTGTTAGGCATCTGGCACCCAACTCAGATGAAAGATTCCCTGTAGGCCTTGGCAACAGCTGCCATCGCGACCAAAACACCGGGGACCAAGTCAGGAATCTCCAGAAAAGAAAGCACAAGCACCGGACGCAGCAACTTACCCAAAGCATATGGAGGCAACGCCACAGGCACTGCTGTAACAATATGTATTTCTGTTTATGTCTCTAAAACTGCTGCATTTGGTGCTAATTCATAGAATCATGGAATGTTTTGGGTGGGAAGGGACCCCCAGAGGTCACCCAGCCCAACCCCCCTGCAGCAGCAGGGACACCTTGAACCACCAGGTTGCTC
>NW_009259492.1:47057-58600 GCF_000687185.1 Egretta garzetta | reverse complement strand
GGCCCTGCTAAAAAGCTTGTCCCCCCCTTTCCTCTGGGCCCCCTTGAAGCCCTGCAAGGTCTGCCCTGAACCTTCTCTTCTCCAGGCTGGACACCCCCAACTCTCCCAGCCTGGCCTCAGAGCAGAGGGGCTCCAGCCCTCGGGTCATTTTAGTAGCCCCTCGGATCATTTTAGTAGCCCTCCCCTGGCCCCACTCCAACAGGTCCCTGTCCTCCTGGTGCTGAGGGCTCCCGAGCTGGACGCAGGGCTCCAGGGGAGGTCTCCCCAGAGCAGAGCAGAGGGGCAGAATCCCCTCCCTCAACGCTGGCCACGCTTCTCCTGATGCAGCCCAAGATTCATTGATTAAACTTTACTTCTGCACACTACAGTCCCAAACTTTGCGCTAAGAGCGGCTGGAGCTTTAGGAGTGAGCAACCACCGCCAGCTCCCACTGCAGTTAAACTTTAGCATCATCTCATGGACCGCAGGGAGCAAGAACTTCACCTTAAAATACAACCAAAAAGTGGTATTTTTTAAAAAAAAAACCATTAAAAATCTGACCTGAGGACTCTTCGCAGGCACCCCTGAGCTGAGAAGTGAAGCCTCTTTAAATGAGATGGGGGTCTGGCAAAGTGTTTAATTACAGCATTTATAAGAGCTGCTTTTCACCAGAATGAATTCAGGGTGACTTTCTGGATCATTTTGCAATCTTCTTCATGGTCGGCCTATTTTGCTGGCAATTCAAAATGCTCAGAAAGACACAAACACAAAAAAAAGACCCAAACCCTTTTGCTGTTTTCTCAGAAGCACCTGAAGAAGGGATGCCACCTTCCAGCGGTGTAAGCGAGCTTTGCTAAACCTAGTGGAACTTCCCTGATTTATGCCGGCCGAATACATTGCTGTTTATGCTTTGGGATTTTCATCAGAAGTTGTAGTGCTCAGGAATTGATTGCTGGTTTCAGCGATCTAATCCCCGTCAGGCGGTGAGGCCCTTCAGCTCCCATTCACATCAGTGAAACCCAGCAAAAGCACTGTCAAACCCAGAGACCGATTGCCTGCAGAAATGCTGCTGTTAGCTAAAATTGATCATAAAATACTTATTGGATTGCTAAAGGATGCCTAGCTAATCCTTTCAAACTTTATAAATATATTTCTTGCTGAAGAGAGAATCCTTATGTCATGGCCAAATTGGACTACAGACCCAGGAGAGATGCGTTGGTGCTTCCTAAAGCCCTCGTCAGAAAGGGTGGCGGAGCAAAGCGGAGACCTGCGGATGCGGCGGGAGCTTGCCCAAGGGGAGGACCAACTGGCCCGCCAGGATTGCCACCAGCCCAGCCCCCGATTGCCCCACCCTCACTGCCAGAGGGATGGAGCACTCGGAAGGTCTGATGCCAGCATGTAAAATAACCAGATATTAAAAATTAAAACCATAAATCAAAGGGGGGTGTTAGTTTTCGTTCACTTTGCAGCAGCATTTTTGTTTACAACTGCTTTTCTGAATTTGTTTCAAACCCCACTAATTTTACGACAGAGTGAAGGAACTCGCTCGCCTCTGTAAACTTTGCCATGCTGGTGATTAAAGTGCTCTGGAGCCATCTCGGGTGGAAACCAGAGTCTCTTGCTGCAAATTTAATTAATTCTCCAATTCCACTGAGCTCTACTAGATTTAAAGCATGTCATTACCGTATTGAGACCTTTAGAAGAAACTTGTACTTGAGTAATACCCGAACCGCTTCTTGTGGGCTTTTTTTCTTTTTTCTGAATCCATCTCATCAAAACATCAAGCAGTTTGAATTTTGGAAAAACAAAGTCAGAAGTTGACAGGGATTTTGCCGGGATGGGAAGAAGGAACCCATCCACTCATTTGCTTTGCTATTAAGAGATTTTTCTTGTGTTCTTAAACATGGACACTGAACTTCCTAAAGCCATACAGAGCACCTTCCATCTCATAAACAGGAACGGAGAAGTTTATAATAGAATTACTGAATTATTTGTGAGTGAAGCTTGCTTGAAGTAATACCTGCTCCTATTTCTCTCTAAAATTACCAACCAAAGTAAAGGTCTATGATCTTCTACAGGTCCCCATCCCTGGAGGGATTTAAAAGATGGGTAGACGTGGTTCTTGGGGACAGGGCTTAGTGGTGGGATGGCAGGGTTAGGGGAACAGTTGGGCTTGACGATCACAAAGGGCTTTTCCAACCTCAACAATTCTGTGATTCTGTGTGGTCCCTTTGCTTTTACCTTCTGACCTTTTTCCCTCTGATCTCTCTACAGTGGGAGATTTTCAAAGATTTGTTCCTCCAGAATGAACACAACAGCCCCCTCCTTCCATTTGATTGTCAATCCTGCAAGACCAAAAACCCGAGTGGGTGCTCACCTTTCCCCACGCTTGCACCAGCAGAAGGGCCACGTGTTGCCTTTGATTAAACCAGTGCAATTGCACCAGGAAAGAAGAAAAAACAAAAAAAGGTAGCTACATCCAAAGGGGAAAAGAAACCAAACCAGAAGGGCTTGTGTCTTCTTTTCTGCATTTGCACAGAGCTGAAAAGCAGCGAGCTCCTGCTGAACGCGTCCTGATGCTGGGATTGCCTTGGCAGGGAGCGCTGGGGGACGCGCGCTGCTCCCAGGCCTAATGGGCTCCTCTCCGGCAGCTTGAGCGTGAATTACAAAAGCTTCAAGGCTGCTCTAATTCATCCTGCTGTTCGAGGATCCTTGTGGGAATACATTATCTATGGAACCTCAGCGATGCAGAGCTGCACTGCCTCCCAGCCCAAGTACCTAACGAGGGATTTGCATTATCTGCATGAGGGTTGCTCCAGGGAAGCCCAGGGCCATGCTGGGCTTAGTGCTGCAGAACCACAGCAGCGCAAACCCCCTCCCAGCAAGGGGCAAGAAGAAAATGGCCTGGGACCGGTTGCCTGTGGGGCCACGGCTGTGTGGAAGAGCCTTCCCCCAGCTAAAGTCCTCATCTGCAAGGGAAATCTCTGCTGAGCACTCGTGGGCACAGTCAGCAGCCCAGAAGAAAAAAGCAGAAAGCCAAGCAAATTGGGTTTGCTTTTTTTTCTGGAAAGAAAAAAAAAAAAAAAGATAAAAAGAAACCTCATTTGCACGTTTGGGCAATGGCGTAAGTTGCAATTGTTCAATCTTTACTTGCAGGAGGAAACTCCATCAAAGAAAGTTTCCCTTCCCTCAACTTGCAGGCCAGGACAGGACTAAAACCGCCGCTGCTCAGACTTTGGGATGAGCTGAACACCAAACTTTCAGGCGCTCAACTTGCAGGCCAGGACTAAAACCGCCGCTGCTCAGACTTGAGGATGATTTCAGCTGAAAACTTTCAGGCGCTCATTCAACATTGCAAACCGGACTTCAGGCACCAGAAGGGGAATGCTTGCTCCTTTGAATGCAAAAATCTAGTGGGATTGCTTTGTAATCTATACTTTTCTCTAGGCCTTTTGAAGCTTAACTTTAGGCTGAGTTCAAGTGAGTAGTCTTTATTTCTGCTTCCTCACAGCACTTTTACTCTGGGGCTCCCTGGTGCTTTGTTTGCTTGCGAAGGAGGATAAAAACCAGCGACTGAATAGAAATCACCCTCTAAATCGATGCTTGGCATGACCGCAGCTTGCTGAGAAATTATTTTATTTATTAAAGATGTGAAAATCCCTGCTTCCACTGCACACCTAAATTTTCACTTAAGCAAGATAACTGCAGCCCTGAAAGAGGAACAGCCAGTGCTTAGGAGCAGCAGAAAGGGGTACCTGGAGATCACCAGTATTGTCAAATGCAAACTGAGGGAGAATAAAGCCTGAAATACGGCCTTAAAAACTGCTTCGTCTACACAACAGCAGCTTTCCCTGCGCGCGCAACAGTTTTAAAGGTGCACTCGCTCCGGCAAAAGAAAGAACACGGGTATTTGTCAGACGAGGTCACTGGGCATTTTATCCCCCAGTTGAGGTTTTACGCTGTACAGTTCAACTTCTGGCTCATTCATAAATCAAAAAAGTTTGTGACAGGCAGTTGGTGATGGAAGACGAGGGCAGTGCTGGCCCACAACGCCCCGCCTGCTTCCCTGGCGGGGAAGCCCTCCCACAGTACCACCTTATTTATATCGCTATAGATGGACATTTATTTCGTTGTATTTCATACGTGTAACAGCATCGCTGTAGCATTAATCCGTTCTCCTTTTAGGGAGATCAATGTTCCGCTGGGGCTTCTCACTAATCTTGGATGAGAAAAATCCCATTTTAACTGGATTTACCTAATTTTAAATGTCTTTTTCCCATTTTAACTTAATAAATCCTATTTAGCTCAAAACACAGAGGTTTGGCTTTAGTTTATCAAGCGTGACAGTTGTAGCAACGTTGCTAGCTGAGGAAGCAGCTACGTTGGCAATGAAGCTGGGCTGGAGCCTCACCTCTCCATTAAACAGCCCTTTTTCCCACCTGGGAGCGGGTTTTTTGCTGCACGGACTCCTCACCTGGCTTAAGAACCATCTCCAACCAGGCAGATGTAGCCCACGCAGCCGACAGCCCGCATCCAGCTTCCCGCCGGCTCTCAGTGCGGGGTTCAGTAGGAGATTCGGGGGTCATCATTCCGGAAAAGCGGAGGGTTGGGAAGCCTTTTATTCCTGCAAGGCAAGCGGAGAAAGCAGCCGTGAGAAGACGTTCCTTAAGCAGCAGCCGGCATCCCTACCGCCGAACCTCAACTGAGCGTTAAGGGGAAATGGCACAAGGAATTGATGCCTGGGAAATCTCTAGAAACAAGGGGGGAATTTATTGTAAAGCAGTGGCGCTCGTGGTAAAAAGGATGCGGTTTTGTGCCTTTGGCTAGGAAGGGCTCCTAACAAGCTTCCAGCAGATTAAGCCTCCCTACCCGGTGGATTTTTTAGCGCTGAGATACAGCGCAAGAGGGGACCTTTCTCTAAAAAACCCCCACCCCCCCCCCAATGCTGCTGATTGAGAAATATTAAGAGGCTTAAATAAATGTTGTCCTCTTGTAGCGTGGCATCTCGGCAGCACTCGCCGAAAAGCACAGGAGGCACCGCTGCCTCCAAAAGGTTAAAGAAAATAACATTACAGTGCAAGAGAACCACTGTCATGAACGGGGTGTAATGATTTGTTTATGGAAAGCGAATTTTTCCATATTTGCAGCAAGTTCTTGTGCCCTTTGGGATATATTGTGTAGCTCGAACAACCAGCTACTGTCCCCTCCAGCAGTAAAACGTTAATAGACTGAAACTTCTCAATTGCGTTGCTGTGAATGTGATGCCATTTCATTTTATACGGTGCCATCAATAATACATAAAAAAGTACTGTAAAACATAACGCGATGATTTTAATTCCTAGAAGCGGGTCTGGAGAAACAGCGGACGAAGTGCCACCCTAAGCAGGTGCCAAACGCCATTATTTACTCGTGTTAAACTCCAGGTGCCCAGGGCTGGGCGGCCAACGCCTATGCAAACACCTTGCTCCGCCAACCCCCTGCCTTCAGTCACGTTAATTAAATCACAGTCCTAAAAGACTACTTCTGCCTAGCAAACTGCATAAGCCTCTGGTTTTGAAGGTTAATTAACTGTGCAGGAAATAGGTTGGAAAAAAGTGTTGCTTTCAACCAACTGCCAGGGCAGATGCTGGTGCTTGGCGGCGAGGACCTATTTTTCCACTGTTAGCCACCCAGGCTCTGATCTCTGGCCGGGCGACGTAATGGGAGCACATTACGGGCTTCTCACCAGGGACACTCGCAGGTATGAAGTGTAAAGAGGGGTTTAAAAGACATTTTCACCTCTGGAAAGGTCTGATCCTTGGTGACAGAAGTGGGACAGCAGGGACCTACAGTCAGCAGCGCTCTGAAAATGCATCCTGCCTAACTGCTATCCTATTTTTCCCAAGCTCGTGATTCCCAGGGATGAAATTACCCTTTCTTGTTTGACCAGATGAGATGAGCCAGGTTGCACTGACCAGGTGTGAGGGACCAGCTTGCACCAGATGCGCAGCCTTTGGCATTTTCTGTGGCTGCAGCCCTCTACGGTGACCCCCGGGGCCCATTTTGGGACCTATCATATACGTCTCAAATACAGTGAAAGGACATTAGATAGGGGAAGGGAAGGAGAAAGAGGAGGAGGAGGAGGAGACATGTAACCAGCATGGAATCTCATTGCAAGACAGATCTCTGTTAGAAAACATAACTGTAGAATTTGGCTCTCCCACGTGTGCCTTTACGCCCACTGAACGGCAGGGTGGCCACTAAGTGTTCACCTATAGAATAACTTTTCGTTTACTTACCATTTAACTAAAAAACTAAATTATTAGGTATTATATTTATCTACATAATGAGTATAAAATCTTTATTTTAGCATCTGTAAGAACAAAAATCCAAGTGGCAGCACGAACCTCATTCAAGACAATTAAAGCCAATATTTTTGTATTTGATGTGGTGCGAATGCACGTCGTAAAGCTAACACAAGGTAAGGCGGGAGATCTGCTTTGTCATCGCAAAGCAGAGCCCCCATAACCACTGAGCCCAAACTGCCCTACAGACTTCCCAGGGCAGTCAGGAGGAGACATTTCTGTCTTGAGACAAGGCCAACATATCATAGAATCACTTTGGTTGGAAAAGCCCTTTAAGACCATCTTTTAAATCCCTCCAGGGATGGGGACTCGACCACCTCCCTGGGCAGCCCCTTCCAGAGCCTGACAGCCCTTTCGGTGAAGAAGTTTTTCCTGATGTCCAGCCTAAACCTGCCCTGGCGCAGCTTCAAACCATTCCCCCTCGTCCTATCATCCGTTACCAGGGAGAAGAGGCCGACAGTTGTGTAGAGCAGCATAAAAATACTTTGCCAGTAAGGCTCGCTCTGCTTGCCCGATCAGCGTTTTTCCCTGGCATGAACTTGCCCAAGTGCATTATTTACAGGAATAGCAGACAACGCGGCTTCAGGAGGCGCTTTGGGACAGGTCCTCGGGCAATAGAAGCAGCCTTTCTGGACGGAAAGCCGTGGGTTTACTCGCACTGAAGGAACAGCCTGGGAAGGACGTGCCAAATGCTTTTACCCAAAAAGAAAACCTGATATTCACACCTGCGGATCTTTTCGAGCCACTGCGTCCCACAAGCATAAACGCGGTCTTGCGTAGGGGACACGGCAATGATCAGGCACCTGAGAGCCGGCACAGGAGGAAACGGCAGCTGGAGACAAACAGGACCTAAAAGACATCGGCCATCAGCCTTGCACTCGAAAACAGCCTTGCATCGTGCAGGTATCTACATACCACCTGCATTTTCATCTAGGAAAGCTTTTGGAAGTACCTGGTCTCAAACATTCTGTGAGAAGTGGATCCAAAAATAAAAGCTCTTCCCATAAGCTTCGTCTTCAAACAACTCTCACATGAAGACCAAGCTTGGCAGATTCGTGCCTGATGTGCTGGGTTGTGACATCTGAAGTCGGGCTGTAACTTGACGTGAGAGATCCAATCTGACAGGATGCATCAGCTTAAGATGCAGCAACTGAAGTCTTAAAAATATGTTTTTCCCTTTGCTCTGCAGTTTTGACAAAAGCTCCACTTAGAAAAATCGCCCATCAGGTACTGCCTGCCTCAGCTCTTGGCTGACTTTAACTGACGGGCTTGGTCACAGAATCCTCGACCGTTCCTCACAAAGAAACATGATGCATTTCTTGACATTTCACAGTGTTTGTGCCTATTTCAATACCCAGATCACTGACTACATTTTCACAGACTCCCAGCCTGGCAGGGTCTGGAAGGGCCCTCGGGAGCTCACCCAGTGCCACCCCCCTGCCCAAGCAGGCTCACCCAGAGCAGGGGGCACAGGACAGCGGCCAGGCAGAGGTTTACATCCTCGTGACACCCACCCTTGAGATATTTGTAGGTGGTGATGAGGTCCCCTCTCAGCCTTCTCTTCTCCAGGCTGAACAAGCCCAGCTCCCTCAGCCTTTCCTCCTAGGGGAGATGCTCCAGGCCCCTCATCATCTTCATTGCCCTCCTCTGGACTCTCTCCAGTAGCTCCTCATCCTTCTTGAACTGGGAAGCCCAGAACTGGACGCAGTACTCCAGGTGCGGTCTCTTGGAGTGCGAAGCACCAGCTCTGTCCTCCCCCTTTCATGTGGGTTTGTAGTACACAGGATGATAGATTTTACCTGTGAATAGCAGCCCTGTTGTCCAAAAAGCAGATCTGTGGCCGGGTGGGCAATAAATCATCACATAGCCCTGTCCCTGTCCCTTTGGCCAGGCTCCTTCCCACAATGACGCCATATACCCTTGTCTCACCAAAGCACCAGTGAATCAAATCACCTTCTCCATCCACAACGTACGAACCTTCACAGGACGCATGAAGCATCCTCTTTAAATGAAGCCCATTTTGTAACATCTCTCGTGCAGCCACTTCCATTCTGTCAACACGTGAAGGAGACTGAACGGACACAACCTGCATGCCAAAGAGTCAGAGATGTGAGCTACACCAGAGGTCTACACGATAACTTGCAGGTAGTTAAATCCTTTTCATTATACCAGCATAGCTCCCCACTGACTTACCCATTAGTATACTAGATGTAATTATGCCAAGAGAAAACTAAAGAGAAAGTAAAACCTACTGACAAGCAATTTACAGCAGCTTGCTTATTAGCATCTCAATTTGGGCCGGGAAGCACGGAAGCCCAAGATCTCCTTTTCCACCCGCAGAGCATCCCCACGCAGCCCTTTATGGTGGCTCTGGCCCCAGGAGACCCTTTTGGGGGCCATTCAGTGACTGCAGCCTTTGGCTGCTCACATGTAAGCACCACAATTTTGCTAATCCTCAGTAGCTAAGAACGTCTTCGTCAGCATGGAAGTAACCAAAAGAAAAAATAAAGACTGCTAGCGAGGATTTCTCTCTGCTTCCTTGGAGCAGCTTCAAATATTAACAAAATCCCAAGAGCAGCTGATGGCATCAGTCACCCTACACCGAGGGACAGTGATTGATAGAGAAAAAGCATCTGAACAGAACAACATGACATCGGTCAAGGGCAAAGTGAAAAAAATCATTCACTCAATGGAGACCAAATAATCCAATTCAACTGTCGGTCATAACAGAAATCTTGACCTCATCTCTTATTTACCTTCCCAGAGGAAGTTTTGATGGCATCTGAGACAGCACATGTTTGAACATGGTCACAGACCCACCGGCTCTTTCCTGGCTAAACCCATGTGAAGCTGGAGCACGGTATCTGTCCTAAACAACCAAATGACGTAAAAATCGATCACATCCACATCCTCGTCATCACGGTGAGAAAATACGCTTGGGCCAACACCACATGCAGCAGTCTCATCAAACCCAGTGCTCAGATTTTGTGCCTTCAACCGGTTTTTCCCACCTACAAAGACCACAAACAGTGTTTCCATGCTAATTCACTTGTGCCCTCACAGGGACAAAGAGAGGAGACAGAAAAAACATAAAAAGGAGAACAGTCATGGACGGACTGATCCAACCACCCTGAAAATAAATCCGGGTTTTGAATCAAGGTTTATGTCAGCTTGGGAACTTGGTGCCACATCCTACCCTGTCCTGCTCCAACTTGCCAAGGCTGCAATTTTAGGCCATTGCTTTACGTGCTCTGTTGCTCACCTCTTTTTTTTTTCATATTTCTTTCAAATACCGTAATTCATACAGGAGAGAGAGGAGATTTAGAAGATAATTTTTGTTAATGATACACTCATAAGCTTAACCTCATATTGATAACTGGGTTTGAGTAGCAATTGTGTTATTTTCAAAAAAAAGTAGAAGCCAACGTAGGGAATTTGTCAGTAATTAACCCTCAGGGCGTGAGCACTGCTTTCGGCACCAGCTCCCCCCCCGTGCACACCATGAGGAACCCTGTCCACAGGAGAGACAGCGTTGGGCAGGGAAAATTGCGTGCCCATGCCCAGAAAATGAAACGCCAATTTGAAAGCTCGCCGTGTGTTTTTAAAGCTGCCTGAAAACACGACGTGCGCAAGGAGCGCCCTGGGGCAAAGTGCTTGCTCTAGCACGGGCTGTGCGGCACGCACCGCTTGTGCCAGTGGAAGTTAAATCACTCTGGGGTCCCTGAGCAGCCCGCGGCGGGAGGACCACCAACCTTTCCTTGCTAAATTCCTGGCCCAGGTGGCTATCGGCGTTAGGTGGAAAAGAGCTGGCGTTTTGCACCACACACGTGCTCAGCTCAGCGTGGGATGAGCTCTCAGAAGCTCCTTTGAAAGAAACTGTGATACTGCTCTGGGGGGCAGACAGCTTTTTTCCCCAGAATTTGTACATCATCCCAATAACTGAAGTCAAAATGAGATGCGAGCGTCGAGCAGGCCCACAAAGCACGACCGCCAGCAGATACAACCCAATTCACCTGGACTGCTTTCAACATCTCATCAATGTTTGCTCGCAGTGGCATCTGCTGTGCTTTGCTCACAAGACTTTCCAAGACCTATAACATAGCTTAAATCCCAGGGCAGCTTCCAACCTGCACGAACCATCAGGAGAAACATCACCATGCACCAAGGAGCCCATGCAGCAACTTTGGACAGATTTTGGGTGAGATTTTCAACTTGTGCAGACACCCACAGCCCAGGAAACATTCTGCATTAACCATGCTTCAGCTTCATACCACAAGGCCACCGGGTTCTGCCTTCTCTGCTCGAGGGAGGAGCTCACCGTGGAGGCAGCAGAGCCAAGTTCAAAGCCCCGGGAGCTGAGGCAGCAGCCAGCAGTCCCAGGCTCTGCCAGCCCTGGCTTCTTGTTGTTGTTGTTGCTCTGCTTTACGGCGCGATTGCCAAAATGTAAAAGAAAACATGTTTTCTGCATGAGCAATGTGTTTCTAGCTCAGACGAGGAAAGAATACTTCATTTTTTTAAAGAATCGTTAGAAAACTGGGTATTTCTGAAGAATGAGCTCTGTGAATATAAAGTAGCCGAGTCCCTGAAGATCTGCAGTTTCCCAAGGAAACCTCTATGAATCTTGCCAAGCACACAGCATGAATAATTCCTAAAACAATTACTGGGTGAAGTAAATAGGTGGCTCAACAATTTCAAGTACGTGAGGGTGAGGGACTAATTGCAAGGAGGCAAATCTGAGCTGGGTGCCGCTCCATGAAGTTGGGTGGCATCTGTCCAGGGCAGACATGAGGGGTAAGATGCCCCGGCCGCAGACCCCCGGCCTCCCCGCCATCGAGCCCTGGGGCACCCCAAGCAAAGGCTGGCCCTTTGGCTGCGTTACATAGCGCTTTTGAGATGCCAATGGTAAGTTAAGACGCGCTCAAAATTCACGAGTCCTAACGTGTCGTTTGTCACGAACGACAATTACGCTGTGCCTGCACTTTGTCACTCTCAGAAGGGACCGAAGAAATTATTTGGGCTGCATCAGGAGAAGCGTGGCCAGCAGGTCGAGGGAGGGGATTCTGCCCCTCTGCTCTGCTCTGGGGAGACCTCCCCTGGAGCCCTGCGTCCAGCTCTGGAGCCCTCAGCACCAGGAGGACAGGGACCTGTTGGAGCGGGGCCAGAGGAGGGCTACTAAAATGCTGCGAGGGCTGGAGCCCCTCTGCTCTGGGGCCAGGCGGG
>NW_009259492.1:40299-46735 GCF_000687185.1 Egretta garzetta | reverse complement strand
TCCCACCCAAAACATTCGATGGTTCTATGATTCCTCCACACAAGGCCAGGGGAGGATACAAGGATCAAGGGCTTCCCTAAAGCCTGCTGCGAAGGCTGTAATTTCCTGAATGAGAATCATAAGAGAAATTACTTTCATATCAAAGATATGCAGGGGGTTATAAATATTTATGTAAAACCTGCAAAAAATAAACGGTGCTTCATAAATAAAGTATTTTTTTAAACAGTTAAAAAAATGACAAGTGCTTTGTGACGAGCACGTGGGAATTTTTTTTTTTCCTGATCCTAGAAGCTTTCATGCAAATTTGGCCCTGCTGCACTGCACTTGTATAAATCATTGTAAGAGCTGCTGGAGGGGGAATAAAGGTCCAGGTTAAAGAGCTGGACTAAGTATTTCCCTCCTGCTGTGCTCTGCGGGTCCTCTCTGTCCCTCCTCTGCCCTCCCAGCAGGTCCCCACGCACACGATGCTTTGCTACCGACATAGAAGGAGCGAGAAAACATTGCTTCCGCAAGCTCAGCGCTCGTAAAGAAAATAATTGGCTTAATATAAGGCTGAACTAGGAGGGCTTGAATCGCCTCGTCCTGGCCCAAGTGCTTGGAAAGGGTTCCGTGGCCTCTGGGGCAACATTTCTGGGGACCATTTCTCTCCCAGGCTCAGCTCCTGCAGAAGGTCCTAGTTTGAAGGCCAGTTACCTGGGCTACTAAAAGTTCCAATGAGCCATGAATTTAGGCAGGACTCTGCTGCGTGCACGTTAGCATTTGTTTATGCAGCCGAAGCGGAGGCGTCCCGCAAACCTGCCCCCTTCCCCCTGCACACCCGCCGGGCAGCACGCTCCAGGGCACCCCGCCACCCCCAGCTTGCCCCATCGCTAATATTCCCTTTTTTCCTCCCCACCTTCTCCTCCCACTTCGCCAAATTAAAGTCCCACATCTTACCAAACAACAGAGGTGTCCTTGCAATTTAGGGTAACGGAGGAGAGAGTCGGGTCCAGCGGGAGCAGGCACGGCCCGGCCGAGGCTCCCCACGGGCGTGGGAAGGCGCTGGGGTGTAGAGGGGGGGGGGGGAGGTGACAGCTCCAGCTCTTGCTGCTCTGCAGTCCCCTGAGCAAAGGCTCTGCCTGGCCGAGCTTTTTGGGAGCTGGCAGTGGTTCAGTGGATACCGGCCCCTTAAAAATTGCCCATTGAAGCACAAGATTTAGGAGTTTAGACTATGAATTTGAATATCCTCCCTCCAACGGAATAATTTGATAGATTGATCCTGCCCTGGTTTCAGCCAGGATGGAGTTAATTTTCTTTACCTTTCACTTGAACCTTATGGTGCGTCTCTCACGGCAATGAAAAACCACTGCAAAGCGTCACAGGGTCTTGCGGGTGTGTATGAGCGCGCTCTCCTCTGAGCTCCTTTCCTATCAGGAGACCTGCATGCATCAAAAAAAAAAAAGAAAAGAAAAAATACCTTATTTACAATTTTTGCCAAAATATTTGAATGAGACGTAAGAGTCTGGTCTGTCCCCTGCCTGCCCGGGGTCCCCATGGTGAATATTTGCCAAAATATTTGAACGAGATGTAAGGGTCTGGTCTGTTCCCTGGCTGCCCAGGGTCCCCATGGTGAATATTTGCCAAAATATTTGAATGAGATGTAAGGGTCTGGTCTGGTCCCTGCCTGCCCGGGGTCCCCATGATGAATTTTTGCCAAAATATTTGAACGAGATGTACGGGTCTGGTCTGTTCCCTGCCTGCCCGGGCTCCCCATGGTGAGGCAATGGGGCCGAGGGGCTGTCACAGCCTTTTTAGCCCCCTGCACAGGGAAGAACTAAAGGGAATAACAATACCAAAGTACCCAGCTGCTCTGAAAACAAAGATCTGGGTATGCGTCTGAGCAAACCCCTGGGTTTCACTTCACAGAATCCCAGAATCCCAGCCTGGCAGGGGCTGGCAGGGCCCTCGGGAGCTCCCCCAGTGCCACCCCCCTGCCCAAGCAGGCTCACCCAGAGCAGGGGGCACAGGACAGGGGCCAGGCAGGGGTTGAAGATCTCCAGAGAAGGAGACTCCACAGCCCCCCTGGGCAGCCTGGGCCAGGGCTTGGGCACACTCACAGCCAACAAGTTCTTCCTGATGTTCACCTGGAACCTCTTCTGCTTCAGTTTGTGCCCATGGCCCAGACACTTCAGAAGCATCAATCACAGAACAACCACACCAGCAAACCCCGCCTGCTCCACCCAGTCCCGTGAGACCTTGTCCGTGTGTCCAGCCGCTGCCGCGCTCCTGACAGCACCAGGAGTGGGGCTCTGGGGGGGCAGTTGGCTGTTGGTCACATAAATGCAGATCACTCATGCAAAAGGGTTCTAAGCCGAATGCCTGCCAGCAGTTCCCAGCGCTGAGCCAGGGGGAATGCAAAGGAAGACAAAAATCATCTCTGTGTTCTTCTCAGAACTAAACACGGAATTTCACTGTAAACTCCCTTTTTCAGTCCCCTCTAGCTCATTCTGCTCGCTATTTGCTCTCCGCAGCCTGTGTTTTCCTTCTCTCTCAGACTTAGGATACACTTAGGTGAGTAATATAATCAATAAATAAAATTTTTATTATCATCTGCATGTCATTAGGAGACTTAGAATGACTTCGTGCCACTAGATCTAACTTATCACGGATCACTTGGGACAGATGTTATTTAAGATACGTAGTGAATATAATCACATGGGTTAAAATTAAAAGAGGGTATAACGAGCTGCTTAAATCACAGGGACTGTCACTATGGGAAATATCCGATTTTTTCGGAGTAGCCCAGGTGCCTGACTCAAGAGTTCACGATACCCCACCCAAACAGCTCATCCTTCCGCACTTCATTACTCCCAGCCTTTTGTACATTTAAAAAAAAAAAACCTAATCTCTTCTATTCTACCATTATCAGGACATCATTAAAGCGCCCAGCTCATTAAACTGCACAGTTTCATGGCTGTAACAGAGCTATTAGACAGAAATGGCTATTTCCACAAGCGATCCACGCTAGCATTCTAACTTCTGGGACAAAAAAAAGCAGGAGGAGGGTCCCTTTCTGTGGAGGATCACGGAACCGCGGGACCTCCCCCTAACTCTGGGAGAAGAACAGCGAGACCGGTGAGACCAACAGCATCGCCCACTGAATCACAAGGAGGGAACTGCCCTTTGAAAACAGCAGAGAGCCGTCGCATTTTAAAAACCAGGGCAAGAAACCACGATTTTCTGCAAAAATGTATTTCAGCCAAATGACATTTTGCGCAGCGGAACCACAGAGGGTTAACGCTACCAAATATCATTCATGGTGATGGCTTCTTATTTTTTCTACCTCAATGAAATCCAATTTGCTGGCAGAACAGACACACGAGACGTTTTGGGCCGCTACCATTTAAAACGAATAGCGACTGTCCAGCTCATGTCGATGGTGGGGCTCCTGAGCAGAACACGTTGGAGTTACTCTGTAGGTGGAAGCTGTGGACGCCCCAAGTTCTTAATGGTGACAGATAGAACAGAACGAGGAGCGGCTGGGGGAGCTGGGGGTGTTCAGCCTGGAGAAGAGAAGGCTGCGGGCAGAGCTGAGTGCGGCCGGTCAGGGCTTCAAGGGGGCCCAGAGGAAAGGGGGGGACAAGCTTTTTAGTAGGGCCCGCTGGGACAGGACAAGGGACGATGGTTTTTTGTGGGGAGCCAGGGGGGGTCGGGCTCTGCTCCCAGGGAAGGGCCGATGGGACAAGGGGAAATGGCCTCAAGTTGTGCCAGGGCAGGGTGAGGTTGGGCATGGGGAACAATTCCTTCCCCTTGGGGCTGTCAGGCACTGGAAGAGGCTGCCCAGGGAAGGGGTGGAGTCCCCACCCCTGGGGGGATTTAACCGACGGGCAGAGGCGGTGCTGAGGGCCAGGGTTTGGGGATGGGATGGCAGGGGTAGGGGAGCGGTTGGGCTGGGGGAGCTTCAAGGGCTTTGCCAACCCAAACCATTCTATGGTTCCTCTAACTACTGCATTAATCCTCACATTGTATTTCTTGAATCTAGATGAAATTTGATCAGTTTTTTACATAAGTCTGGCCAAAAGGAATCCCAGAATCCCAGCCTGGCAGGGTTGGCAGGGCCCTCAGGAGCTCACCCAGAGCAGGGGGCACAGGACAGCATCCAGGCAGGGGTTGAAGATCTCCAGAGAAGGAGACTCCACAGCCCCCCTGGGCAGCCTGTTGATGGTGGATGCAAGAGGCCCACAGAGGAATAGAGAGAGAAAAGGAAACCCCAGCCAAGGACTATCTGTGAGCAGAAAATGTCACAGGAGTTTGGGTCGGTGGCCTCCGGAGCGATGCTCCTCGCCCACCGCAGGCACCGGTGCGCTGGTGCTCATCTCGGCACCAGCCAGCCAGAGCGGGGCTTCCTCGGGGTTTTCCCCAAATCCCTTACCCAGCCTCACCTTATTCTTTCACAGTCCTGTGGCTTTATAAAATTGGGGTTTGAAAAGGCATCTCCGCGTGCGTGAGGGGAAGGAGGCCAGGACGGGTGAAGCGAAGCCATTTCTGCCCTCTGTCCAGCCCATCCGCCTCCCCGGGCAATCGCTGAAGCTGGAAGGTGCCTGCTTTGCCAGGACCTTCTGCCTTTCTTCACGTTAGAGCCGTGGACATCTTCTCAGGACTCCTGAGTTAATCCTCCTGGAAGGCAAAGCAAAAAAAAAATATAAATGTTTATTGTGGCTTTAATGGCTATTTATTTTATTACAGTCAATTGCAAGCTCCCCGGAGCAGTGCGGTGAAGAACACACATCCCTGGTAATGAGCAGCAATTAGGAAAAACGGGGAGCGCCATCAAGGAGGACTCGCTTTTTAATAAGAACGGGTGGCACCAGGGCTCATCGTGGTCCCCACAGCAATGCCCGGCAGCTCGGCCCCAGGCGTGGGGAGGATGCCCCCGCCTGCCAGGACGGCTGTTTGCAAACAAAATAAACCCAGGCTGGGGGCTCGGGTCCCAGGTCCCACGCTCCGGGGCTTCCTCGGGGTTTTCCCCAAATCCCTTCCCCAGCCTCACCTTATTCTTTCACAGTCCTGTGGCTTTATAAAATTGGGGTTTGAAAAGGCATCTCCGCGTGCGTGAGGGGAAGGAGGCCAGGACGGGTGAAGCGAAGCCATTTCTGCCCTCTGTCCAGCCCATCCGCTCCCTCCCCGGGCAATCGCTGAAGCCGCAAGGTGCCCGCTTCGCCAGGACCTTCTGCCTTTCTTCAGGTTAGAGCCGTGGACATCTTCTCAGGACTCCTGAGTTAATCCTCCTGGAAGGCAAAGCAAGAAAAAATATAAATGTTTATTGTGGCTTTAATGGCTATTTATTTTATTACAGTCAATTGCAAGCTCCCCGGAGCAGTGCGGTGAAGAACACACATCCCTGGTAATGAGCAGCAATTAGGAAAAACGGGGAGCGCCATCAAGGAGGACTCGCTTTTTAATAAGAACGGGTGGCACCAGGGCTCATCGTGGTCCCCACAGCAATGCCCGGCAGCTCGGCCCCAGGCGTGGGGAGGATGCCCCCGCCTGCCAGGACGGCTGTTTGCAAACAAAATAAACCCAACAAAATAAGCCCAGGCGGGGGGCTCGGGTCCCAGGTCCCACGCTCACCAAGCACCCAGCGCAGCTGCGGTCAGCGCGGCCGCACGTGTTTTGATTGAAAACCTTGCTTAAGCGTGTAAAAGAAGGCGCTTCGTTCTTTTTACCCCATTTTAAACCGTTCCAAAGGTTGGTAAGGTTTGGCGCGCTCACATAGACGCGTGCTGTATGTAGGAATGGGCTATACAATAAGCTAGACACCCCCCCAGGAGCGGTTGTGAACTTGGAATTATTATAATAAAAGCTAAAAATTATTCGCTGGGGTAAGCCAGCAGCACGGATACTGTTAGCGATCGGAGAGGGGAAACAAAGGGAAAAAAAGTGCGAAGGAAAACCCAGCTAATCCAACTAAAGGAGCACGTTTTCTCAGCTAAAAAGAAGTTAAGTGTCTCAATTTCTTGTGTTATGACACTGTGGATGAGGACGTCTGTAAGATGCAGCCGTAACCACACGGATTTTCTAAAGATTCCCACAGTAACGATTGCCGACAAACTTTTACCACAGGGGTCGTCCTGAAGAGCCTCTCCATGCAATCTGTTGGAAGATGCGTTGGGTATTTTGGCGATTGGCTTCGGCTTCACACGAGCACCCTCCACGACCGGCAGCAATCGCGCCAGCAGCCGACCGAGAAAACCCTTCGTCGCGCAGCTCCTTAGCAGGACCCCAGTCCTGCGATGCCAAAGCCAGCACGAGCAAACGGCACGCTTGTGTCGTGCAGCCATCGCCAGAGGGATGCCGTTATATATGATCGTGACCTTTGGAGATCAGCTGTTTAGTACCGAACGAGAAGCACTTGCTACTGCAACTCCATAAATTTCCTCGCTTTCCGTCGGGACGG
>NW_009259492.1:38114-40268 GCF_000687185.1 Egretta garzetta | reverse complement strand
TCGGCGCCAGCAGCACGGCCGGGCACACGGCTCATCTGGAGGAATCGCCTTTATGTTCATCAGATGCAGCATCCATTATAAATCCCTCCCTGCTCTGCTGCAGAAAAATAATAGACGCTGGAAAGCGTCCTGAGTTATCCGAGTCCTTATTTGTTTATTGCTCCCACCCCTCCTCGGAAAAGTCAACCTGGGCCGCGTTGAGCAGCCCAGCCCGGCGTACAAAGCAACCAAGCCGTCTCCAGCCCAAGAGCCCCCAACGCCAGCTCCAGCACGAGGGGCACATCCAGCGAGAGCTGCCCTCCTCTGCGTCCAATGCCCCTTTCCTGATGGCGTCTTTTATTTTCTTGTTTCTGGAAATCAGAAGCATTTTTAAATTATGGCGCACCAAATGTCAGGCAATAATTTCTGGGGAGCTTCTCAAGCAAGGTCTAGATGAAAGAGGAGAAATCTCACCCAGTCTGTACTTGAGAGGACTGTATTCTCAATAAATGTGCCAGCAAGCATTCCTCTGCATTCATACCGGCATATGGAATCACAGAATCACGGAATGTTTTGGGTGGGAAGGGACCCCCAGAGGTCACCCAGCCCAACCCCCCTGCAGCAGCAGGGACACCTTGAACCACATCAGGTTGCTCACAGCCCCGGCCAACCTGGCCTGGAATGTTCCCAGGGATGGGGCCCCCACCCCCTCTCTGGGCAACCCCTGCCAGGGTTTCACCACCCTCACTGCAAAGAATTTCTGCCTTAGATCCAGTCTAAACCTACCCCGCTTCAGTTTAAAGCCATCCCCCCTTGCCCTGTCCCAGCTGGCCCTACTAAAAAGCTTGTCCCCCCCTTTCCTCTGGGCCCCCTTGAAGCCCTGACCGGCCGCACTCAGCTCTGCCCGCAGCCTTCTCTTCTCCAGGCTGAACACCCCCAACTCTCCCAGCCTGGCCCCAGAGCAGAGGGGCTCCAGCCCTCGGAGCATTTTAGTAGCCCTCCTCTGGCCCCGCTCCCACAGGTCCATGTCCTCCTGGTGCTGAGGGCTCCCGAGCTGGACGCAGGGCTCCAGGGGAGGTCTCCCCAGAGCAGAGCAGAGGGGCAGAACCAATCAATATGGGATCCCTAGGAAGAAGAAAACCCCATGTTTTCAGGGAGGCTAAGCATCTACAGCTTTCATTTCACTTGTGCCGCCATGGGACATGAACGCCCCTAAAAGACGAAGCACAGATTTGATGAGCTGACTGTAGCCACATACATCAGCACAGCAGAGACGTGACTCATTTTTGGCAGAAACACCAGAGATTTGTTATAAAACCCAGAGCTACTGCATTAGCTAATTAGCTTCTGGTACTGAAAGCTCGTTCCCAGAAGGACTGCGTTCACCGTAAATTCCCTCCGGACTCACAGCAATACAGGCAACAGCCGACAATTCCGTCGTGGCAGCAGAAACCCCATGTGCACAGCGCTCAAACCTTTTCAGCCATCAGCCTTGGAAGCTGAGCTAGGAAAAGATGGATAACGTGAAATTTTTTTTTTTCCCCTGTTGCTGATGCGGTGAAGGAAGCAACGGGACCTGCTGCTCCGAAGGGGGAGCTCATCGCAGGGGCTGGGCCAGGCTGGGCCGGGTGCTCCTTCAGCAAACGCAACAGGAGGGCAGGATCTGATGGACTGCAGCTGCACGGGGCTGGCAATGAGGGGCAAGAAAGGAAAAAGCTTGTCGGCGAGGAGCCTGGAGGCAATCTGAAAGGGCAAACATGAGCGTTCCCTTCACAAGTTGCATTCATTGGCCGTACATTTCCAGACACATAAACCAGCTCCTGGTCCTTCTGTCCTAAGAGGGTAAAATATTTTATAAACAAGCAGGACTTGGTCAAAGAAATACCAAGTCATACCATGGCTTTCTCCTAAGAAAAATAACCTAACAAGGGCTTTAATTTTGGCTAACAAGTTGCCCAGGGTTGCAGTTTACAAACGGACAAAGGATGAGGATGGTGAAACTACAGACACAGAGCACAGGTCCTTGCCAAACAAACTCATCACACCTAACTGCACTGATTTGGGTTGGAAGGGACCTTAAAGATCACCCAGTCCCAACCCCCCTGCCACGGGCAGGGACACCTTCCACCAGACCAGGTTGCTCAAAGCCCTGTCCAACCTGGCCTTGAACACTTC
>NW_009259492.1:34251-36505 GCF_000687185.1 Egretta garzetta | reverse complement strand
TGCATTGTGCATCACTTGTTTTATATATTCTGTATATTCCCTTACCATTATTATTATCACTATTGTTATTCTTCTCTCTTATTAAACTGTCTCGATCTCAACCCACGGGTCTTACTTTTTTTCCGATTCTCTCCCCCATCCCACTGAGGGAGGGGGGCAGCGAGCGCGTGGTGCTGAGTTGCCAGCCGGGTTAAACCACAACAAAAAAAAAACCAAACCCAAACCACCAAAACCCCACATAACATTCTCAAAATTCACGGTATTTCGAGCTCGTCGTGGAGCCCGAGTGCCTGCACGGGGGAAGGTTTCCGCTGCCTTCATTTCCAAGCGGCATCTGCAAGTGCACCAGGACTGCTCCTCACCCTGCCGCCCCGCGCAGCTCCCGGGCCCACAGGGCCGTCAACCGCGGCCGATCGGCAGAGAAAAACCTCTGCTTTTTGTCACAGTGGGTAATCTGGGTAATGAGAAAACTCAATTACTCATGGTTTTAAGGAACGAGACGTCGCATGCCTTTGGCAGCCGTTCCGAGGCTCTTTACTTTGCTGCCCGATGCTGCTAAAACGCATGGATTCTTCCTTTTAACTCCACCTCAAGCTTTCAGGGCTTCCGTGGTTATTTATGAATCCCAGTGTTCTTAATCAATATTTCTTCCTCAATGAAAAACAGGATCAGCAAATATAGCAACTTGTGAGACACGTGGAAGACCGGTGTCTCACATCCGAGCCGCGCAAATTTTGCTACAGGAACTTTGTGCCTTCCCACTCATCCTCTCCCAGCCCGCAAAAGCGCTTCCCTCTCACGAAAAAGTTTATCTGTTCCTTTTGCATCTCCACTGCTATTTTTAAAATAAGAGAAAGCATCTTTTTCCTAAAAAAACACCAAACCAACCAACCTTTCATAACCACTCCTCTCCGTCCCTGTGTAACAGTGCAAAGGCCTCATAAGGTTATAACCTTTGAGCTTATTATATTATTGAAAGCCTTTGATATTAAAATCAACTGGAGTAAGTAGTTAATTCCTGGGCATTTAAGAATAAAGATCATCCCTGTGCAATGACAATTTGGGAACTGAATTGAGCTGATGTCCCTCGACAGCTCGGGCTCGGGCCCTCCCTGGGCTCCCTGCGATCCCTAAGGCTCACAGACCATTTCCAACTTATTTACTGTGGGAGGAGGGAGAGGGGAGAAGTTTGCACAGGCTTTGAATAATTTCCATTTCATCAATTATTTATTCCTCTTTTGGAAATTACCAGAGAAATACCATCCTCCCGTAACTTGTTATAGGGCACTTGGGATTTTCGTACCTCTGCGCGTAGGAGAAGCAGGTAGGAGCTGCCTGGTCTGGATGGAGCCCGGTGCTTATCAACAGCAATACGCAATAAAATAAAGTTCAGCCGATCTAATTTCTTCACCCCTTCTGACGGAATCAGAGAACATACCAGACGCTGCGGCTTTGCCATCACGCTCATTGCTTCACGCTGTCCCCACAAGTCGCTCGTAATACTTAGCACTTCAAAAATAGGTTACAAACGCTCAGTGATTAATACGCCCGAAGACCCCTGGAGATCCGTAAGGAGATATTGGCTTCCCTACCTCCAGAGAGGGAAATGGAGATAGCAAGGATTAGGCAATAAGCTGACCCCGTGGCCAAACTGATGCTCAGCTTTGGTTACTAATCCCTATCATCTGCGCTCTGGCTCAGATTTAGGTCGATGACAATATTTTAATCCTTATCTTAAAAGGCAGGTCCAGAGCTGTGGAACAGCTATTGCTATCACCGGAGCGGGCATTAACTTCTCCTCTCAACAGCAAAGACTGGCTTGACAAACGGCCGAGAGGCAGGCTGCAGCGCGAGGAGGGTGGGGAGGGAAGCCAGCTTTGGCCACGCAGTCCTGAGCCCGGTGCCTGGCTTAACTCGGCACCTCCAGACTGCAGGGCTGGCAGAAACGCACCTTGAAGCATTTGTGGGTGATGTCTATCAGCCACAAGGACCAAACATGCTCTACTTAAAAGCCAAGATGCAGCACTTGGAGGTTCTCCTCCCCCTCTACTCTGCCCTGCTGAGACCCCATCTGGGGCACTATGTCCAGTTCTGGGCTCCCCAGTTCAAGAAGGATGAGAAACTCCTAGAAAGACTCCAGAGGAGGGCAACAAGGATGATGGGGGGACTGGGGCATCTCCCCTACCAGGAAAGGCTGGAGGAGCTGGGCTTGTTCAGCCTGGAGAAGAGAAGGCTGAGAGGGGATCTCATCAAC
>NW_009259492.1:17590-34125 GCF_000687185.1 Egretta garzetta | reverse complement strand
GACTGGTAGGGTGCCCGAGCCCTGGCGCAGTCTGCCCAGGGGGGCTGTGCAGTCTCCTTCTCTGGAGATATTCAAAGCTTTGATGTGCAGTACTCGGAATGCACCCGCTATTGCCGTGCGAGGTTTTTTGTTCCCTCCTGTGAGACCCCAGATGTACTCACTGCTGCTTTTACAGACCCACTATACCACCCACTTGGACCCCGCTGCCACTGAAGCAAGATCCCCATCTGCCATTTCCTACATCAAACACCCAAGCCTCCTTACAGGCCTTGGTAAGCACACGTTGCATAAATGTAAATGTGTTTATACAAGAGCACAACCACACCAGTATCTCCCTGAATTGGCAAAATGTAATTTGCCCCCCAGTCATGACGAGCCCATTGGCAAGTTCCAGTCTGTAGGGTTCCCTATAGGGCCAGCTGTACACCTGTACCGACGGCGGTGCATGAGACACACACCAAGAATTACTTAACCAAAGTACCGTGTCCAGCTCTGGAGCCCTCAGCACCAGGAGGACAGGGACCTGTTGGAGCGGGGCCAGAGGAGGGCTACTTAAATGCTGCGAGGGCTGGAGCCCCTCTGCTCTGAGGCCAGGCTGGGAGAGTTGGGGGTGTTCAGCCTGGAGAAGAGAAGGCTGCGGGCAGAGCTGAGTGCGGCCGGTCAGGGCTTCAAGGGGGCCCAGAGGAAAGGGGGGGACAAGCTTTTTAGTAGGGCCAGCTGGGACAGGACAAGGGGGGATGGCTTTAAACTGAAGCAGGGTGGGTTTAGAATAGATATAAGGCAGAAATTCTTTCCAGTGAGGGTGGTGAAAGCCTGGCAGGGGTTACCCAGAGAGGGGGTGGAGGCCCCATCCCTGGGACCATTCCAGGCCAGGTTGGCCGGGGCTGTGAGCAACCTGATGTGGTTCAAGGTGTCCTTGCTGCTGCAGGGGGGTTGGGCTGGGTGACCTCTGGGGGTCCCTTCCCACCCAAAACATTCTAGGACTCTATGAAAGCTTTGTACAAATATAAGTGCTGTGATATTATACAAAATAGCATTTTTTTGCGCTCAGGTTACGATATTTGGCATAGCTGCACGTGACATTCCATACAATCTCCAGCATGCATTAAGCTCATTTGGATAGCAGTTTCCCCAGGATAATCCCCAGAAGATGAGATAAATTATATGATTTCCGTGTGCGGGACCTAAACCAAATTCTTTTGATTAATCATACGCCATTAATGGCAATGGTAATGAGTATGCCACTAAGCATACTATAAAATATGTAAAGCCTGAATGACTCTCAATAGATCTTGGCAAGTGCCTCGTTTAACCTTCACAGCTCATGAAAAACTGTTCGAACTTCTTCATTTTAGACATGAAAACTATTGATTGTTTACAGCATTGCATGACCTTTTCTGACAAGCGGGGAAAATTATGAGATATTAGGTTGTAATTCAATCATGCAATATGCTCTAAATTATGTTGGGTTTCAAAATGCCGATGTTGTTCCTGCACATTTATTTTAGCTTTGAGTCTCATCTAAGCCTTTGGAGAACATATGTATGAAACTATTTCAAACTGCAGTGCTCCTTGAATGGCCCTGAGTAGAGATAAACTGTTAATATCTGTAAGGCACCAGATCTGAAAAGTTACTCCTAACCACAACAAATAATAAGGAATTTTGAAAACGTCAGCTAAATGAGACTTAGCAGTTACACATCAAAGAGTCTGTGTATCACACGAACCAAGATTCTATCTTACGAAGCCGTGCAAAGACATACCTGGACTCAAACCACTAGTGATGTCCAACCACTACGATGTCTCTCTAACAAAGTCTTCTCAACCTAACACCATCTCTAATGGTCCATCTCAACTCATTATCCTGAGCCTTGCATGACATCCTCCCTTCGCTACTGATCATGCAACACACAGGGCTTCAAGAGTTAAAAATATAACGCGACAGCAATTTTTCCTCTCCTATGGGATCTCATTTATCTTCCTCCTAATCATATTCTCACTGTTTATTTTGCTTCAAAGTCTTCTCCCCTTTCATCATCAGAAGTAGGCCTCCAACGACAGGGAATGATTGTATCTTATTATAGACCTGTAATTACAAGTGGTAAGTGACCACTGCAAGGGATCTTTGGGAGCACAATGTTAAAGAAACATCTAGAACCTGGGTTGTGTTAGACAAATCATAGAATCCCAGAATGGTTTGGGTGGGAAAAAGCCCTTTAAGCTCCCCCAGCCCAACCGTCCCCCTACCCCTGCCATCCCACCCCCAAACCCTGGCCTTCAGCACCGCCTCTGCCCGGCTGTTAAATCCCCCCAGGGATGGGGACTCGACCCCTTCCCGTGCCTGACAGCCCTTGCAGGGAAGGAATTTTTCCCAATATCCAACCTAAACCTCCCCTGGCACAACTTGAGGCTGTTTCCTCTCACCCCATCCTGCTGGGTTACAGCTCCCAGGCTCCTGCTTGGGGGTCCCCAACCTGAGCCCCGCTATGGGGAGCAGGAGTCCTTCGGGGAGGGAGGGGCCCAACCCTGACCCCAGCAGTCGAGGGGCGGCCCCCCCAGTGCCCAGCACAGGGGCACGCCCCCTGCCCTGCTCCTGCTGGCCACACCACTCCTGAGACAAGCCAGGATGGTGCTGGCCCTCTTGGCCACCTGGGCACCCTGCTGGCTCCTATCCAGCCCCCTCTCGACCAACCCCCCCAGGGCCTTTTCCACCGGGCAGCTTTCCAGCCCCTCTGCCCCACGCCTGGAGCGTTGTGTGGGGTTGTTGTGACCCCAGGGCAGGACCCGGTCCTTGGCCTTGTTGACCCTCACCCAACTGGGCTGGGCCCATGGATCCAGCCTGGCCAGGTCCCTCTGCAGAGCCCGCCTCCCCTCCAGCAGATCCACACTCCCACCCAGCTTGGTGTTATGTACCCTTCCAGTGGTGGGTGCCCGTAGTTTCTATACACGACAGAGATGTTGCTGATGGTTATCTATGATTTTTCTGAAAGACAGACCGTTTCCCCTGTATCAGTAGAATACTTTTACCAGAAGCAGATGACATCTCCACCAGCACTAGCAGATGCAAGAGCGAAAAGCCCCATGAAAAGGTCCTGCATCCACCAATTGCTTTGGTCTCAAGCAGGTCAGTAAATTTTGCCAAACCCCAGCTCATCCCAGGCTCCCCTGGCAGGCGTCCCACACCAGAGACCACTTCCCATAGAGAAACTCACGTTTCCTATATTTTGCGGACTGCTCAGCCCATTTCAAGTGTTTGCAATTAATTGTTTGCAACTTAATTGTTTACCATGAATGAGATTTAAGTACTTACAACACGTAAAACGCTTTTAAGATGCCCGTTTCGGTGAAGGAAGCTCATCCTACCTCCAAAGACTGCAGAGAGGAGGCAGATTTTATTCTGCGTTGTCAGACCTTTAGCTCTCCAGCTGGGAATTTTTCCAAGCCAATACCTATTGAATCAAGATTCATCTTTCCCATAAGTGACGCTAATGCTCAAACTGAAGTAGAAATGATCAAATATATACGTGGAGCGGACGATAAATAACGGTGACTGCTGGGAGTTGGGGCGTTCGGGGGACTCGCCGGGGCAGCCGTCTTTCGGAAGGCATGGGGAGCAATATGCACCTTCTGGGCTGTTTCATAGAATCATAGAATCATAGAATCGCTTTGGTTGGAAAAGACCTTTAAGATCATCGAGTCCAACCGTTAACCTAACCCTGCCATCCCACCACTAAACCATATCCCTAAGCACCTCATCTATCCTTCTTTTAAATACCTCCAAGGATGGGGACTCTACCACCTCCCTGGGCAGCCCATTCCAGAGCCTGACAACCCTTTCAGTGAAGAAGTTTTTCCTAATATCTAACCTAAACCTGCCCTGGCGCAGCTTCAAACCATTCCCCCTCGTCCTATCATCTGTTACCAGGGAGAAGAGGCCGACCCCCTCCTCACTACAGCCTCCTTTCAGGTAGCTGTAGAGGGCGATCAGGTCTCCCCTCAGCCTCCTCTTCTCCAGACTAAACAACCCCAGTTCCCTCAGCCGCTCCTCGTATGACTTGTGCTCCAGACCCCTCACCAGCTTGGTTGCTCTCCTCTGGACATGCTCCAGCAATGCAACATCCTTCTTGTAGTGAGGGGCCCAAAACTGAACACAGTATTCGAGGTGCGGCCTCACCAGCACCGAGTACAGGGGCACGATGACTTCCCTTGTCCTGCTGTTAGCCTGTTCCCATCGGCACGTAAGGCAGTTGATGGGATAGCTCTGCTGTAGATATCGAAGAACAGGACACTGGAACTCTTTTTCTGTAGCGGAGATTAAAGGGTTTGGCCAGCTGTAAAGCAGTAATGGCTTTGGTCTGCAAGAGAGCTGTGCACAGGCAGGTTTGTCACAGCTGAGGGTTCGGCAGTAATTGGTCATGCCTACCCACCTCAGGCACTGAGATTCCCGAACATCCTGCTGCATAATTCAGGGCTGATTTATAGGAAGAAGGACAAAACATTACCAGTCTCAGCGGAAACGTACTTCCACTTGAAATGGCAAGTTCAGGTTGGCTGGGAAGAGGTCATTCGAGTTTGTATGACCGCGCTCCTTGCCCTCAGATTCAGCCGGCTCTTTCGAGAGGGCAGGTCCGTGAGGGATTTTACCACATAAAATATTGAGGAGACCTCCAGCCACTGCAAGGAGCACAGGCTTAATAGGAAGAACCAGCCGTGCCTCCACATTGCTCAAACCCACCCTACCAGGTCCTCTGAGGAATGAGAATGAGCGTGGGGGTTAAAAAAGAGCTGTGGAAGTTAATTTTACCTAAAAAACAACAACCACCTGCCATTGGGCACAAGTTTTGAGGTAAGTTCTGCATGGAGACATTCCTGACAATTTGATAAGTCACCAAGTTGCCGATAAACTAATTTAGGGATGCCTGGGGTTCAGAAACTCCACACTGAGAAAGGAAGCAGCTAAACCCTGTGCGTAATCACCTTTTATGTACATTTTTTGCTGAAAAAATCAGGCAAAAGACATGGAAATGTAGAACAGCCCAGCAACTCAAAAGAGCGTGGGACTGCATGTGTCCTTCAAACAGACTGGTGATGAGTTAACCCCTTCCTTACGAAGACCAGGCAATGGTTTGGAAAGGCATCAGCCTTGCCTAGTTGTGATCCCTGACATCAGAGGACGTTATGAGAATGTCACCCAAAATAGGTTACAGGCAGACACTGGGAAAGCATTGGAGCTGTTGCAGGAAGGATCCGACCTGAGACTGCCGATTAAGGCACAGGGTGATGGGCTCTTCCATGGCAAGGAAATTCCCTTTACTTTCTTAATCTGCTCTTAACACAAAGGGACATAAAATATTGCGGTACAACTCAAGTCAACCCAGCTTGCTGTGTTTCAGAGAAGCGAGCTCACTTCCAGCGAAAACAAAAATAACCCAACTCCCCAAGCTGAAATACATCTGGGAGGGGTTGGTGGAGAGGTCATTTAGAGCTGCCCAGGCTAATTACTCCATAGGTATCAAATTCTGGTGTTTCTAAAGGCATATACATCTGTCAGCTTCTCCTGAAGGCAAAAAGAAGGTGAAAATGCTGAAGTGGAGACAACCCTCAGGTAATAAAAAATAAGTTTATAGGCAGAAGTTACCATTTCTGCTTCCTATTTTGATTTCCAGTCTCCAGAGTCTGCATACCGACTCAGCAGCCCCAGGAGGGGATGCAATGCAACATTGCCAGTGTAAAACCCCTAAATCTCCTCAAACCTTTTTTTTTTTTTTCTTATTTTTTTTTTTTTTTGGTGGGGAGAGGTATCCTCAGGTCTGATTGCTTTAAACCACAGAAATCAAACCCTTGAACTATTGATCCACTGTCATGTTAAAGGTTATCATATTTACCGCCAGGGATGCACAACCAAGCAATCAATTTCCTAATTAACCAAAGGTGCAATATATTCCTGCCATCAGGTTCAGGTAGTTTAAGAAGCTAATCACAGCTCAATTAAAAGTCACTGCTCTCAACTGGGAGCAATTGGGCGAACACATCTAATCTGTTTGAAAATAAAGACAAGCCACACCACTTGAATGACCTCTAAAAAGCAGTGATGGGTGGGTAAACCCATAAGCAGCGCATGGGACCAGCGGAAGGATGCTCCCCGTGATTAACGCCACCTGTAACGGCTTCCAGTGAGCTTCCAGCGCAGGGCAAAGGGCTGAGCCGTTTAATTGTACGAGATGGATAATGCACAGACACTGGGATTGTGGAGGACTGTGTGTGGAACTAAGTCATCAGTGGTGTCAGACTAAGCCAGACCAGGTCTGCTTGCCTCTGACCTCCAAGCCAGTCCCGTTCCAGCCCGGCCATCTCCAAATCTTATCCACTAAAACTGTGGATGTGAATTAAAAAAGAGCAGAAATCAGGGAGACAGAGGTGAAGAAAAGGAAACAGAGGATCGATCCTGTTCCTACTCTTCCTCCTGAAAGGAGGCTGTAGCAAGGTGGGGGTCGGCCTCTTCTCCCTGGTAACGGGCAATAGGAATGGTCTGAAGTTGCACCAGGGCAGGTTTAGGCTAGACATTAGGAAAAATTTCTTCACAGAAAGGGTTGTCAGGCACTGGAAGGGGCTGCCCAGGGAAGGGGTCGAATCCTCATCCCTGGAGGGATTTAAAAGAAGGGTAGATGAGGTGCTTAGGGACAGGGTTTAGTGGTGGGATGGCAGGGTTAGGTTAACGGTTGGATGTGATGATCTGAAAGGGCTTTTCCGACCTAGATGATTCTATGATTCTACTGAAGGCAAAAGGTTTTGGTTGGCACTAAAGGCAAAGTGTTTGGAGGAAAGGAACGGAGTCAGAAAAGAAAAAAAAAAAAAAGAAATGGAAAAGAAAAGCAGCAAGTTCTTGATCACCCTGGAACCTTGTGTATAGCTTCGCCTTTGGAAGATGCAGGAGGCAGAGAGAAGTTTCATTTTCTAACAAGAACTTACCCCGGCAGGACCCGACCGGGCCATGTGGCCCACACTGGTATTTCAAAGAGGGCAGGCGTCTGCCACCCTACATGTTTGTGAAAAGCCTTTGGTTGAGGGACGAAACATCATCTTCTGCTTTTCGTGGTGCCAGTAAACCATCAAAAAACCATTTCTCTCAGTGCAGTTGGCATTTTCCCCTCTGTACCGTGGTCTCCATTGTTGCTCCGCACCCATCCTGCAGGAAGCACTGATGAAACCTCTGGGAACCATGAGCAGAAGTGAGGAGAAGAGACTTCTTCCCAAGTCTGTATTCTGCGGTAGCTGTGGGGACACCGACTCATGGAACCCCTGAAATGAAGACCTGGGGGCATGGGGGGGAAGCACAAGCTGAGAGAGCGGCGCAGCCCCAGGGACCAGACCCCCAGCTACTTATCCCCCTGCGACGCTCCTCCTGCTGGTGATTAACTGCAGACAGCGGCTTTTTGTGTCGGCTCCCAGCCAAAATCAGTAGCGTGGGAGAGCCAGAGGCCTGCCAAAAGAGCAGAGCTTGGCTCTCCATCAGCATTTGCCAACGACGGGGCCCCGGGCATAGCCAGAGCAACAAGGGACAACACACAAACTGGGCAGGAGCCTAAAAATGCACATTTAGAGATTTTTTTTTTTTTTTTTCCTTACAAACATCCACTTCAATGCCTTCCACGCTGACGAACAGGGATCTAACACTCCATTTGCCTTACTCTGAACCTACAAACTCCCTCTTCCCTTAACCATCTCTGCTCTATTTCCATCGTCACTGCAAAGAGGCAAGGCTTACAGAAAGGCTCCGACGTGCAAGGTGTTCTGCTGTTCTAAACAGACATTTCCCCCTGACAGTGACACCTGATTTGTATGGGGAGGGGAACACACAAGTGTCTTCCAAATTCCTTATCTGAATTTCTTGCAGGCAAATATTTGATGGATACCTTTACCATGAACGGCTCCAGTATTTTTAAAACACCACAGACTATGAGGACAAGTATCTGAAGCTAGAAAGCGTTCTATGAAAAATTCAGAAATAGCTGGAAAAAAACAGAAAAAGCATTACAAATTGTTGTCTACCCGGGGGTATTTTTTCTAAGGCCTGAAAACAACAACAACAAAAAAAGTTGTTCTAAATTATAAAAGTTGTACAAGTTTTAGTAGTATTTAATAGTATAGGATTGAAAATGGCCAAAATAATTCTAAATATTCTGCGCTTTGTGCGGGGAATGGAAAAATATTTCTGCTCGGTGGATAACTAATTGCACAAGTTCCTCCGAAGATTGCTAGCCCGGGTTTAGAGCGACTTGACCGTTTGCCAAGCCCATGGCACCCTGCACTGCCTGCTGTTTCACGGAGGTGCTGATCTGCACGCACACGGCGCTGGACCAGGCAGAAAATGAGTTCAGTAACCAAAGTCACCCGTTTCAGCTCTCTCCAAAATTCAGTATCAGTAAATTGCAGCCGTTGCCCTTGGCAACTGGGGAAATTCAGCCACCAGCCACCCCTTCCTCATGCTGGGGAGGTTATGGCGACCGTGACCCCCAGTCGACAGCGCAGCGCCACAAACCAAGCGTTGCGGAGCAGGTCTGCTGCCGCCTCGGTGGTTTCCTGCACGATGCCTTCTAAACATACCCTAAATAAACCAGAAAATAAAGCAGTTTTGTTGGTTTAGCCAAAAGACTGAAATGACCAATTCGTCGGCAAAGGAAACATAATCCTAGTGAATAAAAAACCCCCTCTTTTTCCCCACCTGCCCAAATGACTGCCCGCGTTCCCCAGATCATTCCGCCATACCTTCACGGAAACATCGCTCTTAAAGAGGAAACAGTTCAAGATAACAAACTGCAAAAAACCCGCAGCCAGACATCCAGTATACGTCAGAAAAATGGAAAGTGCTGAATTTCTGACAGGCTTCTGAAAATCACCGTTAACACCCTCGTTCCATGATATGTATTACGGTGACAACGACACACATATGCATTTATGTATATGTAAATAAAACTTATAATGTGTTTTCCATGTGAGTGGCTGGCGTAACATTGGGTGAGTTTTCCAGATTGCACAAGCTGCGTATCGAGACCATTTTCCCCACTACACTGTTTGCAGTGGTTCCTGCTGTAACACGGACCATTTCATAGCACAGAAAAAAACCAGTCCCTCTTTCCAGAGACAGAACCACTGAGTTACGCCCCTCAAGGCCATGGCAGACCGAGGCAAGTCCAAGGACAGCAGTGAGAGCGCCTGGCGAGGCTCCCTGCCTTTGGCCAAAGTGCCTTCACACCTTCGGAGGCTCTGAACGGTTTGCTCCCCGCGGCTTGGCCTCACTCACTAAAAAGCACATTTTCAGGAGCAGGGAATCTCTTCAGCTCATTTCTCAAAGACAAAATACTCACGACTCAATGCCATGGCTTAGCCTTTCCTTAAGGAGTGGCTTTACAGGGCAACTGAGCCAATAAAACCGGAGCTTCTCTGATCCCACCACCACCAGCACCAGAAAAAAATTGCCCTCCAAAACATGCAGACTTTTTTTTTCCCAGTTTAGCTCCTTGAATTAAATCCCTGGGTCGTCAGAGGAATTGTAGCACTGTTGCAAGGCAAGGAATGGATGCTGCAGCTGCTGCCGGAGAAGGATTCTCCCTTTTGGCCGCAACTAACGTCCAGAGAGGCTTAACTAAACCAAGAAATTGAACTTCTGGAAGTCTTCCTTCCAAACTCAATCAGCTCTCACAAAAGCAGATGCAATCTTGCTCTTATTTTCACAACGTTCCGGACATAACTTGCTGCTAAGTGACAAAAGCCATCAGCTACGCCACTGACAGAGCAGAATAAATCCCAAGGTGGGGAATTAAATAGGATTGCACAGCCTTAGTGTCAGAGAAGCTTTGTCATTACAAGGATTTCCAGTTTAGTTCAGTGATAACGGGGCACAAACTGAAGCAGAAGAGGTTCCAGTTGAATGGGAGGAAGAACTTGTTGACTGTGAGGGTGCCTGAGCCCTGGCCCAGGCTGCCCAGGGGGGCTGTGGAGGCTCCTTCTCTGGAGATCTTCAACCCCCGCCTGGACGCTGTCCTGTGCCCCCTGCTCTGGGTGAGCCTGCTTGGGCAGGGGGGTGGCACTGGGTGAGCTCCCAAGGACCCTGCCAACCCCTGCCAGGCTGGGAGTCTGGGATTCTGTGACTCTCTGAACTTCCACTAAGAAATGATAATGGAAATTTTATAACTGAAGTAAGGCTAGAGCTATGAAAAACCATACCTTTCTAGATAAATGTAACTAGCGACATCTTAGGCAACAGCAAATAAAAACCCTCTGAGGAAATAAATAAACCCCATCCTTTCATAGTTGTAATGCAGACCCACAGTTCAGGATTAGTGCTTCTTTATTTAGGGTCTATTCCAAAATCTTCTGAAGCCAACAGAACCTTTACATTAACGTCAGAAGGCTCTATCCACTTCTCTCAAACAGAGCAAGAAAATGCAAATCAAAGAAATACTTGAAATTTAAATGTCCTGAAGTGAAGATGCAGGAAGAGAATTCGGAGCTCAGGCCTCCCGGCCCCCCCCCATTTTAACTTCTTGTGTCAAGTCACTACATTCGATGAACAGGAATCATATTTAGCAGAGATACAACAGCAGAGATTCCCCAGCAGAACTACTTGGGAAAGAGAAAGTCATTCAGATTATATTATTTTAATATTGCACTAGCATTCTTAAACAGGATCTCCCTCACGTGGAAAATAAAAATAGCCTCAATTCAACCCAAATTATGTGCAAAAAATCTGCCCCAGAGCAGTTTCAACAGAGATTTAGAATTTCTCTGACTGTAGACCCTTGATATTCACTCCCTCTGCTTTGAAAATACGTTTTTAGAATACGTTTTGTTACAACAGACTCGGGTGACACAATATTCTTTGGGATTACACCTGAACAGGCCAACAAAACCAGATATTTAAATGAAGTTTTGATGAACTGTGCTTGACCTTACTAAGAAAATCAAAGTTAAATTCTGGGTCACACGCTTCACCCTCAATAGGGAAATGATCTCAAAGGGTCTTTTTTGGTCATTATTGCAAAGGAGAGGAGGAGAAGGAGGAGGAGAAGGAGGAGGAGAAGGAGGAGGAGAAGGAGGAGGAGAAGGAGGAGGAGAAGGAGGAGGAGAAGGAGGAGGAGAAGGAGGAGGAGAAGGAGGAGGAGAAGGAGGAGGAGAAGGAGGAGGAGAAGGAGGAGGAGAAGGAGGAGGAGAAGGAGGAGGAGAAGGAGGAGGAGAAGGAGGAGGAGAAGGAGGAGGAGAAGGAGGAGGAGAAGGAGGAGGAGAAGGAGGAGGAGAAGGAGGAGGAGAAGGAGGAGGAGAAGGAGGAGGAGAAGGAGGAGGAGAAGGAGGAGGAGAAGGAGGAGGAGAAGGAGGAGGAGAAGGAGGAGGAGAAGGAGGAGGAGAAGGAGGAGGAGAAGGAGGAGGAGAAGGAGGAGGAGAAGGAGGAGGAGAAGGAGGAGGAGAAGGAGGAGGAGAAGGAGGAGGAGAAGGAGGAGGAGAAGGAGGAGGAGAAGGAGGAGGAGAAGGAGGAGGAGAAGGAGGAGGAGAAGGAGGAGGAGAAGGAGGAGGAGAAGGAGGAGGAGAAGGAGGAGGAGAAGGAGGAGGAGAAGGAGGAGGAGAAGGAGGAGGAGAAGGAGGAGGAGAAGGAGGAGGAGAAGGAGGAGGAGAAGAGGACCTTTCAGTGGGATCCCTTGCACAGAGAAGCCAGGGCACCAACTTTATTTCGAAGCTGGCCCAACAGAGCATCCTTTAATGCATGGTGCCAGCTCTGCTCTACGAGAAACCCAGCTCAGCACCCTCACAGGCAGTAGCTCTGCCCAAGCCCACAAAAGTAAAACTGGTTCAAGAAGCCAAAGAGAAAAATGAATGCTAGTTATTAATTAGTAGATCTTCAGGCAATTATGTAACTATCAATGGAAAGCTCAGACAGATACATGACAAAATCAGGCAGAGAGGGAGACAGAATGACAGGATGCGGGGCCAAACTTGACAAAAGTATCGTTTCAGTCTCCAGGGAAATTATACCTTTCATGTCCATTTACATTTGATGTAACAGAAAAGTACAATAAAGAAGAATAATGATTCAGTCCCGCTAAAGGAACTCAACGTGACGTGCCTTCTGCTTCCAGGCATCCGTTCCACAATTATTTTAAATCTCTGGCGTCTGTCTGGCACAGATGAAATATATGAACATTGAAAATTAATGCGTTGAAAACCATGAACCTATTTGCTTTCCTTCGATTCACTTCTGCAAGTAAAACCTTGGTCGGAGCACAGGCTTTCCAGCCCATCTATCAAAGCTCCAGCCCCTGCCCCTCCTGATACCCCCCAGTTGGATTCACGCTGCCTCTTCACCAAGAGCATCAGTTCAGAATTGGCTGTAGCCGGCCCAGGACTGTTCTATGCAACTCCTGGAGGAATTTGGCTTGTTCCTGCCAGCAAATCCCATGTCACTCCATGGCATAAATGAAGCCAAGCAAGAACATCTCGGGAAGAGAAGAGCTCTCTTCCATGTCCACGGCACATCCCAGCACGGCAATGGCTTGCTGCAATGTTACCCAAGGGCAGATTCCTGCTCAGGCTGCTCATGGGTAGAGCATCTGCTTGAAGCATGGAGAAGATCACCCACCTTCTTCACGTGCAAAAGGTATTTCACGCATTATCCTACACATTTTAAATGCATTTACAATAAAGCTTTACAAAACAACCAAGGAATTCCTGCAAAGTTAAATTTTCTTCCACCCCGAAGAGTGAGTGAATCTTGCTCCCAGTGGGAATCAGATTTTCAAGGCCATCCAAGGACAAACTTCCAAGGCCCAGTCCAGGCCTGTGCATGTCTCAGTGGGTGCATCCCACAGTGGTTTACACAACCAGATGTTAGAACTTGCCCATCCAAAATGGATTAGCACAAACCTTCTGCACACGAATCAGGCCTCATATGCATTCCTTATATTTCCCCGTAAATTCCAGAAAAAAAACCAAAACAAAACATAGGTGAAATGGAAGCATTCCCCACTTATCAGCAAGTCTGTGTTCTGTATAAAGTACAAACCAATCTTTGTGATTAATGGCCAAACTGAAAATCTTTGAAACACAACATTTATGGCAGAGCATAGTGCTGGAACACTAATGCCAGATTCCTTGATGCTGGAGATTTTTTTTCTACTTAAAACTCTTTTTGAGAGGTCAATTTAAAATCGCTTCATGTTTTTTATCTTGGCATTCAGTGGCTGAAAAGCATTACCGACCTGACTTCTGAAGTACGCGCAACCGCCGAGCGCAAGTTTGAGGGCTGTTATCAGAGGTGCTGCCTTTCAAACTCAAGTCCCTGAGCCGTTCAGCTGCTTCCCTGGCACACCTGCATTCCCATGCCATTAATAACAAGATATTGGGGAATATCTTTGCTCTGGGCAAAAGAAAAGAAAAAAAAAAAAAAAAAAAAAAAAATTTTATCCCATCCAAAACAACAACAAGCTACTACATGAGCAATGTCAAACTTTTATTTCAAACTTTTGCAACACTGCATTAGTTACTGACTGATGCGAAGAAAACCCCCCAGCAGTTTCTTCTCTTTATATAAATGTAATACTGCAACTTCACAGTAATTAGAACCCTGTCTCTAAAATACTTCTGCATAACTGCAAGAAAAAAAAAAAAAAAAAAAAAAAAGGAACTTTTTCCACTGCCTTTTAGGAGTCAAGCATAAGAAGAGTGTTGGAAGACGCAAAACCTTGTTAATGTTGCTAACGAGGATCCACCATTACGAACAAGGATTTTATTTTGATGCCGGAGAAGCAACTGTTTTCCATTACACAGAACAGAAACAATAAAGCAAATTAGGAAAGTAGGGATTTCTATTCCCCTTTTCCCCTGAGGCAGTTTATTTTCCAGTCTATCCAAGCCGTCTCCATCTTCAGGATATAAGTCTGGTTTTCCAGGTGTGGCTGATGCATTCCTTATCGTTAAAGGTGTGAAATTACTGAACATGTCACCGTGCTCTGGCTCTGACACCCAGCGTGGTAGCACAGGGCAGAAAACTGGAATAAAGTCCGGCGGCCCAGCCGAGACGGCTGCCCGATGAGCACCCCACAAATGCTGTAGAACAAGATGCTTTGGAAGCGGTTCTGTACCCCGACAGACTGAAACTGAAGAACCTGTTCCCATTCCTTACTAAAGACCCCTGAGTTCTCTAAACCCATCTATATAACCACATTCCAAGGAAATGAAAGCTTTTTGCCCTAAAAATCAAAGCAACCCGGACAGATCCCAATAACAATTTATTTCAGGTTTTAATTAATACAACCCTGAACCTCGACTTCTACTCTGGGAACCTCTTTGGAATTTCATTTGCTGAGGCAACAGCCTGTCTTTTAACTTTGGCTGTGGCTTGCCCAGTCCAAACTCTAGCTATGGAAGAGTCAAAGAACAAAGGCAAAGACTAACCATCCTGGCAGGATGAAGCAAGGGGCGCAAGGAAGAAATGAGGTTCAAGTCACGGGAAGGAGAGATAATTTAGGAAGCCGCGACACAGACTTCTGTTATTAACTGATAGATGTGCTATTTATTTAAGTGTGTCATTTTGCTGAAGCAGTCAGGACTAGATTATCACCACCATTATTATAAGCTTACCTTATCTATTTTTTTGTCCATTACACTGTAATCGCTATACAATGCAATCAAATCACTTTGCTCTAAAAAGAGCCTGCAACTCATTTTCCCACCCTGTGCTGCTCTAGAATTGATGGGTAGGGCTGGCTACAAAACTTGGTTTTCCCACCTTAGAAAATTCCAGCTCTTGGAACATCAAACAAAGACCAGCTAGAAATGTTGCCCCGGCATAAAGTGCTGTGGTTGATCCATGCAGGAGCATGGGAGCCTGTAGGAGCACGCTCCACACCCCCACGTGTCCCACTGCACCTCCTGGGGCACATGTGGCCCCCCTCTCCAGGAGGCTGGAAGTCCAAGAGAGGAAGGACGAGCGGGATCTCATGCTGTCCTCACCGGTGCGCATCTTCTGCATCAGGCTCGTTTGCCAGCCTGGGATCCATCAACTGGCAGCAGAACCATCCTGGCAAGGACAACGTTTCACAGGAGGCCTCAAGCATTATGGACTCACCCTACATTCGCATGGACATAGGCAAGTACCAGATGATAAATATCAGGCGTTGGTTTTCATTTAGAGGCACCGAGCAAACTTCTTCTAGTTACTAAAGAGAAGTAAAAATGCCACAAAATTGCACAGTGAAGTTTCCAACGCACTGACCTTGCACTAATGCTTTTAAAAGAAACAATGTCCAACTAAACAGCCTGAATGATCAAGGGAGGTGGTCAAAACCCGGGGAGAATGCAAGGTGCTTTCCTTTCTCTTATCAATAAAGATGACAGAAGAAAAAGCCGTTTCTAGCACGGTATTGGACAGTAAACTGCCACGTACAAAGTAAACTATTTCATTAAATTGTCAAGTGTGACAACAGGAATCAAGACATTAAGGCTGAAAACGCGGTAATTTTTAGTGAAAGAAGAAGATTTTTGCTATATAAATGAAAAATTGGTTTACACGATGCATGAAAGCCACCAAATGGGTACCACTAAAAAAAAAAAAACCAAACACGGTAATCAGACATGGGAAGTCATTAGGCTTGAAGGAAAAGACTTATGACTTCTCTATACAGACATTTGGGTCCAACGCTGTCCTGAGATTGATTCTCTTGCTGAAGCCTGATCCAGGCTGCAGCTCACACAGCAATCAACACCAGCATCTCTTTTATAAAGGTTCACAGAGAATTTCCTTTCAAAACTATTCAAAGGTTGCTCATCAACATTCCAGTCCCAATGTCCCGAATAAAATAACCTATAAGGTAATTTCATTTTGCAAAATCCTTACAGGAATAGTTTGAGTTTACAGTCTTGCAGTCAAATGAAAAAGCTGCAAGAAAGCACACGGTGAGGCTGCACTAGAAACACATCAATCCAGCGGCTCAGCCGGATCCCTCTTTGGCAAACCATCACTTTTCCAGGTGTCTCCACAACCACCACCTTCCTCAAAAACCGCCGAAAGCACAGACAGGCAAGCTTGGGCATTTTTTTCCAAAATATTTGTCTTGGAAAATGGTACTTCTTAAACTATCAGTAAAGGGGAAAAAAAATGCGTCTGGAGTCTCAAAATCTGGGAATCACATAAGGAACATCAGCAATCAAGTGTTGAGGCATCTGCTGTGCTTTAACCCCAGCCGGTAACTGAGCCCCCCCAGCCGCTCGCTCACTGCCCCCGGTGGGATGGGGAGGAGAATCGGAGGGGTAGAAGTGAGAAAACTCATGGGTTGGGACAAGGGCAGGTTAACAGGGAAAGCAAAAGCCGTGCACAAGCAAAACAACCCAAGGGATTCCTTCCCTGCTTCCCATGGCAGGGGGGTGCTCAGCGCCCCCCAGGACAGCCGGGCTCCATCACCCGTAACGGTGACTTGGGCAGACAAACGCCATCGCTCCCAATGTCCCCCCCCCATCCTCCCCCCCCCAGCTCGACGGCACCAGCATGA
>NW_009259492.1:9835-17572 GCF_000687185.1 Egretta garzetta | reverse complement strand
CATCCCAGGGTGCTCAGCGCTGTTCCCAGCACAGATCCAAACCACAGCCCCACGCCAGCTGCTGTGGAGAAAATTAACTCTGTCCCAGCCAAACCCAGCACAGTGTTAGAAAATTGAAATCCCAGCCACAACATGCAACGCAAACAATTTTGGCAGATTAGATATATAGATATATATATACACACACATATGCAAGACATTGCACACTACCTAAAAAGTATCACGCCAATGATGAAAAACGATTACTTTCACATGCAAGACTTTTTGACCACTGAAGCAGTGCTGGACATCACAAATCTCATCTTTCAACAATTTCTACACCATCCGCCTGTGCCCGCAATAACCTGCACCCACGGGGGTTTAGCGTTTCATCTTCGCTGTGACATGGAATGAAGATAAAACTTCTTCCTTCTTCAGTTACACCAATGCCATGAACATTAGCACAAGATAACGATGCAATTAAGAACTTTATGAGTTAAAAAAAATTATTTGAGAAATACGGTTTTGGGTTGTGGCTTCTGTAACCTGCCAAATTTGACAGGGCTGGGGAAGAGGTTAAACACAGAAATTCTCATGGGACCCACTGTTCCCTGGCACTTTGTTCCCATAACATGGTGTAAAATAAGTACGTGATCCTACGGCCTTAACCAGCAGGTAAACAGATACATCGTTCAGAAGTGCTGGCATGAAAAATTAGTATTATGCAATGAGATAAAATATTTGTAAGAATTTTGGAAGACCAGTCTGTTCTTTAACTCTGTTAATGCTCTTCTGGTTCACCAATAGAAGATAAAAAAAAACCCCTTTCCTCCAAATTTCAGCTCAGCTATAGTGTCCTACATGACATAGTGTACGCAACGTAACACAGAATTTAACCACCAGCAACACTGTGTAGGTGTATTTATATTGTCTGTCCTTAAAATAGAAATGACTTCAATATAACATTACAGAAGTGGCAAAGTCAACCCAGAAAAATGGGGAATTGCTTCAGCCTCAGTCCAACCTCCCTACGCCCATGCAACAGAAAGGTTTAACGCATATATGCCAAATAGTTTAAACCATGCCTGATCCACGTGGTCAGAAATGACGGTGTTAGGAGAACAGGGAGGTTGTGAAGGTGTTTGGTCACCGCAGCTGGCTCTCAACCAACGAGTCTACACTGGAGTACACACACTTGCACTCAGTGCATTGACCATCATCTCTGTAATCAAATTTAATCACAGAAAGGCCAGCAGAGCTAGCTCTTTTTTTTTTTTTTTTTTTTTAACATTAAAACAAGGGAAGTAGTTTGTTTCCTGGATTATCAAAACCTATCTAGATCATTTAGCCTGGACCTAAGGAAGAAATTCTTTCCATTGAGGGTGGTGAAAGCCTGGCAGGGGTTGCCCAGAGAGGGGGTGGAGGCCCCATCCCTGGGACCATTCCAGGCCAGGTTGGCCGGGGCTGTGAGCAACCTGATGTGGTTCAAGGTGTCCCTGCTCCTGCAGGGGGGTTGGGCTTCCCACCCAAACCACTCCATGATTCTATGATCAGCATCTCCAGCTAAATAAAATGACTGATGCAAACCACTGGTAGCCTGATGGACTTCTGGCAACCAGGTTAACTCCCAAATTCGTCTGAGTTAAATAGGACTGCGTCAAGTAACGACACTGCTGAACTCGCATGGATTTCTGGGGAAGCAGGAGGAGAAAAGGAATTCACACAATTAAATGGGCCTATTGAAAAGCAAGCAATAAAACTTCAGACTCTGTTCTGTAGCTTGGGAATACAGATGTTCCCTTTCTGACACGCTGGATATAGGGTTGAAGTTAAAAACAATATTGTTTCCATAGGTGCAATGTATCATTGAACAGAATGCTTTTACGAGAAGACTGCATCATAAAACCCACAGAATTGGATCAAGGCATAAATTCAAAAAGATCTTAAATATCAAACTTCTTTTCCCTGCCTTTTTTACAATATACGTTTAGATTTTATTATTCCAAAGCCAAGCTCATCTGCAAAGGCAGGAGCTGAGACATACTCAAAAGTTATTATAGAGTTGAACCAAAATAAGTTTTTAAGTTCTCTCTTTCATGGCACTTTTTGCAGGACCCTTCTGAGGTCTGCGGCAATCGCAGGCTGAGATACATCAGGGGGAACGTTTCCAGAGATGGTCTGTTCTACTGAGGGCCTTCCCCAAAGCCAGCAAAGCCACCGCAAAAGGTCTCCTCCCATTTCACAGGATCTGGGGCACTGCTGAGGCACAGCACCGATGGACTCAGCCCATCCGTCTGCCTGTCACAAGCACGTCATTCATTGCTATTAATTGGAATCAAAATTCCTTACTGCCTGCAAGACCAACATTCGTTCCTCGGTAAGGACCCTGCTTTTATAGATAGAATCACCAAATCGTTTGGGTTGGAAAAGACCTTCAAGCTCCCCCAGCCCAACCGTTCCCCTGACCCTGCCATCCCACCACCAAACCCCGTCCCTCAGCATACGTTACTGAGCGTGCCTCCCGCTCTGGTTATACTGGGATTCAGAGTCGACTGAAGACTCTAAAAATTGCAAGGGATCCGACTGCATGGGCGGATGACATTTTTGCGCTGCTCGGCTGATGCGCCGGCTCCGCTGCCCCGAAGCCAGCGCTGGCAGTGCACCGCGGTGCAGAAGAGCCACGGCAGCTCTCCCGCCGGCGCCGGGAGCGGGTACTGGGGAGGGAAGGGATGCACAATTTTACTTGGCGGTGCACGGGTTAGTAACGCTCCCAGGCAGATCTGAGTGCAATATCAGAGGTTTTCAACTTGCCGAGCTTTACTCCCGATGTATTACGTGCCGTGTTTGCAGCGGGAAGGAGCTGTGCGATCACCCTAGAAAGCAATAAAACCAGGGGAGGTTGTAACGTAGCTGGGGAAAGCCACAGCCCCGCTTACGGTGCCAACAACCCCTGTGGCCAAAATGCCCAGCCGTGCTGTGATGAGACCAGAGAGTGAAGGATTGAACACAGCTTCCCCGCCTTGTCCCAAGTTGGGATGACGAGACACCCCGAATGAGGCGTGATTTGGGGTGCAAGTGTGCAAAGCCAAGACAGCAATCCATCCAGGGAAACGGGGCTGCCTCAGGCGAAGCCCAGGAACTGGCAGTCGACTGTTAATCCACTAACGCTGCCCATCAATCCTTGTACCTGTGTATGTCTGAGGCAGCGCCGCGGCTCTCCAACACTTAGCACACAGAACTATAAGGAAGGCTGCTCCTCCTCCGCGCCAGAGGATTTGCCCCCTAAATATATCCCCCGATTCCTCAGAGGAAAAGCCCGAAGACAAAGTGGTTCGCAGGGTATAACGCACTCTTCTCGGTGAGCTCAGACACGATACTACGGGGGCACTTCTCCCTGTGCCCCCAAGTGACTGCAGCAAGCCCTATTTCATAGAGTCATAGAATATTTTGGGTGGGAAGGGACCCCTAGAGGTCACCCAGCCCAACCCCCCTGCAGGAGCAGGGACACCTTGAACCACATCAGGTTGCTCACAGCCCCGGCCAACCTGGTCTATTTAATTCAAGCAATATATTATACAAGTTCCATTACTTCACACTAGATGATCCTTGAGGATCTTGGGGACCTTGAGGTCCCTTCCAACCTGGGACCCTATGATACAGAACAGCTTTAAACAGTTTGGGTTCTGTTACTTTTAATGCACTTCACTATCAGTGCACGATTATTTTTTTTGAATAAGTGAGAAATTAAATGCTCCACCATTCGTTTCATGTCAGTGTGAATTTTTTCACCTGACTGTAATTTTACTTAACACCACCTTCCTGACAGCTGGGTCCCACTGTTCCCAGATCCAGAATAGTTAAAACTGGTGAAACGCATCCCTTTTCATTCCTGTATTTGTTTTATGCATCGCGTAGCATGACGCATCTTTAAAGCCTGGGCATTTCAAATATCTCTGAAAATGACACAGATTGCCTGCCAAAATTCACATGATTTTTTTTCCCACATTCCCAAAGAAATCATCACGGAATATCCCCCCCCCGAGCAAGTACTGCACATTTACTAAGCCGACACAGAAAACCAAACAGATTTGCAACCGCCAGACCATGGCTAACAAAAGGACCGCTTAGGATACTTTTTAGACATTGATTTATTCCCCTGAGGCTCAAACTCTTCACCTTTAAAGAGGAACTTTTAATATGCGGGGTTAAGCTACATAAATCGTACCCATCCAGAGCACGGCAGCAAGTGAGTTGGTTTGTTTTCTACCGGTATTTCTAAATTCAAGTCTTAAGGCGCTAGTAAAGTTCACGTGCAAAAAAATGAAAAGACCAAACCCACCCCGGGCCAATCCCAAAGAAAATAACGTGTTGCTAAAGAAGATGGGCTGCTTGGCGCGGGAAGCGAGAGTTGCTCTCCCTCTGGCGTTTCAGCCGCACGTGCTGTTGCCTATCACCGGTAGCGAGTCAGGTTATTCTGCTCGTGGTGCTGGCTGCTATTCTTATTCATAAAAAAAAAAAAAAAAAAAAAAAAAAAAAAGTAGTGACCTTGAAAATCTTTTCATCACATCCTACCACAAACATTTCATCCAGCCTTGACCACCAGCCTAAACCCCTCCCAGGCACATTATAACACTTTAACGCAATAGCTGCAAGCAAACTACTTACAGAAGTTCATATTCATGTGGTCTCAGTATTTGTTATCTTTAGGTGCTTTTTCCCTTCACTTTTGGCATTGTGATATAATAAAGAAAATTCACCCTGAACAGAATAATAAAACCCTGCGCCACTCTAAAAGAACCAGCCGGCTCAGTCTTTCGAACAACATGAGAATAAAAAGCATTTGCTTCGTACTCATTCAAACATATAATGTGCAAGCTGGGAAAAAAAAAAAATCTCCAAGAAAAGCAGCTCTCCAGTAACAAGACAACTGCTCCTTGTGCCTAGCGGAGAACACGGCTCCTCTCGGCTGTCACGAAATGGGAGCTGACCTTTGAGTTCACGGAGCCAACAGCCACACGTTGCCCTCATCCTGGCACTCAGTAAATGTCAGGGATAATCTCATTTCCCTTTGTATGAATAATGTACAGAGCGGCAAATGCTTCTGCACGTGCACGTACGGGAATTCGGCCACGAGATCTCAGTAGGTTGCGTGGAAATGGAGGCGCAAGATAAAGAGATGGCTTGAGGGTCAAGGCCCCTGACGCCTTTCAGAGCTACGGTTATTTTACCTCCCTTTATGTTACAAGCTAATGGGCTGCAATAACTAATTGGAGTCCATATCCATTTGATTTTCTAGTCCTCGGAGCTTTATTGCCCCGCCACCGGCGGAGGGGAGACGTGGCATTGCAGGGCAGCTCGTCGGCAGAGGTGACGCCGGTGACGCTGGAGGCATGGCTGTCACTCACCGGCCCCGCAGAGCTCCAGCCCAGCGCCCGGCTCCACGGGGAGCCTGCGCTCAAGATCCCCCCCAGCCCGAGGCTCGGAGCAAGGATAAATCCTCTCTTCCACACGCCTTCTGTCCCAGAGGGGGCATGGATAACTAACCAAACACGGCACGTCTTCTGAAGGCCAAACATTCGTTTGCATGCAGGAACTCAAGCTGGCCGCTGTCGTAAAAGCTACCGGCTGGGTCACGGCTTGGCTTTCACAATTATATACCGGGGCGAAAAAAGAAAAGAAAACCTAAAAAGAAACTCTCAGAGCCAAAATACCTAAGGAGAGGTACTGTGCCTGTAATTTCTCAGAGCCCAGTGTGCAGGTAAAATGTCAGGAGAAGCCCAGAAAAACAGCCAAAGCTGTGCTTTCCTGCCTCTGTTTTTCCTTTCTTTTTACCTTCTGCTCAGCCTAAGAGGGAACCGGCAGCAGCAGCCAGGGTTGGCTGTAAGTGATGCTCCGGGGCAGAGGCTGAGCTTTCAAAGTTTGTTCTTTAAAAAAAAAAAAGCCTTACATACAGACCCGTATCTTTTAAAATAAAGGGCAAGCGTGTTTCTGTCCGGTGTCTTCTGACTATTTACAAAAATCTGTGAAGACATTAAGAGTTTTAGAATCATAGAATCACAGAATCGTTGAGGTTGGCAAAGCCCTTGAAGCTCCCCCAGCCCAACCGTTCCCCTACCCCTGCCATCCCACCCCCAAACCCTGGCCCTCAGCACCGCCTCTGCCCGGCTGTTAAATCCCCCCCGGGCTGGGGACTCGACCCCTTCCCTGGGCAGCCCCTTCCAGCCCCTGACAGCCCCAAGGGGAAGGAATTGTTCCCCATGCCCAACCTAGACTTCCCCTGGCTCAACTTCAGACCATGTGGTTTTTCATCTCCTTCTTAATGCGGCTTTTCTGAAATGAGCTGAATTGCATCAGTCATTATCTGGTCTTTACTTGAACAAAATGCCTTGGCCAATAAAATTCTAAATTCATAGTGAGGAGCTCATTGAACTTGATGGCTGTGGGACAAAATTTGTAATCAAGTGAAATTCTGACTACAAAACCAAGCGGCACCAAATTATCTCCTGTAACTCCTTTACATCAAGGGGAATTTTGCCTACAAACACTGTGCCTAAAATCTGTTTTTCCTAGCAATACGCTCCGGATTTAAAAGGCTTATATTAAGTCCTATTAGTAATGCATTGCTATACAATCAGGGCAAATTCAACAGAATGCTTCTTACATTGGGAACGGGACGTTGAAATAATTTTGCTTATCTGATTATCTTAGCGCGCATTCAGTCAGAAGGGATTTGGTCTTCCACAGAACACGCTCAGTATTATTTTTCTGCTTTGTTTTGGTTTTGGTTTTTTTTTTTTGGTCTCATATCTCTTTCCCAAGTAAACTGTTAGCATAAATCAAAATAAAAGCCTTTTTGCTTCAAGGAAGCAATCTGAGAGCAAGGCAGGGCTGCTACGCATTTGCATTCGTTAAAAGTCCTTCAAATTGCCTACAGAAGTTCACAGTCAAAATTTGCTCAGCTTTAAATGTATGCAGATTTCTAAAAGCTGGATTAATAGGAAGGGCTACGTCCGCACGGTCACTCAGCGAGTACAGAGCAGCATTTCGACGCGCCTCGCATGCACGCTGTAGGTATCTGGAACGTCCCCTGGTGCTCAGGCCAAGGAGGACACGGAGCACAACGTCCGAGAAGGGTAAAGAAACAGATGACCCAAGCTGAGATTGGGCATGCAACATCAGCGTGGGCTTCGACCAGCCAACCTGGCCGCACGCTCAGATGGACCAGCAGCTTCCCCATGCCACGTTTCACCCTCAGGCCACCGCTGACAGACAAGAGGAGTTACTGGAGTGCTTCTCATCTACCCCGGCTGTCTTCTGGGGGGTAGGCGGGGAAGTGTGTGTTGTCATGGCCAAGAGCAGGGTCTCAAGCTCTATTAAGCTTTCTCTTAAACTCCTGTAATAAAGAGAAGGATTTCCAAGATGGCAAAGTTGTATGACACCAGTGTCTCACAGACACTGCTTAGGACTTCTGTTAATTGCTTCACATATCTGAGATGCTTTCTGGAGGAGGAGAATATATATGTGTGTGTGTTCAGAGGAATCAGAATCATAGAATCATTTAGGTTGGAAAAGTCCTTCAAGATCATAAAATCCAACCGTTGAGGTCATGATACCAAACTTCTCCCAGAACCCAGGGCCAGACCACTTCAGAACGGCCCAGGTATTCTCATGGGATTACTCTGACGATATCCTCCCCCAGGCAAGGTCCATCAAACCCAGCAACCCCTCCTCAGGGGTGGCCAGCACCACAGCAGCAGA
>NW_009259492.1:2382-9808 GCF_000687185.1 Egretta garzetta | reverse complement strand
AAACCCACGCAGGGGGGTGCTTGGCTGTTAGAGACACCAGAGGTCCCAGCAGTCCTGAGTTGAGGCCATCACGCTTGGTAACCACAAACACATCCTTCATTACTCTAACTCTTTCTTTAGGCCTCCACATAATTTTTTGGCGAAGAGTTTTGCATTGTACGTTATGTGAAAAAGTACTTGTCTTATCTGATCCAAAGCCAGATGCAAAACCAACGGAGAGGCCGAATACGACGGAGGATGCGGCCGCCGCTGCCCGGGTTCGTAGCACCGCGTGCCTGCTTCTGGCTCCCGGCCAGCTCCTAACGAGCTGTTTTCTGGAGAAGCACTCTGGTACCGCGCACTGGAAAGCGGCGGAAAACTCCAGGATAATTAATATTTAGAATACGCTCTCTTTGGAAATGCATGGATGTAAGAGCACGTTAGGAACACAAACTGTTGAAGCTTTTCGACGAATGCTGGAGGACACAGAGTTACCCAAATCACTCGGGCAGCTGCTGGTAAAGCCAAGAAAAAGGCTAAATACGCTGCTGTAGATCACGTCATGTTCTCTAGGTGGATTCCTATGTCACGGGAACGGAACGTGAGCTTATATTATCCTGCCTGAGATACGTCCTGCACCCTTGCAGGAGTGTGCTAGGCAGCAGCACACAACTACATTTTATAAAGAAGGTCTTAAGTAACCCATTTACTTAAGGAGGGTGAAAAGCTCTTCATTTGTAATACAGGCATAGATTTAATGATGAAATGGATTTTCATCAGAAGTTTCTAAAGATTTCTAAAAGGCTTTGAGCATTAAAGAGAATGCGAAATAAGCTTGGAGTTTTGCCTAGCGTTTTTCAGCCGGTTTCCTCTCTCCTTCCCCTATCCCAGGCACAAGACGGCAATCAAAGCACATTACCTTCCCTCTGGAAAATACATGTCATTACGGGAGAGGCTGCGAGCAAGGAGTTCAGCACGCCTCTATTTCACATAAGGAACCTCCTAAAAATACAGCAAGCGGTAGAATAATAAAAAAGGCAGCGCCTAACCAATACGAAAAGTGAGGTTTGATTTAGCAACGGCCACCGTGGCACCGCAGCGACCTTTAGCGCTACCCTGCCAAGAACTCCTTCTATAGAATGAGAGGAAAAGCGGACCCCGTAAAGACAGCGAAGAGAAACATTATGTTGGCAAGTCTCTATGGCAGTCATCAAGACCATTTAGATACTCATTTGAAGGAAGGGCAATTGGGCTTAGCGTTATCGAAGTCCCACCATCGTCTAACAGCCTAAAAGCTTTTCTAACTGAAAAAAGGCTCTGAAACCCCCATGTGCTGGATACAAAGCGTCCCAGGCAGAACCAGTAACCTCTCACGAAGGAATTTCTGTGGTAGAGGGATCTCTCGGGGCTGCTGCTAAAAATGTAATGATTAAAATTTTTGGTGTCTTTTTTAACGAAGGCATATCAAGAACACACTAAATTTATACCACCTGTGGAATATCTTTCTGGATTTTTGATGAATCAAGGGCTTGTTCAGGTCTGAAAGCATCCAGCACTCCGCTGTATCCACAAGCTGCTTTGTGCAATTATTTACAATGCAGGCTTAATTACAGCGCCCTGCAAACTCAGCTTTCATCCCGGAGGTTACCTAATCCACTTTCAAATAAACAGATTTTTTTTTTAATACAGGAATTTGAAACCGTGATGAAAATCAGGAGAATAAAATATAAATTTATCTTTCAGAACACATGTTCATCACTTGTAAATTTTCCTCCAAGCAAACAAGGGCTCTGTTTCACAGAATCCCAGCCTGGCAGGGGTTGGCAGGGCCCTCGGGAGCTCACCCAGTGCCACCCCCTGCCCAAGCAGGCTCACCCAGAGCAGGGGGCACAGGACAGCGGCCAGGCGGGGGTTGAAGATCTCCAGAGAAGGAGACTCCACAGCCCCCCTGGGCAGCCTGGGCCAGGGCTCGGGCACCCTCACAGTCAACAAGTTCTTCCTCACGTTCACCTGGAACCTCTTCTGCTTCAGTTTGTGCCCATGGCCCCTTGTCCTGGCGCTGGGCACCACTGGGAAGAGTCTGGCTCCGTCCTGGTGACCCCCACCCTTGAGATATTTGTAGGTGTTGATGAGATCCCCTGCACAATGTTATTCCAGGAACATAACGAGAGAAGGATGGACGGTCCATTTGATCCCTGTGTCATATTTTATCTGCTGAATTAGTCGCTAGCAGAAGGGCGGCGGAGTGGCAGGAGAGGGGCTGTGCCCCAGCAGGCTTTGACGACGGACCCCGATATATAGAATCATTGAATCATAGAATTTTTTAGGTTGGAAAAGACCTTTAAGATCGTCAAGCCCAGCCACTAAGCAATGCCCATATACAACCCATTCCTAGTTATAGTCAATGCAAAACCACATCCCCTTATAAGGATTAAAAACTTAGGCTCAGAAAGAGATTAAATGGAAAAATAGTCAATCGCATCAAGTTTCAAAAGAAACATGGAGTGAAGTGTTAGTTTTACAAAACAATTGGGTTTATTTCAATTAATAATACCTTTTTTTTCGGAAAAAAAGCAGAGAAATTCATATCAAAGCAATAAACTTCATCTTCCTGTTCAATGTATTTATGCATCCGTTTTTTTCCAAAACTCTCTGCTGGACTAAATTTTAAGTGGGGAAAAAAAATTGGCTTAATTTAAAACGCAGACCTCTAATGTTAGCTGGTTTAATTTTCCACCGGTAGAATCATTAAGCATTTTCACATTTGTTAAACCAGTGCAGCACGCGAATTATCACACGACCCTGAGCAGAATGAGGTCAGCAATTATTTTCTTTAACAGCAGATCACCCCCAAAATAAAATGTATGGGAAACTTCAAAATAAAGCTTGAGGGCTGCGTAGCTAAAGAGGAGAATGAAAGCAGGGGTGTAAAGAGAGCCTTTTCGTTGACTGTCAGCTACTTCCAAAATTCAGAATACACGTGGCCGGACAAGAGCACGCATGCTAAAGTTGTCTTAAGGTGGTTAAGAAAAGAAAATCCAAAATGCCAGAGTTATAGCAGGAAACATTGGGCATGCTACAATGCCCAATAAAAGTCACTCAAGTGGCTTTAATGCTGAATTGAATCATTACTTGGGTTTATTAACGGACCGAGGAATATTTGCATTAAATCCAACTCTCACCAACCGATTCAAGAAAAGCTTCTACAGAGGAAGCTGCCTGGAGCGCCAGGCTCACTGCTCTTCCATGGACCATGAAAGGAACCACACTGAACGTGCCCTGAACTACCCGAATTTAATGGGATTTCTCCAGGGAATGAACACGGCGTAGAACATGACAAGCTTAAATCACTGCAGCGCAAACCAGACCACTGAGCCAGAGGTAGACAAGACTGGTTGTAGTATCCGACTTGGGAAATACAGTTCAAAGCCATTCCAACTTAAATCAAGGAAATGAAAACAATCCTGCCGTTGAGAACTGGCAGGGCCTACGAGTAACACTTGACGACGCTCCGCCAAATTAAAGTGAGGATCAAAGAAGATTTCTCTAACAGTGGGATAGTTATGACGCATCATTCCAGCTCTAATTTTTAAATGACTGTGCTCTGAATATACAATTCATTAAAAAGATCGTCGTGCAGACTTATCCTACAGACATTACCCGACTCAGAAGGTTCCAGCTGCACCTTTCGGAAATATCCGATGGCTGTTGCATTGTCAGGCATTTACATAATGATGCTTTAAAAACGTGGAAATCGAAAAGGGCAAATGCAGTTTTAATATTCAGCAGCCTACTAATGACAGCCTAGAAGCGAGATACGCAACACGCATACGGAAATGCCATGTGATGATTGCACATGCAGCACGGACACACCAAACGCAGCGCACACCCGCTGCTGAGGACAGGGGGTCAATACCGAAACATTTGACGCTGAACTATTTTTTACCATAAAAACACCTATCAGGGGAGCACCAGCACAGCCTATAACCGTTCTTATCCCCGTTCTTTCATTCTTTTTTGAGTCAAGAAGCAGTCAGCCCCGCTAAGGGTTGCGGTAGTCTCTGCAGCAGACTTGGGCATCGCTGACCTAAACGCTTCACCAGAGGTATCGTGCACACGTGTGTGCTGATGTAGGCTATTTAGTAGAAACCAGGCTACATCACCTCTGCTAGGGGACTAAATGCCATTGCCTGCGTAACGCAAAGATCTCGGCAGCGTTAATGTGTTGGGTGCGATCTACTTTAATGCCTCGTGAAGGCTTTTGATGTGGAAGCGGCTTTCTTGCGTGAAGGAGTCAAACTGTATTTTTCAAGTTGAACGGTAACGCTGTGCAACTGGTGAGGACACAAGGCTGGAGTGCTGCAAGCTTAATGTTTACTGACTGAATAAGGTTTCTACAAGACAGTCAGGTACATAATTTGAGTTGACCAAGACTACAAATGTAACCAAATGAAGCGGTTTTCATGGTTCGGAGAGCCATCCAAATTAAAGACCCTCTATTTAGCTCGCATCCCTTCGTCCTGACTGCTACGAGCGCCGGGTAACGGTTGTTGGTGAAGGGTAGGGTGGGTAGGGTGGTATTTTACAAATGGCACTGACAGCAGTTTGCCCCTTACACCTTTTAAATTAGGGCAGCCTCCTGATTTACGAGCTGCAGCCGCTCTGGAGGTGAAAGCACATCGTGTCTGTAGAGCAGCGCTCCAATTTACAGGCATTTGTCCCACCTCACCTTTCCCTGCGCTCCTGGTTCTTGTCAGATGGATTTGGGCTCCCAGGATGGATTAGACACCTAGAATACATAGGACATAATGAAGAGGATCTCAGGTAGTGGCATGGAGATAAATCTGCCAAAACTGCCCGCACGCAGGCCGCTGAGATGGTCAATTAGCTGTAGAGAGGCATGGACTCGATAGATAATTAAATTACCCAAGGGGTTAGACCATTAACACATTGCGCTGTACTTCACAGGCTACCCAGGAAGATGAATCCTGATTCCTGACTATTTAGGCAGAGCTTAAAAGAAAGAAAAAGGTGCCGTAATATTAATTACGTGAGCACAAGCAGCGCTGCAGCACAAAGCCCGTGTGAGCCTGGGAGATTCTGGTTTGTACTCTTTTTACAGCTGGCAGAAGCGACACATCGATTTGCAAATTAGTTCTTCATCCATTTATAAGGAAAATAAATTAAGAGTCAAAAAAAGGGTATCTGCTTTGAAACGTTCTGGTATTTGTTCCTTTGCCTCACCTTGTATTACCTGCTCAAAAGCACGTGAGGCAGGGAGGTAAGACCTCCGGCCATGGGAACTCCAACCAAACGGCAACAAACGTTCAAGCGTGCTAAAAAAACTGAGGCAAGAAATACCAAAGGCAGGTTTCGCTTTCTCCTTACATCTGTGTTTCTTTATGCCACGTAAGGAGTCCTTGTCCTAAAATCCCTCTCCGAAGCCCAAGCCTGTTTGCTTTAGCCACATGTGCCATGGAGGTATGAAGGGACCATCACAGAGAAAACAGCAAAGACCAGGAGAACCTGCCCAGGGGAGGCAACCGCCACGCCAGGTCTCAGCTTTCAGGAAAGGATCTCAGGAAGGGCGAGGAGCGATGCCTGGGCTCTGTTTTGGACAGGAGATTAAGAGCACACCTGAAGTTTACTCTGGAGGACCCAAGACCACAGGGACGTCACCTTCAGGGATGTCACTCATACCAGCTGGTGACAACGAAACTCCTCATCAGATCTCTGCAGAAATGCTCTCTCTATACAGAAAATGACATTCAACGGTAGCTATTTTTCAGTGACACCAACCTGAGCACCTCGGTCACAGACCGATTGGTATGGTTTAACCCTGGCCAGCAACTGAGCCCCCCCAGCTGCTCGCTCACTGCCCCTGGTGGGATGGGGGGGAGAATCGGAGGGGTAAAAGTGAGAAAACTCATGGGTTGGGACAAGGGCAGGTTAACAGGGAAAGCAAAAGCCACGCACAAGCAAAGCAACCCAAGGGATTCCTTCCCTGCTTCCCATGGCAGGGGGGGGCTCAGCCTCCCCAGGACAGCCGGGCTCCATCACGCGTAACGGTGACTTGGGCAGACAAACGCCATCGCTCCCAGTGTCCCCCCGCTTTCTCCTTATTCCCCCTGTTTATATACATATGCCCTATGGTCTGGAATAGCCCTGGGGCCAGTTGGGGTCGGCTGTCCTGGCCGTGCCCCCTCCCAGCTCCTTGTGCCCCTGGCGGAGCAGGGGAAGCTGGAAAGGCCTTGACTTGGTGTAAGCCCTGCTCAGCACCAACTGAACCATCAGGGTGTTACCAACGTTCTTCTCATCCTAAACCCAAACCACAGTGCTGTGCCCGCTGCTAGGAAGAAAATGAACTCTGCCCCAGCCGAAACCAGGACGCTCTTTTAGCAAGGAAAACATTCTGTGCTGGAAAAGGTTCCTATATTTACCCTGTTCTCATGGGTGTCCACTCCTACCAGTGCCAGTCCCAGATTTAAATGATCCCTTACTGCTACTTACAAACCCACGTCTCAGAGAAAAGAGAATAGGTTCAGGTCCCTCCTCCTGGACCTTAGGGACTTCTTACCCCGTGTGTAAATGCACCTCAGAGGGGACAGTGCAGCAAACAGGGTCTAGGCGTGCTGTGTAAAACCTGAAGCCACAAAATCTTTGCTTAGGGGAAGCTCTTGGTTCAGACACAGACAAAGCTCACCCGTTCCATGCTGTAGCGACAAATGAGAAAAGTTATTGAGTGGATACTTTAGAAAACGTAGCTCAGCGTTTACAAGTAGCTTCACCCACTGAAAACCAGGGATTCTACTTCATCACCGCTCCAATATTTAAAACCTACAATATTTCTGTTCTTTCCCATATCCTGGGTAGCTTAATGACCTTCATAAGACATAGAAATCCTCGGTGTTGGAATGGTGAACTAAAGCTCCCAAAAGCAAACCAAAAAAAAAATATTTCTCAAACTTTAGGTAAACAGCCAGGTCAAGCTCTGGATATGGCCTTGTTGATATCACTGGGAAATAATGAATTTTGATATCAAAATGCGAAGATTCATTTCCTAACCTAAAAATACATGGCACCCAACATAAATAATTAACTAAACCAAGGTCCATTAAAAATGCAAACAAAAAAAAGAAACCCTGAGAATCAGAAAAATGTGTGCCTAGGATACAAAAAAATGTTTTCTGGGTTTTAACGACCTGCTTCCCTTTAACTGCAAAATACTTTGATTAAACTTTCATTAAAGTGGAATTCAACAACGTACCAAAACATAGCGCACGAACCAAGAAGCAACCGGTGCACGGAATTTGCTCCTGGCTGCTGCAAGCTGCTTCGGCCCCTTGCTTCTTCCGACGGCTGCTGACCCCAGGGCTCCGCGCCCCAGGGTACCACGGGCGACCGCCCTACCCGAGCGCATCACGCCAGCGCGCGGTACCGGCGACCG
>NW_009259492.1:500-2358 GCF_000687185.1 Egretta garzetta | reverse complement strand
GAGAAATATTTTGGGATCTACTCAGGGATCCGCTAGGCATGAGCTGTGTTGGGGTCCGCGTTCAGGAATAAGGATTTCCAACCTAAAACATCCTCCGGGTCTCCCTGTAAAGCCAGTACCTCTACTACCAGACAAAGCAAAAAAAAAAAAGAAAAAAAAAAATCGCATCAGCACAGCTCATTGCTCAGCGGCTGACAAACCTGGGAGACTGATTGCAGAAAAATAGCGCAGGGAATATTAACAGAAATGTTAATGGATCAGCTCTGCAGCCACAGCTATCGCCTCAGGATGCGCCGCGGCCCTCGGGGCCATGGGTGGCGGGCGGTGGTGACTCCGAGTGACGGCTCCGCACCTCCACCCCCTGCACCCGCGAAGGTGAGGGAGGGGAAGTAAGAGCCAGCCCCAGCCTCCAGCAGAATTCATTTTTCTACGCACTTTTGTTTGTTATTCTGTCAGTCTTTCACATCAGCCCGGCACTAAAAGGGGAAAAAAAATATATATATACACTTGTATATACAATTTTTATATATTTTTTTATATATATCTCTCTCTCCTGTGACTTAACTACATGTATAGCATATAAACCACAGGATTTTTAAACTCACTCGTCGCTGCAGAAGCAAGGAGGGAGAAGCTCCTGAAGCCTCACGACCAGCAGCGCTCACCGTTCCGCGCTTTAGGAGCCACCAGTAATTGCAGAGCGGCACGACCAAAGCTTCGACTGCTGAATTTGTAAAGCAATTTGAAACCATTAAGCAAATGTTTCGGCTCACAGGCGAGGCAAATGTTACCACGCATCTCGAATGAAGAGTTAAATTCAAGTAAAAAAGGGGAAATGAAACTTTTCCGTTGTTATGCAAATGATTTTTATAATCTGAAGCGGAACATAAAAGCCCCAATCTCCAGTCTTCTACCTTAAAAAGGGAGCCACAGAAGCTTAGACCCCGCTTGTAATTGTTTTTCCTATAACATTGGCATTATTTTATTTAGCAAGAGAAGAGCCACACTTGGAAATATCAGTGTTAGCCCAGAAACTCATTTATGAGAAGCAATTACTTTAGGTTATTGATTTGAAGCTTCAAGGGAGATGTATCAGGTTTGTTTTCGGATTAAAAAAAAAAAAAAGGAAATAATTACGTTAGGCATAGTATTTCATATTAATGCTAATAAAGTTGTTGGAGGGGCTGTTGTGTCGCCGCGCTGTACAGAACTGTGCTGACCCCCGAGGCGCGTGCGCTTGGCTTCCCAAGAGCAGTAATGGAAAGCCTAAGGTTCCCGGCGACCTAGAGAGACACAGAATTTGCATATAAAGTTAATGAGAAACAACGAAAAAGTGTTAGGAGTAGCACCCCCTCTTCGTACAAAAAAAAATCACGTTGATCCAATATTAAACACGAGATGAAAAAACGGCGGCAAGCTTCAGAGGGGAAGGGGGTGTTGTCTTGAGAGCCAAACGAAGCGCCTGAACCCACAGACCCACGGTCTTTTTACAGACTTTCCAATTAAGAATCTGCAGTTTTCCCAGCACAGATCCCACCTTGAGCCCAAGTCCAAAGAGCAGGATGCACCAGCAAGCCTCTGCCCGGAGCTTCATGAGCCCCAGCCCTTAGCTCCTCGCCTCACTGACACCACAGGGGCTCCTTTGGGGAAGAGAAAATGTGGTTTTTCCCATTTGTGGACCCTTTCAGAGGAGAGCAACAAGGATGATGGGGGGACTGGAGCATCTCCCCTACGAGGAAAGGCTGAGGGAGCTGGGCTTGTTCAGCCTGGAGAAGAGAAGGCTCAGAGGGGATCTCATCAACACCTACAAATATCTCAAGGGTGGGGGGCACAAGGAGCGAGACAGACTCTTCCCAGT
>NW_009259492.1:0-428 GCF_000687185.1 Egretta garzetta | reverse complement strand
GGTTGACTGTGGAGTTTCCCGATCCCTGGCCCAGGCTGCCCAGGGGGGCTGTGGAGTCTCCTGCTCTGGAGATCTTCAACCCCCGCCTGGCCGCTGTCCTGTGCGCCCTGCTCTGGGTGAGCCTGCTTGGGCAGGGGGGTGGCACTGGGTGAGCTCCCGAGGGCCCTGCCAACCCCTGCTGGTCTGGGATTCTGGGATTCTGTGTGATTATTTCCAGGGATCACTGTTACCTGGAGAAGGCAGGTATAGGCGTCCATCCTCCTTTTACTCGACTGATCCCAGATTAGCAGAGGGAACGCGCAGTGCTCGCGGGAGAGCCTCGCTCACTCCTGATTTATCTGCACTTAACTGCAGGCGCTGATTTAGCGACGACCCCTCGGCAGCGAGACATGGACGCCTTAACTGCAGGGCCTGGGTTTGGTGAACTT
>NW_009259491.1:1013699-1014178 GCF_000687185.1 Egretta garzetta | reverse complement strand
TGCACTTTTCTGCTTGGCTTTTGGCTTAGGATGTTCTATCTGATGCTGGAGGTGGCGGAGGCGTCTGCCAGCATCATGGAAATTGGGACGGAGGAAGACATGGACGTGGATGAGGAGATGGATGAGGCAATGGAGGTGGACATGGAGTTTGAGGAGGAGATGGAGGTGGACCCACCAGCAGCAGGACAGGCATGTGCTTCCCATCCACTGCCTGCACTCTGGGGGGGTCACCTGCCACTAGGCTGGGGCTGGGGCTGGGTCGGGGGTGAGTGTCCCCGCTGAAGGAACACGTTGCCCGCTCCCCTTGTCCTGGTGGCACAACCAACCCCACTGCACTGCCCTGAGCACCCAGCCGCTTTGGGAAGGGAGAGATTTCTTAGGGCCTGGCAACCCCAGTCAAAGCCGAAGCCCAGCGGCAGAGTCCCGCTCTCCCCAGCCTCTCCCAGGGCTGTGCCAAATCCCATGCCCATCAGGACAAC
>NW_009259491.1:1012983-1013635 GCF_000687185.1 Egretta garzetta | reverse complement strand
TTGCCCTTAGGCAAAGGGGCGGTGCGCTTTGCTTTCCTCCAGGGCTGACAGAGATGCGGAAATTGGTGGCGCTGGAGGGGACGTTTTAAGAAGATATTTAGGATGTTAAGGGTTTTTTTTTCCGTAAATAAAGTGTTTTGTTTATGTTTGTTCAGACCTGAGCTCTCTCTCTTTGCCTTGCATTTGCTTTGGGCACACACAGCACTTGCAGAGTTGTGGTTCCCACTTGCTCTGGGTTTCTGGCACTGGAGGTGGTTGGGGGTGCTTGCATGGCTGCCCTGTGGCAAGGGTGTCCCTGTGCACAGTGGACTCCAGCTTCTGGAGGTCACAGCACTGGGCACCAGTGGAGGTCATGGGCTCCTGGAGAGTGGTGTCCCCAACAGCAAAGGTGTCACCAGCATGGAGTGATCTCTGTCATGCCATCAAAGCAGCCAGGAAACCTTCTGCTCCCCTTCCTGCTGGAAAGGGACTCATGACATGATCCAGGATCAGGCTGTGAATGTGCAAAATGAAACTCTTTACGGCTTTGAACCTACACACATGCAGGTCTTGATTTAATGTCCTACATGCATTACCCTGTGCTATTAAGTTCATTGAAAGTGTAGGTGCATGGCGAGAGACTACAACCAAAGCAAAGCAGTCCCTCGCTGAC
>NW_009259491.1:1008537-1009506 GCF_000687185.1 Egretta garzetta | reverse complement strand
GTCCCCCCCATCCACTGCCTGCACTCTGGGGGGGATCACCTACCACCAGGCTGGGGCTGGGTGGTCCCCACTGAAGGAACACGTTGCCCACTCCCCTCATCCTGGTGGCACAACCAACCCCACTGCAATGCCCTGAGCACCCATTAGCCTTGGGTAGGGAGAGATTTCTTAGGGCCTGGCAACCCCAGTCAAAGCCGAAGCCCAGCGGCAGAGTCCCGCTCTCCCCAGCCTCTCCCAGGGCTGTGCCAAATCCCATGCCCATCAGGACAAACCCCAGCCCGAAGCAGCTGCTGGCGACGAGGCGCCGGGAACCCCCAGCTCTGCTCGGCGAGGCGCTGCTCCTTAGCCAAAGGGCCGTGACGCTTGCTTTTCTTCCAGGGCTGACAGAGATGCGGAAATTGGTGGCGCTGGAGGGGACGTTTTAAGAAGATATTTAGGATGTTAAGGGTTTTTTTTTCCGTAAATAAAGTGTTTTGTTTATGTTTGTTCCGACCTGGGCTCTCCTTCTTTGCCTTGCATTTGCTTTGGGCACACACAGCACTTGCAGAGTTGTGGTTCCCACTTGCTCTGGGTTTCTGGCACTGGAGGTGGTTGGGGGTGCTTGCATGGCTGCCCTGTGGCAAGGGTGTCCCTGTGCACAGTGGACTCCAGCTTCTGGAGGTCACAGCACTGGGCACCAGTGGAGGTCATGGGCTCCTGGAGAGTGGTGTCCCCAACAGCAAAGGTGTCACCAGCATGGAGTGATCTCTGTCATGCCATCAAAGCAGCCAGGAAACCTTCTGCTCCCCTTCCTGCTGGAAAGGGACTCATGACATGATCCAGGATCAGGCTGTGAATGTGCAAAATGAAACTCTTTACGGCTTTGAACCTACACACATGCAGGTCTTGATTTAATGTCCTACATGCATTACCCTGTGCTATTAAGTTCATTGAAAGTGTAGGTGCATGGCGAGAGACTACAACCAAAGC
>NW_009259491.1:1008167-1008448 GCF_000687185.1 Egretta garzetta | reverse complement strand
GGCTGTGCTTGCAGGGAGCTTTTGGGAAAGGGTGCTGGTGAAGGGGTACCATGGTCCCGTGGGTGCAGGGTGCCTGGATGTGGGGTGCAGAGGGGTGCTGGCAGAGGGTCCCGAGCGGATGCGATGCTATGAGGTCCAGTGGTGCAGGATCCAGGGAGCCGCAGGGCGAGATGGGCCCGGGGCTGCGGGGTGCGGGTATGGGGCTGCCTCCGGGCGCTCATTAGCCGCGGCCAGGCCCCCTCCTTAATTAGCCACTGCTAAAGCTCTCATTAGCGGCGGGG
>NW_009259491.1:994851-1007712 GCF_000687185.1 Egretta garzetta | reverse complement strand
CTGGTTCTGGGCGTGGGTGAGCAGCCAGGGCAGGCGTGGAGCAGGGTGCCCCCACTGCCCCTGTGTCGGCTCCCTCCCTGGCAGAGAAGCTCTTTCAGGCTTTCTGCAAACGCAGGTAGGGCTGAGCATGGGAGAGGGACAGCATGAGGTTCATGTGTGTCCTGTGCGGAAGAGGGAGCTCGCTGTGCCTGGCTGGCACCGGCACTGTGGCGGGCCGGGGGCGCCCCAGGGCCTGTGTCCTCAAGCTGGGGGAAAACATGGCCACATACAATGAGGTGGATGGCATCGAGCTGCAGGGGTTGCACCGAGTCTGTGGGTGAGTACAGCCCCATGCTGGGACCCCCTGCATGTCCCACCCCATCAGGCCAGTCCCTGGAGGAGGGTGGGTTGGGGGTTTATCTGTGGTGCCTGGCCAGCATGGCTTTTTGGCATTGGCCCTGTGCTGGGTGCCGCTGTGTGAACTCTTGCCAGCGCGTGCACACACACACGCTCCCCGCCTTGCTCCGATTTCAGACCCAGTGAGCTCCGTCCCTCCATCCACCCATCTGCCGCACAGCTCGTGCTGGAGTTTGCATCCCCAGCCCTTGGCAATAGCTCCAGCCCCCAGCACTCATCCTGCACGCCCTGCACACCCACAGCCAGGAGGAGCGGGGCTGGTAGGACCTGGCCCCCTTTGCCCCCTGGGAAAGGTCCCCTCCATACACCCAGGTTTTGGACAGGGACTCACACATGTCCAGGCTGTCCCAGAAGCAGCCTGCAACCAGCCTAGAGGTAGACCTAAACCTGCTGCCCTAAACTGAGCCTTCTCCCTCCCCCCCCGCTACTGACACCCTTCGTCCTTCTGGCTTGAATTTGCCCCACCCCCAGTTTTTGTGAGTTTGTAGCAAGTGCCCCGAGGTGACCATGTTAGGAGGTTGCTAACTTTAGCAGAACTGAAATAACAGTAGAAGAGTTGGGTAACTGGGGGTGGTGGGGGATGGGTTTGGGGAAAGGTCTGCTTAAAAAGCAAATGCGCAAAAGTGGCAGGGCCGGGGGGCAAGTGACACGTAGAAATAAAATGTTTGTGGCAATAAACGGAGGTAGCTCTGTGTGCCCAGCACGAGTTGTGGGGAGTGGAAAGGAGTTACAAGGAAAGGCAGACAGCAATTAAGGGAAAACCCAGGTGCCTTGGGGCGGTGTAAACCTGCCAGGGCAGGGCGGAGGGCTGGGTGCCCAGCGGGTCAGGCTTTCCAAGCTGCTGAAAACCACCCTGCAGGCTGGGAGGGGAAGGCATCGGCCTTAGGTGGGGTGGAGGCTCTGGGACCGGCTCCAGGGTGCCAGCACAGCTGGCTGGAGTCTGTGGGGGCTGCGGCAGGGCCGGGGGCAGTGGGACGGGCAGTTACTGCTGGTGGAGGCAGGGTGGGCTCCGAGCGAGCCGGGACGAGGAGCCAGGGCTGCTGCTGAGGCAAGTGGAGGATCTCCAGCCCTCCCACCTGCCTCAGCCAAAATATCTGACTTTGGTTGTTGCCAGAAGTGGAGAACACTTCAATAAAACTCTTGCTCAAGGAGAACAGAAAATTAACTAGCCCCTATCTTTAAAAAAATTTTTTTTAGTCATGCTGTCTGTGCATTCCCCTGCCAGCAAGCATGCTGTTGGGAGGTTGGTTGTCACTTGCTCTTTCTTCTCCCTTCTCCACGGGACAGCCTAGCTCAGGATGAAAATCCTCACTGTGATGTGGCTGAAGGCTGGGTTGAAACAGGAGCTGCTCTGCTGTGGGCTGTAATATATACTTTTTTTTGGAACACGTGACTTCTTTATCAGAAAAAAGCCTTGAGCACACAGCTCAGCGCAACTGCCAGAGGAGTGATTTCTCTGCTGAAACTCGTATGGAATGTGAGATGACATGGTTTTTTTACAGGCTCTGGGGCACAAACAGCAAAGAACAGGTCTTGGGATCTTCCCTGCCGGTGGGGCTGGGGCTCTGCACCTTCCAGGATGTGCGAGCTTCTCCGGCCAGTCTGGGTGCATGGCTAGCTGGGCTTGCTGTGGCTGGAGGAAAAAGGGGTTGATGTCCCAGTTTCCTGCCAGGAAATATTTCTGAATGATCAGCCTTTAAACCTCAGCCTTCTCTGCTGCTGCCGCCTGTGTTCCTGGTGCCGTTCTCTGGGAGTGCAGGTGAGGGATGGATGTGGGGCCGGTGGTGTCTCGGCTCTGCGTGCGCAGTGCTACCCCAGAGCCAGCCTGCCTGGCTGAGCAGATGGAGGCTGTGAAGGGTGAAACATTGGGAATTGCCATCCCGGCTGAAATCGGAACCAGGCAGGAGCTGTCAACCCCCAGCTGTCCCTTTGCCTGAAGACACAGGCCAGGTTTAACCCTCACCTGACAGAGCTGCCTTCTGCTGCAGCTTGAGAGTGAGCACCGGAGGTTACCTGGGTTAGCATCAGCTTTTCTCATTATCTGGGGACATTTATTCTGCCACAGTGACTAGGTTTAATGAACTCCCTCACAGCTGGTGTTCTGATGTAAGCCCCGGTAGGAAAACTAAGCAAGTAGAGTGCTCAGGTCCGCATGTCTGCACAAGGTATCGTCTCCAGCACAGGGCACTTGGACAAAACCAAGCCACCCCCTTCCCGGGCGCAGGGTCCCTGCTCGACCAGCTGGGCTGCTTTACCTTCCCTAGAGGTGGCATGTGTGCCTGGTGTCCTAGTGGGCATGGGGAAGGTGGCAGAACAATTGCTCCTGTTGACTAGGTGGTCCCCAGCTTGCAGGTGAATTGTGGCCTGGAGGTGGTGCCCAGGAGGGTGCCTCCGGCTTCGAGTCGCTCCATGCTGGGAGCTGGCTGGGACCCAGGGGGGTGCTGCCCATGGCTGGTCCCTGCCTTGCCCCACAGGCAGGTGCCAGAACATGCATTGCTCCAAAGAAGCTGCAATATGAAATCCTTTTGCAAAGCTCTTTCTAGGTAAAAGAAACTCTCTTTGAAAGAAGTCAGGGGGGAAGGTAGTGGCAAGTGTGGCACAGAGCCTTATCTGTCCCTTGGGGAAGCTTTTGTTTCAGAGAGGAACCACTTCCAGAGGAAAGGATGGCCCGTGGAGTTTGCTGGGCCCCTGCTGTTCTATTTTGTGGGTTTGTACCTACAAAATGGAGACCTTGCCTGTAATTTCAGCTGTCAGGACTTACGGACACGCTGGTGCACACACAGCAGCCTGCCAGGCGCTGGGTGCCCTCCCCATCACTAAGCAGCACCTGCAGCAGCCTTTGGGGAGTCTGGTACAGAGCCTAATCCTCCCATACTCAGCAGCCAAAAAAAAAAAAAAAAAGAAAATCAGGTGGGGAGGCCAGTTCTGGTCCTCTGCACACCATGCAGGGGGACATGGTCCAGCCTGGTACCTGCTGTCCTTGTCCCAAGAGAGCCAGAGCCCACCCCGCCCTGCTCAGCTTTGACACTTGTGGGCAGGGAGCTCATTGGAAACTGCTCAAAACCAGCTTCTTCGGAGCCACCGTGCTGCTTCACCAGAGGTAAGGAAGGAGCTCGGGGGGTGGGGGGGGATAAAGCCTTGGCAGGCTGGATACTGCCCTGGATAAATGCAGCGTGGGGTCATCCTGTGTGGCTCTGGCCCCAGTGTGCCGCACAGGTGAGGTGGTGTCCACTGTGCCCCTCCTGGGAGAGTCTCCTCAGGGACTGTGGTTTTCAGCCGCATTCTGCCAGGGCTTTTTCCCCTATCTGGTTCTAGCTCTGGATTTGAGGGGGGAAAAAAAAAGAAAAAAATCCAAGTTGCCATCCCCGTGGGAGGCAACCAAAGGGGGTCTTCAGTGAGGAGCTCCCGGTTTATTGCCACAGGACCATGGGTTATCTTTGCCTGTCTTGTTTTTTCCTGATGCTCCCCCAGAGCCTCTTCCCATTGAACAGCTTCTACCTGCACAGGGTAATACCCAGCAGATAAATGGAGATGTGTCTAATGAGAACACAGCAGATAACTCCTCCTGCCCATACCTTGGTTATAAAACTGTGATGGTCTGCGGGAGACATTGTCCTTCTTGCTCTGTGGTCGCATTTTGCCCTTGACTCAGCTTGGAGAAAGCTGTGAATGAAATGTGCTGGGCCTTCGTTTGCAGCCTGTTCTAGACACTCAGTGTACTTGGTGCCAAAGAGAAACATTTGCTGATGGAAAATAATGGATTATATTGACTTCTGGGGCAGGGGGAAAGCATTAAATAATTTCAGTATGTTCTGAGGTTCTGAGTTGTAGGCAAGATGCTCTGGGAGATGGAGGAGGGAATGACAAAATACTGAGGCTGTTGCTGCTCAAAGGATGGGCTCGGGGCAGCCAGGCTCTGCCTGGCTCCTTGGTGCTGTGCTCTTGCAAAGGGACTGATGGTGCGGTGTCTCCCCTGGCTGCAGGTACTGGGATGAATTTCATGTGTGTGCCCAGACGGCGCTCTGGGAGTGCCAGAAGGAAGCAGTGGCTGTCTGGGAGATGTTGAGAAGGGAGTCTCGAAAAATCAAATTTCAAGGCAGCTTGTTTGACCTCTGCAGCCCCAGCACGGCCCAAAGCTTTGCCTGGACCCATGTTCCCAACATTTCTGTCCTTGGTATCCCCCTCATCATCACTTGGCTGAACGTATAAACTGCAGCGCTGTAAGTATCGCAATGAAGGTGGTGCAGCACATGTCATGGCATCTTTCTGATCATTTTTCCAAATCTTTAAGGAATATGCTGTGTGGCGCTCAGCGAGCAGTTGCCTCCGTCCTGCGCCTATGAGACATGGAAGAGCTTGGCAGCATCTCCTGGGTTTTACTATTTCTCTGTAACTTGGGATAATGCCTGTCCCCTTCTGCCTCAAGGCACAGATGCAGATCTGTCTGCAGAATTTGCAAACTTGTAGATATGGGGAAACATGATGAATTGGTTGTGAATGCTGGGTTCTTTTGCACTCCTCTATGGCTACTGGAAGGAAACCTGTTTACTTTGCTGACTCTTTCCACCAGATCAACCCTCTGGATTTCTGATTTGGGCACTGAAGACAAGATGGGCATTTTTACCGCTGATTTGTGAGGTGTGGGGGGTGGTGCATGTCCTGTTAAAGGCAGAAAGGAGTCCTTACTGCCCTGTACTTTTTTTTTTTTTTTTTTTTTTTCTGAAGGACATGGTGAAACCCCTGCTTAAGAATAATCACAGGTGCATGACTTTTTCTTCTGCACACATCTGGATTCCCAAGTAACTCCCATGTTACATGTAAATCCCTTTCCTAAGGAAATTAAGGGCAAAAATGTTTGGGGGGAGAGGGAGGCTCAAGCCAGCAGGACAAAAAGGATTTATAGCAAATCTTTGCTTTAAAGCTTTCCCCAGGGTACCTGTAAGAAGCTCTGTGGGTGGCAGTGTGTAATTCCAGAGTATTAAAGTTTGTTGTAGAGCCTACAGCATGATAGAAGTTCTTTGTCCTGGCTCTTGTTCAATAGCACAGTCTCTTCTTGTCTCCTTTGCGGCTCAGAGCGTTGTTAGTTTTGCAGTACAAGCATGTCTCATGGATGGAGTGAGAGGGAGGCAAAAATAATACAGTTTGGTGTAAAACAGTGAGTTAACAAAGTTCAGTGGTAAATGTGACAATAGTTGATAAGATTCGATGGCAAGGTACACTTAGTTATTTACTGCATAGAGGACAGGGTCAGACAAAGCTGTCAGGGAGACCCTCCCCTTGAGTCATGAGGTTCTGAAAAGATCGCATTGCTTTCTAAACTCCTTCCTCAGAGAGGAGTCTAGGTGCAGCTGGATCCAGTCCTAGTCCCAGACTTGGTCAATGGTTTATGTCTAAAGGATTATATAGGCGCAATCAATCCTTTATGTCACTTGGCTAGGATTTCAAAGTTTAGCCACTTAGCGAGAATCTGTTGCGGTAAGGAATCTCTCAACCTCAAGGAGTTACCTTGAGAGGTGTCCCTGCTCAAGGGGAGATCCTGGTGTGCAGCCCGCTGCTGTGCAGGACGGATCACAGGGCTCTTGGGCTGCTCACTCTTTATGGGGGTAAGATAATTGGCTCATAGTCATATTTGCATACTGTCCATTGTGCTTAGGTGGGCACATTCCACAATAGCCCTTGGCTATTGTATTGTATCTGTCTCCCCCCACATCCAGTGGGTGCATTCTTCACAACCAGACACCTCTCTCACCACCGCCACAGGTGGTTATCACTTGAAAGAGGTCAAGGGAGGGGGGAGCGCACTGCCACAGCATGAAAATATTTGCAATAGAGAGGTGCTTGCAAGTGATTTCTGGCTATGTTAGAAAAAGATTATATTATTGGGCAGCACCATGCAGTTCTGTGTTTTAAGGATGCTAAGGTAGCTCTGTGCCCTGCATAGGGCCACAGGAGCCATGGTGACCCAGTGTGGGTCTGTAACCTGTTCCTGTGCGGGTCTTGGGCCAGTTCCTTACTAAGAGGAAGCACAGTGAGTCCTGATGGGACTTTCTGCTGCTTCAAATGCATTCCCTGTGTGGAACTGCCACTCTGGAATGGGGAAGGAGATGGTTTTCCACCTACTCTAAATCAGGGCTCAACAGCTGGATGTGGTGGTGAGCTCCATATTCAAATTATGGGACCCAGCTGTTTTTCATCAGATCCGAAATGTCCATGTTTAACTAGCAGGGTATTTCAGCATGACTTTCCTACATGTGTCACACATCACTTTGGCTGTTTCCGCAGATTGTTTGGCCCCTTACCAGGGTGCTTGCTTTGCCTTCAGTAGGGGCAGGCAGCTGCTAACAGTGAAGGACAGCCCTGCACAGAGCTGGGCAGGCTTCGTGGCTCCTCGTGGTCCTGAGAAATGTTCAATAAGAAGCTCACACTGGTGGTTTGAGCGCTGCCTGCCGTGGGAGTGGGCACAGCAGTAGATACCACCAGCTGTAAATGGATTGGGAGGTTCTGAAACAGTATCCCCAAAGCTGAAAATTTGCTTTACAGTGTGAGCAGTGGATCTGGGGCCCTGCTAGCTATCCCACTGGGTGCATTACAGGCATATGGGCAAAATTCTACAGCAAAGGATCTTTTTACCAACAGTGGTGTTGGGCTTTTTAATGATGGGTCATGCTGCTCTCCTTTGGCAGTCACATGTTCTTCCTCTTACCTTCCCTATCGTTTAACACTCTGCTCCTGAGCAGCAGGAGGGAATGAATAAGTTGAGGCAAATTCCAAGAAATAAATTAGGGAGGAGCAGCTGGTGTTCAGACAGCACTCGGTGCAAGGCACCTAGGCTTTTTACAGACAAGAGTTGTAACCTACGTACTTGGCATCTCGGGCACAAAGCCTTAAGATACATAGTGGAAGAAAGGTAAGCCAGAGCACTGCAGAACCTGGAGTGAATTGCTCAGCTGCTTCAGTTTTTCTTCTTATTCTGCTCCAACAGCAGCATATGCTGTTTGATCCTGTTCCCCTCTCCCCGTTCTCTCTTCTCCTGCCTGTGGTCTGTAGCTAATGAAAGCTGAAGCAGGTATCGTGTACAATCAAGGCTGGAGTCTTTTGGATCCAAATCCTGTACCTGCTCTTTGTTTAGAATAGGTGTTTAATGCCCTTAGGAAAACAAATAAGCACAATTCCCCAAAACCCCACAACCCTTAGCTTCTCTTTGGTTTTGGCATCTTCGTCTCTGTTAAAATTTTCTACTTTTAAACAGCTTTGGGGAAGGGGAATATAAAAAGTCTCAGCAGAGATCTCGAAGAAGTTACCTTTTGGCAGAACCATGGATGCAAATGGCCAGCTGACACTACCACTGCCTCTAAGAAGAGCAGGTGTTGGGGAGAATTTTCCCTGGAAGCAAATCTCTCAACTCTATTGCACACAAAACCCAAAAATTCATTAAGAAACAAAGACCATCTGCCACCATTCAGGTATGGAGCAAGAGATTTTTTTTTTTTTAAAGCCAAAGGTGCTCCTAAATATGACTGAAAGCATGTGAGTGAAAATTAGGTCTCACAGTATGGGAGTGATGAGTTTCAGATGTTCCCTCCAAAACCACTTCTAGCAGAACTTCCCCTATGACTAAGATGATTACAGTAGATTTCCTTTAAAGAAAAAAAGAAGTAATATACAGATTCTGTCCTCAAAGGAAGGCAGCAGACTTTCAGGAAGAATTTCTAATCCTACAGCGGACTTCATGCTGATACAGTGCAGCTTGTTGGATGTCACACAGCCTCAGTGTTAAATCCACGTCTGTCAAGGATTCTTCTCCTGGCCTTGCTCTGAGTGTCTCTGGATACAAAGCTGTACCCCAGACTTCACCGCCCCTGCAAGGGAGGCTGCTGAAGCAGTTACAGCATCTCTCACGTATTCAGAAAGTAAGGAGGCGAGTGTTCCTTGGTCCAAAGTTTTCATCTGTGTTCTTACAGGGGAATAAAGGTAGCGCCTCTTTAACACAGTCTCACAGCACCTCTGGCATCAGCTCATTCTCCTTTAGGAAATGGGATGAATGTGGCTTTCCCTCTGCACTCTCCTATTAATTGCAATGAGTCTTCTAGCTTACATTCGCCTTAAGACCACCCCTGAAGAACACAGGAGTTTACACTGTGCTTTGGTGTGGTGTTACACCTTGAATTAGGCCTGCAAACTTTCCCTGTGCAGGCCTGGGATGTTCTTACTCAAGAATAGCAACAAAAAGCAGGAGAGGACAAAATGACCCTGAAAGAGTCTTAAAAATACAACTGAAACCAAGCCAGTGTTTGTCAGCCCTGAGGCAGAGCACACCCTCTGCTCTGCACCCGGATCACAACTGCAGCACACTCACTGCTCTTTTCTGAAGGAGATACTGGCACCTACTGGAAGACCAGTTTATATCTAGGCTGAACGTGACTGGAAGAAAGGTGACTATCCTTATGCATGAGGAACAAACAGATTCTGAGAAGGGATGAACTGTCTTGCTGACTGTACAGCAGAGTTGCAGGGGAAGTGACCTCTGGGTGGGCCTCCAGCAAGCACTGGCTCCTGCCCAGAAAAAAACTTGTGTAAACTCTTCCCTCTGAAGGACTGCTGCTGTTCTAAAACTGTGCGTAAAGGGGGCCTGGTCAGGAAGAGGTCCTGGCAAAAATCTCAGACTGTAAAAGATTCTGTCTAAACAAGCGTAACCAGCAATCCTCCTCTGTGGCAGACCTGCCAAGTATTTGCAACATCAGGATGTTGTCCTGCCTCGATTTACAGTATCTGAATATGAGAGCAGGAATTGAAATACAGCTCCCCCAGTAAAAGTCAAAAGAGCAGCTTCAAAGAGTTTAACAACTTTGCATCTCAAATCATCCCACCACTTTTCAACAAGCTGAATTAGCCAATATTTTATGCAATGTAATGCTTACAAGTACTAATATACAATAGAAAGTTACTGCAGCAGGATGCTGCACAGAAGAAAATCTGTCTTTAGAAGTGGCTTTGCCCTCATTTGGGATCATGCAAACTGGCCGTCCCTCAGCAGAACCCAGGCAGGATGCAGGTCTGCTGGCTTGTGCTGCAGGATCTGGAGGAACCATCCAGCTTCAGCCCTGCAGCAGTAAGGTTGCTGTCTGTGCCTGCCCACAGGTGATGTTAATTTGAAGTGCTGCTAAATAAAGGCACATCCTCTTATTTTGAGAAACAAGCAGCAGTCTCTCTCTAAACATCACCTCTACCGGACCAGATCTGTTGCTAGACTTCTGAAGCCTGCCAGAAGACCCAGCCAAGCAGGAACAGCAGCATGGCTCCAGGACACCTTTGGTGGTTTCCCCAGGACAGCTCCAGCCCCGGGCTGGACATAGAATCACAGAATAGTTTGGGTTGGATGGCACCTTTCAAGGGCATCTAGCCCAACCCCTCTGCAGTGAGCAGGGACATCTTCAACTACACCAGGCTGCTCAGAGCCCTGTCCAACCTGACCCTGAATGTTTCCAAGGGTAATGGAAATAGGATGTAAAGACCCTGGATTGCTGACACTCTTCCAATGGTATCCTGGGGTGCATTAAGAGGAGTGTGGCCAGCAGGTCATGGGAAGTTATCCTCCCCCTCTACTCTGCCCTAGTGAGACCCCACCTGGAGTAGCGTGTCCAGTTCTGGGCTCCCCAGTTCAAGAAAGATGAGGCACTCCTAGAAAGAATCCAGAGGAGAGCAACTAGGATGATAAAGGGACTGGAGCATCTCCCCTATGAGGAAAGGCTGAGAGAGTTGGGCTTGTTCAGCCTGAAGAAGAGAAGACTGAGAGGGGACCTCATCAATACATACAAGTATCTAAAGGGTGGAAGTCACAAGGACGCAGCCAGACTCTTTGCAGTGGTGCCCAGCCAGACAGGACAAGGGGCAATGGGCACAAACTGAAACATAAGAGGTTTCAGTTGAATATGAGGAAAAACTTTACTCTGAGGGTGACAGAGCACTGGAACAGGCTTCCCAGGGGGGTAGTGGAGCCTCCTTCTCTGGAGATACTCAAATCCCGCCTGGACAATGTCCTGTGCAACGTGCTCTAGGTGAACCTGCTTTAGCAGGGGGGTTGGACTAGATGATCTCCTGAGGTCCCTTCCAACCCTTGCCATTCTGTGATTCCTGAAGCAAGGATTATGCTGGCTGACTTCCCAAGACAGCACTCGCTGATGCCTTCATTTCAGAGCAGAGGTATGAAATATTTATTGTAGGAAGTTTTATGTGCCCTAGACAGCAGGCATCTTACAGCCACATGTTCTCTGGCCGTATCCTTCTGTTGCCATGATACAGACACTCACACTATTTCTTGAAGTGCTCAGCTTCCCAGGAGAACAGTAACACGCTCACAGCAACATAATATTTTTATTATTACAAAAGATTTCTTCAGCAAACTGCTGTCTGACATCTCTATGTATTAAACATCGAACAGCAAACAAACCCATTTAACGTTATAGGTTATTTAGGGTCTCAGCTGGTGATTCAGGTAAGTACAACTATTTTCTTTCTCCCCATCCATTCCCTTGACTTTTTTCCCAACCAAAGCCCAAACAAGTTACAGAACGGAAGCACCAGCTCCCAGCCTCACTGCTCACTGTGCCAGCTCCCGCAAGAAGAGCTGACCATTGCATTACCCATACAGGGCACTCCCACGTTTGTTAAAATTTCTCATGCATCAAGTTTTGCTACCTGGCTTTTAACAGTCTCATGAGCGAAGAGTTTAAGAGCACACTCTCCATACAGTCATATTAATGCTTTGTGTTAACAAAATAAACATCTGCTCCTCCCCCGTTGTTGGCTGATGCCAGAGGAGATGCTCACACCCATGCAGTCACAAAGGTCAAAAAAAAAAAAAAAAGTCTAAACAGACCTGCTGTGCTTCTTCAGTGATTATTCTCAGGCATTAGATGCACTTGTGCTGGAAACAATGACATAATGCAGCATGTTGTTGCCAGAGTGAGTCTATACATTGGATTTGGGGGCAGAATTGAGGGGGATTTCTCTGAGTTCTATCCTCATGCAGAGGTACTCCCCAATGGCAGCCATCAGTGCAGTGCACACGATGTGCACCAGCCACCATGTCAGGGTCGAGGGAAAGTGCGAGTTATAAATCCAGCAGCCCAGAAGGTGGAAGAAGTGAACTGTGACTGTGAAATCCAGGCACTGCTTTCCTCGGCGGATGAAGTACAGCAAGCCCAGAGCACTGCAAAACAAAGACAGAGATTAATAACAAACTGCTCCGCGCCTATGGAAAAGGAGATACAGCAAGAGCTATCAGCAGTTGTCGGCGCTGATTATTTAGCTGTTTTAAAAATTCTTGAAATGTTTTAAGGATAGGTTGTTTCTGTCCTCTTTCAGCCACTGCAGCAAGACTTACATGATTACAGCTTTTTAATTATATGATGGCAGGGGAATGAGCTTTTAGTGCAGAGTGCCAAGCAGGAATTTTTAAACTCTCTCCCCTGGTAATCTTTTCCCAGTGGCAGGGGTAAAACACATTCTTGTTTATAGATCAGTGCTGGCTGAGATCCATTAATTTTGATTCTCAGTAAAATCTCTCACAGAAGCAAATCTCATTCCCAGCTGGGAAACTGAGGCAGTGAAGTGGAATGACTTATCCAGGATCTAGCAAGTCAGGGGTCAGCAGTTCCCAGCTGCCCCCAGCAGACATGCTCAACCAGGCACAGGGCTTTGGGGAGATGTTTTGAGAGAGACAGTAGGGCATGCTGAACTCTCTTGAAATTTACTGTTAAGAAAGAATAAGACACAGGTGCTCCAGCTAGTCGCTGACTTACCAGGTGAGTGCATTGAGGATGAAAGCCATCATGGAGAGCCTCCCAGGTGGGGTTGAGAAGCCTAAAATCTACACGGGACTATTAGTAGGAAACCGCAGCACAAATCACAGCCCACAGCACGTAATCTCATCCCGTGGCCCAGCCGCGTCGGCACTGCCCTGCACTGATTGTGATCTGTAAGAGCAGCCTGCGCGGTTATGTCAGTCCTGCTAGGGGATCTGTCTCTCTGCTTGGGGGGACCTACAGAAAAGGGACAAGTCTGTTTCTATGCTGAGGGGTACCACTTAAAGGGGGTGTGGAGTGTGTGTGTCTCCATACAGGGGTTACCTGTGGGGGGGCACAATTGTCTTTACGCTGGGGGTACCTATACAGGGCACCTGTCTCTATACTGGAGGGTGGCACCTATACAGCAAGGTGCTGTCTCTACACGGGGGGTACCACCTATTCAAAGGGAGGGGTCTGCCTCCACACTGGGGGTACCTACCCAGATAGCGGGGCTGTCTTTATACTGGGGGGCAGCTACACGGGGGATGGGTGTCTGTCTCTATACCGGGGTGCTGCCTATGGCGGGGGCCTGTCTCTAACACCGGGGAATGCCCACACGGGGAGCGGGGTCTCTATCCCCGCAAGGGAGCCCTCCCAAAAAGGCCCCCCCGCCCCAGGG
>NW_009259491.1:988955-994111 GCF_000687185.1 Egretta garzetta | reverse complement strand
TCCCCAGCCCCTGCAGCACGGCACCGGCCTTTGTGTGTTTCAGTGGATCCAGTAATTTGGCTGAGCAGCCCTTGCTAAAAAGATGCAGATACCAAACATAGAAGAAATTATTCTCCTGGGATATTTCCTTTCATCTCTGGGCCAGTTCCCGCAGGTGCCAAGACTGTCGGTAGCTGCTGCCCAGCTGTACTTACTTTAGCTTTAGGCCATAGGGCACCAAGATGTTGTTGTGAGCCCTGGTGCGCTCTGGCAGCACCTTTCCATTACAGGGCTGGTCGTGTGTAGGGCTTGGCTTCTTTTGGGAGGTTTCTTCTGGTATGTGGCGGTTTCTTCTTTTCATGTCTCATGAAGTGGCCAGGTGCCAGAGTCCCTCATGCTCAGCCCTACCCCCTCGTCACCTGCTCTTGCCTGCTGGAGCTCGTTTAGTGGCCTCAATAAGCTGTCCGGCTTGCTTAGCTTCAGATGTGAGAGTTGTCACTAACTGAATACTAAAATCCCCAAGGCTGTGTGGGACAACAGAGCATTTTGGAGATAAGCTCTTCACTGGAAAAAGGAGAGGAGGCATCCCCGGGCTTCTCCAGTGGATAGGGGAGTTGTCGCAGAGCTCTTTTTACCTGGAAAAGACAGGAGGGGGACAAAAGGGGAACACAGTTTTTATGGGAGGTGGTAGACTCACTTCAGTTGTGGGTGTGGAATATTTTTGGCTATGGGAACTCAGATTATGATCTCTGACATTTGTGATGTTTTTTCCATGTCCCCATATGGGAAGTTCCCTATGCAGCTGTGCTGCGTGTTTTCCATTCCTTGTTCTGTGAATGTCATTGCGCCGAGGCAGGTTTGACACATTTTCCTCCCTGTTCCCAGACCTGCCACTCCTAGAAAGGATTGTGCAAAGCAGAGGTGGCACATGGCGGACGTGGGCCACCGCTGCTGAGTTCTGACTTAGGCCTTCAGAGAATTTGTCTCTGCAGAAGCGTAGCCAGTGCAGAAATGAACACGGGAAAATCCCGGCCCTGTCAGGGCTGTTTGCTGCCAGCACATTGCTGAGCATGAATTGCAAGACTCAACACTTCCTCCGTTAACTCTTGGTAGAAGTTGGTTTCCTTTCCTGAAATCTGCTGTGCTTGGTTCCCTGAGACATGCAAGCCACCACTTAAATATTAATTTTCACTTCCCTCTTTCCTCTTCAAGCTTTATAGGACTGATTAGTCTTTGCCAGCAAAAATTGTGGTTGTTAAGTCATAGCTGACTAAAACTCCAAGCTACTGTAACAGAAGCCCTAGTAGGACTGTTGGTATAATTGCTGGGTGTCTTTCCACAGCCAAACTCATCAGCAACAATATTTCTGACTTTTCCAATAGTCCCTGGGATAACAAGATATGAGCTGGTGTTTTGGGAGGCGCCGACTCAAATTCCTTCCAAATTCTAGACTCCTCCCTGCTTGGTTGCTGCTCAGTAATTGAAGGCATCGGCACGGCAGCAGAGGTGTGAGTTGAGGCTCCCTCCTGCCTTGTGCGGGCACTGCACCAGCACAGATGCGGTGAAGCACTGTGGCACAAAGACATTTGTGCTCCAAGTCAGCTGTGGCCCGGTTAGCGAATTAATTTCCTGGCTGACTTCACGATGGCATGTTGCATGGTCACGTTTGCTTGTCTACGCTCCTTCAATTTGGCTCTCCCTCCTCCCCAGGCTGCTCCAGCTAAGGGGACTGTGTCCTTCTCCTGGAAGAGAGGGTGTTCTCCCCATGGGGAGCCTCGCCCCACATCCCTGCTTTGTAGGAAGGGTTTAAAGTGCGCCAGGAAAGCAAACATTTTTGGGGAAACAAGTGGCATTTTCAATTTTACTTTTCTTCCTCTTCAGTTCAAATGAAATTCAGAGACGGCTGCAGAGGAGTGATGTGCTAAAGGGGAAAAGGATGTCGAAACATGGAGATTATGCTTTCTAGGGTGCCATACTAGGTGCTGCTCGCCTGGCTTCTGGTTAGAATGTCCTTTTTTAACCAGCTGACTGCTTTGTGGGTGACACCTGCGTGTCATGAAGAGCAGCAGGTGGAAGAAGAAGTGGCCACATGCCAAGGACATAGCAGATGCCCTGAGAATGTACCCAGATCACGTGCAGTTATCGTGGACACTTCTTTATCAGGACCGTGGAAAAAGAATGCCCGATTTAGCTAGGGGTTCTTTCCATAAGAAATGGCTGTATAGGGTGGTATTGTTTTTTCTCCTCAGGAATCATTGCCTAAAACAGGAATCTGTTTATTTAGGTGATCCATATTTTATCAGGTGGTGTACAAAGGGCAGTGCTATCTGAACTAACCTTTGCTGAGGTTTGTTTCCTTCTTGCCAGGCAGGTAGGATTCGTGCTAAGGTGACCTTTGCTAAAGGGACAGTAAGGCCAAGATTATACATTTCCAGAATAACTTGGTGTTAAGTAGCTCAAAATGCGGGATGAGACTTTTCACTTGCTCCTCTTCCTCTACCCATGCAGTGTGCAGGTGTTTGTCATACTGAACAGACTTTGGGAGTTGACATTTTTTTAAATCTCTACTTAAGGTTTCTTAGTGGTTGGGAATCCTGCTCTAAGCTCATTTTAAAATCTGCCTGTAGGAACTGTGCTGAGCTTGGCTGAAGAATCTCTCTTCCTGGCCAGTGCAGTAGCATTTATGATCTTGAATTGTCTAAAAGGGCTCTGCCTGTAGCCTTTTCAAGATTATCTAGACATTTCTTGGTGTCATGTAAAAATGTGATTTCCCTCACCCTCCAAGTGCAGTCTATTTGGATGCTCCATTCCACTTCCAGCATGTTTGTATCATGTGTTGGGAACTGGCAGGTACTGATTTTTATTTTCCACGCAAGAGTTAGGTAACTGTTCACTGTTGAATACAGGGTTAGGAACAATGGTGGCCAGCCTACATTACTTCTCTGTCAACTGGAATCTTTAAATGGAGAAGGGAACTGACACACCTCGAATGTGAGCATTCATCACCCAGAACAGATGTGTGGCTCAACGTGTGTTTTGTTTTTCTTCTGCTTCTCTCGCTTGTAGTGAGGTTTCAGAAAAGTACATTTCAGTTGTGCATTTTTTCTCTCTGGGTGCATTTGTCCTGTCACTCTCAGTGAGTGTCACATATCTGCAATTTTTCTGCATTATTCCAGAGAGAGGAGAATGTCGGCATTTTGAGAGGGGACATCTGACAGGCAAAACAAAGCAGGCTATTTTATGTCATGGGTTTACAGAACCATATTACGATTTTTGTGGCTTCATTTCCTCTCATATGAATTATCTTGAGATATAGTCACAGAAAGTTTGTGTGTTTGTGAGGGAGGTGGGACTACACAATGCATTTTGAAAATGTCATTGGTAGTTACGTAAATTTGTTCTCAGGGTTGGAAAATAAAGTAGGATCAAGTTTAATTTTCTCTTCTGTTTCCAGAAACCTGAGATTTCTATCAGTTTGCTTGAAGGACTGTGCATGCAGGTGTGACTTTGATGGACAATGTGCATGGTCCCTGGGCCAAGTAGGCAGACTAGCTCCTCTCCAAAGGATGACAAAGCAGAACTTCCCTAGGAGGGAAAATGGTGTCCTGTGGCGTGGAGGGGGACTTTTTGGTGGAGGGGGGATGTGTTGAGGGGTATGACAACCAGGAGGAGTATGGTGTATTGTGCTTGTTCAAAGAGGAAGTTAACAGGCAAGTTAGCGGTGTTTGTAGCCACAATACAGACAGCTGGTCTTGAAAGCATCTTTGTGGTGGCTGCTTTACCTGGAAAGAGGTGTAGAGGGGTCATGGCCACAGACACACAAATACAGGTGCCATTTAGAGGGTTAGGGAGGAGTGGAGTGCTTCTGGTAACCTCGTGCTGATGAGGCTGTCTCCTGTCTGGCAGATGTTGTCATGGTATGGACCAGTCTTTGCATATTCAACTCAGCCCATGTGCTCTTGTTCCTCTCCACATTCTGCTGCACACCTCTGCTGGGTGTCCAGAGCTGAAGACTCACTGAAGTTGGGCTCCCCAGCTGCACCAGGAGTGACTTTCATCAGCTCCTCTGTGTGATGAAGCGAGGGTAATAAGGAAGGGCAGTAATCTAGCCCACAGCACAGATCCCTCCCTTGTGTCCTTGGTGGATTTGGATGCTGAGGTGAACTAGAAAGTTAGCAGTTTATCGCTGTCCTGAGCACAGAGGTTATGTGCTACAGGAAACTCCACCACAGCCTCCTCCAGGCTGGTTCCTACCCTTACCTGGATGTATGGTGTCTTCAGATCTTTTTTTACACTCTGAGCAACACTCCTTGTCACTTCACATTATGCCAGCTGGCTCCACAGCCAGTTCAGCACGGTGCTGGCAGGAGATTCTCCTGCCAGCGGTCATCTGTGCAGGCACCATCCTAAGAAACATTAAGGAGATCTCTTGACCTCATCTCTCACCCTCTGTTCTTCCCAAAGGAACAAGCTGTTAGGAAGGCTGCTTCGCCTTAGAGATCTTTTTATTTCAAGGGTTAGCATGTTAAGGTGGGACAGGGGGAAGGCTACGAGGTCTCTGGGGATAGCTTTGTAGTGCTGGAGGGAGCTGAGAAGCAGATCTAGCAGAGTTTGCATCTGACCCTGGCAGATGGGATCATGGCACACGTGCTTTGTAGTCTCTGCATTGCTTCCCTGTTAAAAAAAAATTATTCTCTGTAGACTAGAGCCCAAGTGCAAACTGACATGACTGCAGTATGAACAAGGGACTGATGCAGAGGGCATACCGGTATGGTAGTTCAGGTGCGTCTGGGGCTGTTAAGGGACTGAAACGGATGCTTTCAAGCAAATTTTCATGATCAGACAAAGTTAATAATGAGAGAAGAAAAACTGAAATGGTTAAACTGTGCTGTTGGGTTTTTTCCCTTTTAACTGCATGGGGTTTTTGCACTTGCCACTTACAGAGAAAACAGAGCAGTTTCATTTTCCATCTCCAGCAAGAACCCTGTGATGTAACGCGCCGCCTGATAACCGCAGCGATGACATGCCGCGAGTCACAGAAAGTCGTTCTCGGTTTTCTGTAAATGTACGACTGTCACTTGTGGAATGATGTGAAAGCGGATACTGCCTGTCTGCTCCCCCTCCTTTCCTTTTCCCCCTTCCCTCCCTTTTCCCCCTTCACCCCTCCCCCCCTTTTC
>NW_009259491.1:978240-988380 GCF_000687185.1 Egretta garzetta | reverse complement strand
AATGGCAATAGGGCAGCTCCCATTCCTTCCTCTGGTTCCCCTGCCTCCTTCCAGGCTTGCGGGCTGCTTCCTCCGCTTGGTGCCAAAGCAGCGTTGTCCTGGCCCAGTGTGCCCCGTGCAGACCTCGGGCCCTGTCACTCGCTGCTCCCCACAGGTCCCTTCCCCCCCGCGTGCTGGTTTGCCTCCTCTTGCTCTTCTGTAATCAGGGCTGGTGGAATTAGGGCAGTACAGGGTACAAGGGCATGTGATAGAAATGAACTGCCTCTCCATTGCAGCTTTGATCTCCAACTGCTGTTCGTGGACTTAAGTCCTTTAATCCCTCTTTTACTGTGAATGTGTGATGGGTTAGATATGCGCAGTGCATTACAGTGCCTGGGTAGGCTTTCCAGGCTTACCTGAGTTTGGTTGTGCCAGTACCTGGTGTCCTTCTGTGTGCATCAAACCTTCCTCACTTCCACATGGGAGTGAAAAACGATGCATTACTATGGAGGGTTTAAGAGACTCTTAAATATAGAATGAGGTGAACCAGTTTGGATGCTTCAAGCTGAGTGCACGTGGGATCTTCGTGGTGAAGAAGATCTTCGGGTTTCTTTTTTTTTTTTTTTTTGGTGTGTGTGTCTCTCTGTCTGCCCCCCCCTTCTTGCTGCTAGCATAGTCAGGGCAATTCCTCTGCTAGTCTGAAAGAGCTGCTGAGTAACGGCAGGAGATCAGGGGCTCTCCAAACTAGGTTTAATCATCCATATTACTTCCTTCTGGACTGAAGGCTGGGTGGGCAGATCAGAACTGATAAGGCTCTGTTGCTCTCTAATAGGGACACAGGGTTGGGGGTTGCTGGCTGTAGAGGAGAAAACTCTCCCGCAGAGAGCATCTGTAGTAATTGTCAGCTACTCTCTGCTAAGACCAACCAGCCCAAATCCACTTTAATCTGGTGTCTTTATCCCTGCTATTAAGCACGTGGATTGCTCGTTTGAGAACTGGCCCAAACTAGTAGGGCAAACCTTTGGGGCAGGCAGCATCTGGAAGTTGCATTGACCATGTTTGGTATGAAATGCAACTTGGTGTCCCTGGGGAATTGAGTGGTCTGCAAGCATCGGATTTCTGCAAAGACAACAAATTTTGCACAGATGTATTCTGTAAATCCTTATATAGAACTTGTACAGAGTCTTTGTCCGTATCTTTTAAGCTACCTAAAATGGAGTGTATGCTTGGGAAGTAACACTGGCCTACTATAAAGCCTTATCCAAACAAATTGTTTGGGTTGGAGGCTGCTGGGGAGGAGGTGAGGATGACACACTGTTTGGGAAAGTTCTTCTGGAGCTCCTCCCATATTATTACTTTTTTTCATTAGCACTGCCAAAACGTGCAGGGCTGCACAGCATGCGGCTCGTGGTGTTTCGGTGTGGGCAGGGTGAAGACAGGTAGCTGCTTCTTAACAAGACAAGGATTGTATTTCTTGTGCTTATGTAAGAGCGTGGCTTTTGAGAGTGATTCGGTGCTTGAATATTTCCCCCAAGCCTGTACAAACAAAAATGCCTTGGCTCCCTTCCCCTTGTGTGGCTCTCTGGTGTAGATGGGATTTCTCCGCATGAAGCAATCTTGGATGTGTAAGAGGGTGGGGAATATTACTGAAGTGCCGAAGCGTGACGTTTGGCGCGTAGGCTGTGGGTGGGTTGTGTCACAGCAGCCCAGCGGCTTCATGTGAGACCGTCGTCCTGTTTGCGTGGGGTGGGGGGAGGTTGGAGCTGAAGTCTGACGTCCCCGTCCCCCCCCGCCATGTTCCCTGGCCCTCTCTGATCGAGTGCTCTGGAAAGCAAAGGCTGTGCAGGCAGGGTGCTCCCCTCCACTTGTGCCGTGCGAGGATGGGGTTCCTGCAGAGGAGACTTTAGGGGCCTGCAGCTGGGGACCGGCAGAAAGCCACCAGTGCAGCCGAGGCATGGGATCAGTGGAACTGATGAAGGACTCTAGGTCTGCCTTGCTTGGGCAGAATGGCATTGCTGGGCTCTCCCTGTGCTTTTAGCATCTAAAAGTGCCCCTAGCAGCACAGGAGGGAAGCCAGGGGTATTCCCCTGCAGCAGAGCTGTCTGCCCGCTGCAGGCTTGGGCTGCTCTGAGTGCCCTGAGCTCAGCAGGGCCACAGCAGTGCTAATGGGCTGCAAGCTTGTTGCAGCAGTCCTACTTTTCTGCCTCGAAGTAAGCAGAAAAAGTCTCCGTGCAGCACCACGTGGTGTGTGTGCGTCCCCAGCAGCGCAGATGACCAGAAATCCAGGCCAGAAGCTGTGGCCAGAGCATTGCTCAGGGAGAGGGGGGAGGCTTTGTGCTTGTTTGTGAGCTCTGTTTGCTGGTTTAAAGCAATCATGCTTGGAGGCCTCCTGATTGGCAAAGCTGGTGTCTTGTTGATGATAGCTGTGTTTGGAAAGTAGTGCAGCATTATTAATGTTAAAACCGGTTTGGCTTGTCCTGCTGCCATTGATCCCTGAGGCCTGTTCTTTCTGCTCTTTGCCCAGTTTCTCATCTGTCCCTCCCAATCAAATCAAGACATTGCTATCTCCACTCTTTACTTTATTTTACCTTCTGACTTGGCAAACTCATGGGGCAGCTGAACATGTAGAGCAAATCCTTGCTTTACTTCAGCCTCCCTAGAAGACAGAGCAGCAAAATTAGTGTCTAAGGTGACGTCCCTTAGTCCTGAAGGGAAGGAGCCTGTGACTTCTGGTTGCCGAACCTAGAGCTGGCTGTAATGTGTAGAAAGAAGTAGTCTCTCTAGCACCTCGTACGTTGTTGAACTGTATGCACAACTCGTGGGGTGGGAGTTCAGGGGTGCACGGACCCTCCAGCCCAGCACCTTGTCCATACTGGAGGTGGAGGTGCCCAGGTGGGTGGGAGCAGTCACCCCCGCAGTGTGTGGGGCGCAGTCAGGGAAGCAGCGCTGCTGCCCAGTTCTCATCTGCCCTAAATGCCTGCCGGCTCCCATGCTGGAGAGCACTTTCTTGTGGTTCAGAGTTTTCCAAGCAGCTTACTCAAGAGGCAGATTGGGGCTGAACTTGGTACTTTTTGGACTCACCAGAGATACCAGAGACTCATTCACGCTAGGAAGTTGAGGCTGTTAGCCAAGGTGATTGCTCTCTTTCCTGCCCCTCCTGCTGTTGTCTCCTGAGGCCTTGGCACTTTGAGGTCCTGCAAAGGCCTGTATCCAGTCCAACAACTGTGAAAATGCTTTCTCCTGTGTGTCTTCCCCTCCCATCCAAGCCTCTGTTAATGGCTTTACTATTGCCTTAGGCTGTCTGAATGGTTGGGGTGGGGAGGCCATTTGCTGCTCTTCTCAAAACGCCTGAAGTGGACCCTAATGTGATGTGTGGTGTTCCTGTGGTGGCTTACTGTCTTCTTGATATGCTTGTGTCCCACTTCCACCATGAAGCTGGAAGCTGCTAACTTGACTTTGAGTGACGATGGAGAGGAGGGAACCTGGCTGGCCGCTTGGCCTGCGGGTTTCGGCACAACTCCTGCAGCTGCTTTTCCCTTCCCTCCGACTTGTGGTGCTGGTAAATGCTCTGTTGAAAATGTGCTGGCTGCTTGAATCAACTTGGCTGGCTGTAAATTAACACCAGGTTGTGTTGCATCCCTCAAATGGATGGGTTGATGGTCTTTGTCTTTAAAACCAACTCTCTCTCTTTTTAAATTCAGCAGTAGTGACTGTATCAACAAGGGAAGCATGATAACTGTGGTTCTACGGTCCGACTTAAGTTGACTTGTAAGATTACTTGATTAAGTTATTGTGGCTTGCTGATCCTGCAGAACTCTTCCAGCTATCACTTCAGCTAGACAAAGCGGAGTGTCCATATTTCAAAACACTTCCTTGCTCTTGAGTTAACACTTATCCTCTTCAGCCAGCTCTTAGCTCCTTGCAGCTGCACTCTCCCCCTTGGCACAGCTTGTTTCTTTATGCCCTGTAACAACAGCAGGGTTGTGCAGAGTTTGCAGCCTCAAACGAGAAGCTAACGTAAGTTGAAGAAACCAAAACCGGTGGGGACAAACCCTGCGGATGCCTGACCTCCAGGCTGTTGCTGCGGAGCATGTCTGGCTGTTTGTTTGAGACCCGGTGGAATGCAAACGCTTTAGATTAAGGATTCAAATAATTTGCACTAGAATGAGACTCTTGTGATGAGACTGGGCTTGGTGGCTCCGAATAGATGGGGCAGCCTAGTTAAAGAGTTTAATTTGTAATAAGCTCCTGCTCTGAGGGGCTGTAAAAGATCCTATGTTAATGAGCTGTTAGGGTTGTGCTTCTAGATTAGTTCAGACTTTTTTTGGTCTTTAAGCATGTGCCTGAATGGTTGTCCAGTAAATGCTGCTGCCTCTGACCAGCTCTGCTGCGTATCGCCATCAGCCCTGGCTCACAGCAGTCGTGCTCTGACTCGGGATTTCTGGCATTTGCCTGGCCTCGCAGCCCCAGGAGCCTCTGCTGTCACCCTCTGAGTAATGGCCCTGGCCCCTTACCCAAAGCAATGACTCGGGCTTCCGAGGCGCTGCAGCACATTGGTTAGAAAAGGGGTGACGAGCAAAGCTAGTGCTGCTTGGCAGGCGGTGCTGCCCTCGGCACCGAGCCCTTCGCTGCTGACTCTTGTCTAATCTGCTGCGGGTTGTGGCGATGGTGGGCAAAAAGCTATCGGGCTCTGGCATATGCCTGCTGCCAGTAGCTGAGCTGGTGTTGGCAAAGGCAGATCAGAAAATGGCCTTGTTGTGAGTAGCCACTAACTTGCTCTGACAGCTCTGTGGTTGCTGCGTTTTTCAGACAGATAACAGTTGGAAATGAGTTGCATGGGGGAGAGAGGAAAGCAGCAGTGTTACCTGAAATGACTGCAAGTGTTCAAAGCAAGCTAAAGGAGCGGAAAGTCTCAAAAGAGGGAGGGTTAAATACTTAATCCTGAATCTGGAGAAAATGTCAGCGTAGGAGGGGAAAACACACAAGATGTAGCTGCGTCTCTCTCAATTTCTGAAGGCTGGCTGACTTAAAAAAAAATACACTTCTTGTAAAAGTCATATTTTTGCTGAAAGTATGCATTCTTTGTCAGTTTTATCCTTAAATCCTTTGAGGCTGAGACTCTGCTTATAAAATGCCAAGAGGCTGTTGTTAAACAAATTATTGGGATAACTTAAAAATCAAAGCAGTTAATTAAAATCTCAGAGAGACACTCCTTGGGGCGGGAAGGAGACTGGGAGACCCATAGTACGGTTACCCAAGCAGCTAGTGTAATGTCAAGCAAAAACAAGGTTTCTTCTCGCTTAAGCAAATTGCCTTCTGTCAGGGAAAGCAAAGCCTGCCATGGGAAGGATTTCTCTCTCCTGATGGTGCTCTGCCTTAGCTGCAGAAGGCAAAAGGTGTCACTACCACAGTTCAGCTAAAACTCTTCTGCTGTCTGCTGTAAAACTTCAATACCAAGCAACGTGGCCTTGCCATGCGAGGCTAACCCTGCCTCCTGCCCTTTAGCTGCCATTACAGTCAAACTAGAGGAATAATAAGAAATGTTAACTTGCATTAATGACTGTGAAGGTGCCTGCCTTGGACTTGCACAGAAATGGCCTGCATGGCACAACAGCCAGCAGTCTCGGTGTGTAAGGGGAGTGTGGCTGGAAGGAGGGTTCCTGGTGCGATGGGTGCTGCTGCCCTGGCCTGCAGAGGAGTGGGACCCATCGGTGGAGGGATGGATCCTGGCCAGGGTGGTGCTAGGAGGGTGGCAGAAGCTTATTCTGTGGGCTAGTGTCCCACTTTAAAAGCAGAGAAACTTCTACTTTCCCCCAAATGGAAACACAGTCTTTGCTGATGTCAAGAGCTTTTGCTTGGAAGACTCTGTTCCCCAGTGAGATAAATATTTATTGCAAATCCACAGTGTGCAGTGGAGCAGACTCTGGAGCCAGGATCTTGCAGGAGACTGTTTATGTGCGGGCTGTTCTTGGCGCTAATTCTAAATTTCCTGAGGCTGGGTATGAGGAGCTGGTCCTGCGCATTGGTTACTAAACAACTTTCTAGTCCAGCTGAGCGCAGGCTTTGCAGAGCCAAGGAAGGAGTGACCAAAGCAATAGCTGGGTCCCTCTGCTCCTGGCTGTGACAGTGTGGGTGCAGAGACATGGTCAGGGAGTGCTGGAATACTGCTGCCAGCTGCTCACCCCCTGCTCGGAGAGGGGAGGAAGCCTGGCCGGGAGTCCAGAGCTCTCAGAGACGCAAATGCTCTCAGGAGTGACAGGTTTCCCAAAGTACAGCTGCATTATCCCCAAGAGCACACGCTGTGTCTGCTTTCTGGGCCCAAGCCAAGGTAACCTCTGCACAAGTTGGGAATGTCTCTTTTCAAAACAAAATGAAAACCCCTCACATACACCAAACCCCCAGCCTCTGCTGCTGTAGCTAACTAGGAAAATCCCTGCTGCTGAAATGTTTGCTTGTATAAATGCTTACACGGGTATAGCCTGATAGTGGAGTGGCATGGATACTCCATCTCAAGTGCTTTTGTGCCGATAACTTCCTCTGCTACAATTTTTGCTGGTAGCTTTGCCAGCGGAGCAAAACTCTAAATAGCATGGCTGTGCTGGCAGAGCTCAACTGCCTGGGCTAAACCTAAATATTTGGGCTACTACTTCTGAGTGGATTAAAATGGATTGTGGGAGGGAAAGCATTTGTAGGGTGCAGCACTGGGAATCTTGACTGTACAAACAAGCTGAGATTAGCTGTATGGTGAGCCAGCTAGGAAAGGCACCCTTTGAAGTTGGGTGTCTGCCTGGCTTAATTTTGCTAACACTCTGGCATGAGGTAGCATAAAGATCCCCAAAATGCACATCATGTGTTTCTTGCCAAGTGGAAATTCTGCTTGTTGTGTGTGTCCAGGGAAATACTGGGGTGTAGCTGTATTCTAGGAAAGGGCAGTGAGGGCAGGCCTCTCCCCAGCGTGAGGGGGAAATACGATACGTGAAATATCCCAAGCATGAAGCATCAGCATGAGAAATCATCCTTGATGGAAAAGCTGCTTTGCCTTTATATCCTTTTTTTTTTTTTTTCTTCCACAGGCAGGGATGGAATAGGAGCCTCCTGGTATAGAGTAGGGCAACTCAGAGTGAGTTGTGAGCTGGAAAAACTGAATCCTTTCTGAATCCTTTTTTTTAACCTTAAATAGATTTCTCCGACTTCAGAGCTGAGCCCGGGGTAGTGAAGTGTATGAAATACCTATGATCAGGTTTGTAACTACCATAAAAATATAATCTCTTCATGAACTAGGTGTGTATTGCATTGCTGCCCATGACTGGAAGAACCTGGGTGAGAAATAGCTGCCACAGTTGTTTTCCTCCCAAGTCACATGAAGCTCCTGCTTCCCTCTCATGCAGTTTTCCTCTGAACTTTATCTTTATTTGCTTCAGGGCAAGTGATTGGCGCACAGCCATCTGCAACTGCCTGCTGAGCTTTATCTCCTCTAGCTGGAGGGAGGGAAGCAGTCATCTCTTTCCCGCCTGGGCTCTGGAGGTCTCTGGAGGTGGGCATGGAGTATTTAAAGCAGCCATTCTGCCACCGATGCAGTAAACAGATCCCAGCATGTGCTTGTCTGGCAAGGACTCAATCTTTATGGCTTTGCTCTTGGTTGATAATCAGGCAAGAGCAGTTAAACAAGAATTCATTCCTTTGTAATTTCTCTGTCCTCCTGCTTGCTTCTACAGCATGGCCTGAAAGGCACGCACCTACGGTGTGTTCTGAGGAGAGCAGGCTGTGTGTAAGCAAATGCACGTGAGTTAAAAGGTAACTGAGGTTTGACTTTGGAAGTGCAGGGAAGCCTATTTTCAGTAAGTAGAGCCTGGGAGGATTCATCCCTGCTGTAGGGGAGGCACCCGTGACAGTGGGTCGCTCTCCAGAGCCCGGGATTACAGTGTAATTGTCACGGGGATTAGGCCTCCGCTGCCGCATGAGCCGCCAGGAGAGCTGCTTGTGGCCACACGGCTTAAAGAATCACACGGGGAGTGGGGGCAAGACGGGGAGTGACCCAGGCTGAGGCTGTGTCGGTGCTGGACGTGCGTTACTGCGCCTGCCCCCATGCAGCACGTGGGCTGCTGAGGGTGAGCACGCAGGACGGGGCATGTGGCTGCAGGGAGATGGTTACCTGGTTGGACAGGGACTGGGGATGCTTCTCTTAAGTCACCTTGAATGGGTGGTGCTTTTACCAGCTGAACAGTTAATCAGCCTGCATGTTGCTCTTGCTCTTTCTTTTGAGCCAGACCCTGTTCCTTGCCTGTATTCAAAAAAATGAATATATTTTTTTTTCCCTCTTTGATAAGAGGCACAAAGAGATAGCATGTGATAACTGGTCCTGGGGTACTGGAGATGCAGTGCAATCCCTTGCTGCCAGCCAGGAGCTGCCTGGTCTGTGCTCCTGTCTCTGATTTTCCCCCTTAGTCCTTAGAGGTGTTACAGATTTACCTTTGCAGATCACTGTGATGGGAGTGCACCTGTACAGGGGCTGTCGGAGAGGAGACAGGCAAGGCTGGCTTTGCCCAAAGTTGCTCTGCCTGTGGGCCTGCTTAGGACCTTTTGAAAAGTGTTCAGCAAAGGCATGGGAGTGTTTAACTGTCTGGAAGCTGTGGCATGAGCCTGTTGTACAACTGAACACACACATGTGCCTGGATGGGAGCTGTTTAACTTCTGTTCCTTGGCACAGAGGCCAGTGCGGGCTGTGTGTACTGCCAATGATGTGGGACAGACTGACCAGGAGCGACAGAGGGGTGAAATGGTACCTTCCAAGCATGAGCACAAGGAGTTAGCACAAGTGGATTTTCTACTGTGGCTGATGTGTTGAAGGAGTTAGGTGTGGCCTGAATTGAAATATTGATATTTGCTTTGCTCTCAGGACAAAAGTGACTTTTGTGGGTTGGGTTCCCCCCTCGCCCCTGAGCTGGAGCATGGAGGGAGGGGAGGGAGTGAAGGTGCTTTGGGGGGAAATACAGACCCCTCCCTTACTAGGCTGGCAGGAGCTGCCTCTGCCAGAAGCTTGTGTCACTTCTAATAACTTTACTTTTAATGATTATTAAAATGGGAAGATGGGGCTGTCTTTGCCTGTTACCTTGCTGTGTGCCTCCCTCCCTCGGAGGTCAGCTCTCTTTGGCTGACTTGCACTGATCTGAGCTGCCTGATTTCCAGCGCTGTGCGGTTCCTCCACTCTCCTGGTTTTGGGGGCCTGCCTGGTGTGCTTCAAGGGGCTGAGCTCAGCTCCTAACCCCTGTTCCGTTGCATGCTTTGCGTGAGCTTTAAAGCCTTCCCTGTTTGTCTGCTCCTGCAAGAGCTTGGTGGAAGTGAACTGGAAATCCCCTCTCTCGGGCTTGGTGGTTTACAGTGCATCCTTGCACTGGAAAGGCCCTGTTGGATTCGGTGCTCTTTGGTTCATGATGCAGGACAGCACGAGGACCAGGGTGGTGGCTTTGTGAGAATGATCTCTTGATAGCCAGGCTTCAGGGCTGAGCCATGCAGGCCACTGCTCATGTTGTCCAGTGGCCCTTTCTTGTTAAGCTGATCTAGATGTGCGCTGTGGTGTGTAAGGGGACATCTGCCCATGGCAGCATAGGTCTACAACTGCCCTGTAGTACAGAGCCCCTGATAAAAGCCCCAGGAGCCATTTGTCTGTCCCTGCAGGCTACAAAGAGTTAACAGGTCTGCACCTCTGCCCCCTCTTCTGCCACCTCCCAGGCTGGCGAAGTTCCATGTGCTTTTGTCTGGGAAAGGCTGACTTTCACCTTGCTCCTGTTTACTCCTAGACTTGTGTACACAGTGCTGGGGAGGGAGACGCAGGAGCAGGCGCTGGGTCTCCATGCCAAAGTTATAAACTTGATAAAGAGCCCCCTACGCTTTGGATGCCCAAGTCTCTGCAGGTCTGACTCCCTTTGCAGCTTGCTGGCTGTGACTCTTCAAAGAAGCTTTTAATGAACTCTGGTGTGCTTGATCAGAGACAAGGACCAGCTATAAAAGCTAGTTCCATGTCCAGAAAACTTTGTCTCTGCCCCAAAATGTCATTTGGGTTTTTCTGAAGGGGTTTGCGAAGGCTGTGGTTGAGGACACGTGGGCTGGGGCAGGCGAGCTGCCTGGGTTTGTTATTTCCCAGAACTAGCCAGTGGCTGGGAA
>NW_009259491.1:965239-977697 GCF_000687185.1 Egretta garzetta | reverse complement strand
TTAGCCAGTGGCTGGGAAAATTCACTCATTGGGCAGAAACTTTGCTTGCTGCCTCAATAAATAGAGGCTCTTGCTTTGAGAAGAGGCTAGTGGTATGCTGGGGCTGTAAGTGAAGGCCCCAGGAGCACGAAATGGAGTGGGGCAGGCTGGGGATGGAGCACAGCAGGGTTGTGAGCCTGTGCCAGGGGTGTGATTCCTGTGCCTGAACTTAGCAAACAGTGTCTGGCTTCGTCCAGTAGTACAGCCTGTCTTGGGCTCAAACATGAGACCTCTGTGGCCGGCTTTTCCGGGAATGACGCTCATAGTTCACGTGCCCAACATGCTGGTTTTCTGGCAGGGAATAAACTCTTATTTTTTTTGGCCACTGGCAGGCATGAAAAGCTTCTGCTCCCCAACATGTTGGTTAATCCCCCTTGGTGCTTACGGAGGATAAAGCTGCTTAACATGAGGAAGAAATCCTGGAACTGGACTCCTGCAGAAAAGGTTGATTTCTGTACAGAACCCTCCCAGAGAGGAGCATATTAATAGCAGGGCTTGACTTGGGCTGCCAGGATGAGGTGGGGCTGTGCAGCCGCCCTGTCCGACTGTCCCAGCAAGTCCCTGGCCCGGCTCCAGTGCTGGGATAACAGGTGGTGGGAAGCAGATTCGGAGCCGTGGCGGTGCCCTTCTCCATCTGGCAGTTGCAGAAGGTGTTAAGCTGAATGTAGCAAGAGAGGACTTGGCAAGGGCTGGCCATCATCCTGGGGTGGTCTCCTAGCTTTTTCCTCTTGGCTGCAGCCTGCCAGCTGAGAGGAAGCACGGGCACCTTCGCTGGTGCCTCTTCACCTGATAGCAGAGCTGTAGGGAGGACTGGATTCTCTTGGAAAGGGATGTACTTTTTAAGCAGTTCTCCAGGGAGCAATTTATGTGGCACTTGGGAAGCCCTTGCTTTTAAGTCTGTGAAAGTGCCTGTGTGCCCCCTCAGCAGGTGCATATGCGAGGAATGTGCCTGCTCCAGACCTGCCCTTGGAGCACCGAACTCCAGTGTTAACTCTTCCCTGGCTGCCCATGCCCCAGCTCCCAGGAGGAGCCTGCTCCCTAGGAGAGCATGTCTTGAAACCTGAAGGGTGTAAGTATGGAAGTGCCCAGCAGCCCTCTAACTTCCCTGAAAGACGAATCTGTAAAATGAGGCTCACTGCCCATGAGAGAAGTTTTTTCTGTACAGTTTGAGAAGCTCTTGTGGCTTCCAGGAACTTCCCCGTCCTTGCTCAAGATGATGATGAAGAGTGAGTTCAGGGAACACTCCCATGTAATCTTATTTATGCCTGTGAGTCAGTAATTTCCTTGTTATGTCCTCTGGCTTGTAAACACTGTCCTCATTTAAATAGGGTTATCTGATAGCCAAACCTGGTGCGTTCCACAGTATGTACTAATCATCGTGGCTGTCTGCCACAGGTTTGCTCACGGCTAGGCTGATCTAGTAAGGCCAGCCTGCTGTCCAGCCACTCAGTGGCCTAAACGTGGTTTTTCTTGAGCTGCCCTCATTAGGACATTAGCTGGCTGTGATTCATAACTAAGTACAGCGTGAGCTGGCAGAGGGGTGCGGCTCAGAGAAGCGTTCTTGCCAACATTGATCTGCCCTGACGCAGCAGCCAGGATATGCGGATCTGCAGCAAATGTGCTCCCCAGCCATGGTGCCCTAGCTCTGGCAGACGGGAATTAGGCTCTTCCCACCCCTTGATGAAATGGCCAGAAGCTCTCATGGGAACAGCTACTGTGTGCTGGCAGCAGTTTCCATTGCAGGTCTGGCTTTGGCTGGGTTTCGCATATCTTGAAATGAATTTACCTTGGAGCGAGTGATCCATAATGTTAGGAACGTCTGGTTCCAGGCTGGGAGGGGATTTCTTCCCAGCTAGCCTTCCTCCCCAGCCCCCTTCCCATCACCTATTGCCAGGCTTGGGTAGACTGGAGACTGAGGGTCTGGGAGGAGAGCCTGCTTCCCAGCCACTCAGTGGCCTAAACGTGGTTTTTCTTGAGCTGCCCTCATTAGGACATTAGCTGGCTGTGATTCATAACTAAGTACAGCGTGAGCTGGCAGAGGGGTGCGGCTCAGAGAAGCGTTCTTGCCAACATTGATCTGCCCTGACGCAGCAGCCAGGATATGCGGATCTGCAGCAAATGTGCTCCCCAGCCATGGTGCCCTAGCTCTGGCAGACGGGAATTAGGCTCTTCCCACCCCTTGATGAAATGGCCAGAAGCTCTCATGGGAACAGCTACTGTGTGCTGGCAGCAGTTTCCATTGCAGGTCTGGCTTTGGCTGGGTTTCGCATATCTTGAAATGAATTTACCTTGGAGCGAGTGATCCATAATGTTAGGAACGTCTGGTTCCAGGCTGGGAGGGGATTTCTTCCCAGCTAGCCTTCCTCCCCAGCCCCCTTCCCATCACCTATTGCCAGGCTTGGGTAGACTGGAGACTGAGGGTCTGGGAGGAGAGCTGGCCTCAGCACTTCATGCCCTCTAGGCTGTTCATTTGGTTATCCTCCAGCAGAGTTGCTGGGGAAACCAAAGATGCCTCAATAAGCTCACAAAAAGCACATCGAGTAGCCACTGCTCCTTATGCAAAATGAGAAACATCTTGTCCTGACCACAAGGTCTTGTGTGTGGCAAAACCAGTATGCTAATGGCCAGGGAAATCTGGGCTGGGAGCAGGGCTGGGGCTGTGGGCAGGGGAAGCTGACACACGGCTTGTGGCTGATTGTTGGCCTTCGCTTGTGAGATCGATAGGGGACGTGATTCGTCAGCTGGTGTCACCCAGCACTGGGCTGTAGGGTGGGCCCCACCTGGTTGGGCCAGCAGGAAGGCTGATCCCAGCTGCCTGGGTCTCGCTGCTGCTCTGGTGAAGCAGCAAGCGCTGGGGCTCGGGTGGTGCCACCCAGATGTAACTGTCCCCAGGAGCCTGTGATCTTCACCCCCTGTGAGGCTGTAGCTTGTGGTAAACCTGTATGTTAAGAAGAGCCCTCAGATGTGCAGGACTGTGGAGTGGATTAAAAATGCTCTCCTGGGTAGTTAAACCTTCAGGATTTGAGCCCAAGTTCTAGGAGACACCCAGGCAACGTGTTCACAGTCTTTCTGTGGGGACAGCATGGAAAAATGTTGGCAGTTTAGCCCCTAGCTGTGGGACCCATCCACCTGCATTGTGCTTCTCGATGTAGGGGAAGGGGTCGGGTCCCCACTGTGGTGATGACTTCATGGCTGTGGAAGCATCTGGAGCTGCTGGAATCTGTGGGCTGGTGTTGAGCAACCCGAGAGCTCATACCTGCAGTACCCTTACCGGGGCTGGCCTGAGGGGAAGTAGTTCTGGGGAAACTGCATAACCTTGGTGAGGGCAGGAGCTTTGGGCTTATGGCTCCTTGAAGGTGCAGATAAGCTCTGGTGTGTAAGTTGCCATTGTGGCCGACAGCTGATTCTCTGGGAGGCTCTCCTGCCACTTTGCTAACGTGCATCTGTAACTGCAGCCATGGGGCCATAGAATTGGGACTTCATTTTATAGACTTGTTTGTTTATGTGTGTTTCAGGAGGTGAGGCAGGGGAAGCTCTTCCTTCAGGCAAGTCATTATTGATAGCAAGCGCTCTTGAACGTCACACTATATTGCATTGCAATTCAGCTGAACTGACAGACCAGTTTTTAACCCTTGGGTGATAAGATAGGTTTGTTCTCAGTACAAGAAACAGTGAATTGCCTTGGTGTGAGGCTTTGGTGCTATGCAAAAAAATGACCTGTAGGTGCCAGGCTTTTTCTCTGGGAATAGCAAGTCCTTCCAAATCCCCCTTTATCACACACTGAAGGTATTGCTTTTGCTACAAGCTCCTGACCAAGATCCTGTTGTGCTATTTTCACCCTGTGGGTTCAAGTGAACCTCCTGAATCTGTAGCCCTCAGGAAATTCCCCTGCCAGGCTGGCTCTCACTTCTGTTTTGAGAAATTCTAGGGGAATTCAGCTATTCCCAGGCTGATGAAGATAAGGGGTTTGGGGGAGAGGAAGTTCAGCATTTAATGTTCTTCTGATGGAAATGATGTGCTCGGCACAGGCTCTGAACTCTTGACCTTCTGCAAAATGTTTCTGAGGAGTTGCCTGATACTTAATGCTTCTCCATCCTTGTTTACAGGTGAGAGAAACGGAGACCATGGATGCCCGATGGCTTGGCTACCCTGCCTCTGGAGACTTGCCAGATGATGAAGACATTGGCGAATTCAGGCCTCACTTAACTTCTGATGGGTTAGATATAGATGAGGCATCTGGGTCTGGAGGTAAGCAGGGAAGGGGGAAAATGGATTTCCCTTAGTTAATGCTGTGAAATTTCTTCCAGCACCAGCCCATGAGTGCACAGCCAGAGCTCCTGAGGGAACTACAGCGTCAGGTGGAGATGAGAAAGCCGTGCAAATTGTAGACACTCGCAGATGAGAACAGTGAAAGTGGTTGTACCAGGGAAGACAGATGGAGTCCAGCCAAGCTGGTCTTAATGCAAGTGAAAAGGCATTGCACTGGCTGGATCTATTTCCTGTTGAACTCCACTGAGAACCTTAAATACAAATAATAGTTTAAAAAAAAAAAAAAAAAAACAAAACCCAAACTATTGTTGAGGCAGTGTTAAAAGGCTTAAAGTTAGTATCTCAGCTGAGGCCAAACAAGGTAAAAGACTAACTGGTGTTGAAGTGAACTCTGTGACACGCAAACCTCCCTGCCCAAACCAGTTTCTGTAGCTCTGTGTCCCCTTTAGAAAACAAATGTTCCCATAAAGGTGAAAGAACAAGTGCTGAAATTGGTGCCTGACATGTTTGGGCAGATCTGGTAACCAGAGGGCTGGTGAACTATCCTTTAGGGATGGGTGGTGAGAGTGTTGCCCTCCACTGACATTAGCTTAGCAAGCTATAGCAGACCTGCTTTGGAGGGCACCTCCTGATAATCTGCAGCAGGGGCCAATGGATCCAGCTGAAGACCCCTCCCATGCAAGACGTGTTGGTCTTAAGATTACATCTCATGGTCTTGTGCACTCGAAGCCATTAAATGGCAGAAGTACTGGTAGGTGAGAGGGAACTGTAGGCAGCAGAGAACAAGAGTCCTAGTTTGTCTGCAGTTGCTGGTATTGTGTGAAGTGTCTGAATTATGGAAAAATAGCATGTAGTGAGAGGAAGACTTCGTGTCCTCTTCTATTTTTTTACTTTTTTTTTTTCCCCCCCCCCTGCAGACTATTCATACACTGAAGATGCCATGTATCTGACCACTGTGGATGCTCCTGTGGTAGGTATTGCCTCCGTGTGTTTTAAGCAACACATAGCTACTCTGGTCTGTCTGTGAAGCTTTCTGAATACCCTTCCCCGTGCAAGATGTGGCATCAAGATGAATCTACCTGCGTGAGCAGGAACAGTGTACTCATAATGCACTAAGCAAACTTTCTTCTCCCTGCACACCCTCCTGCTTTCAATTGTTAGGTAGGCTGGGTGCTGCTTACTGATGGGTGTGGTTTGTCTATATTCTGCAGATATCTGACAACTATATCCCTGGAGATACTGAGAGAAAGATAGAAGATGAGAAGAAAAACACAGTGGTGAACAACGAAATCATTCCAGACAAAGTTGTACCTGTTGAAGAGAACCTGTCCAATAAGATCTCCATGGCAAGCACAGCCAACAGCAGCATCTTTGAAAGAACAGAAGTCCTTACAGGTAACACTCCACCTTGTCCTCATAAATCATTAATGCTGTAAATCAAAGTGGCTTTTATTGCTCCCTGTTTCCCTGGGGAGCAGGTCCTGCTGAGAATGAAAATGAGATGCCTTACTGCTCTGACTACCTGTAGCAGGGTCACGTCTGCCTCCTAGTCCTTAAACAGCAGAAGAGCCTACAGCTTGCCTTGCTGGGGTAAACAGCTTGGTTTTGAGCCTGCCAGCTGACTCTTGGCTTAAGTCATGTGGCAGCTGCTCTGCACCCAGATACTACCTCAACAAGAGGCGTATCTAGCCATAAGTCAATGACATCATAGACTTTCATATCAAATGCAGGTGTTTTCCTTCTAACCTCTGCCCAAGTCCTGCCTTTTCTTAGCCTTGCCAGGAACAAAACAACCCTTCTAAGGGATGTGAACACCTAGTCAGCTGTACCTCTGTCTAGAGCAAAACCAAGCGAGGGGCTTCCCCTCAGCATGTGGGACAGATCTGTCTCAAGGCATGCTTCATCAAGCACTTGGCCTGATGGTCCAAGTACAAACCTTGGCACACCTTGCCAGTCTGCAGCCATCCTCCCAGTTGGAGGAGTGGCTGGAAGACTGGGTTGCAAAGCCACCGAACAAAGAAGCTGATTTAGTGTAATGAGTAGGTGTCACAGCAAAGGATAAACTTCACTGAAGTCTTGTGGTCATCCTTGGTGTGAGGGGAGAGAAAATCTTGGTGGGTTTTTGTGGGTTTGTGGTTTTTGGTTGTTGGGGTGGTTTTTGGAGGGAGGTGGTGGTGGTAGTGGGATGTTCTGTTTAATTGAAATACAGAGTCCCCAGAGAAAGCTCACACAGGCAGTTAACAAAGCATTCAAATCGGAGCTATACCACTTTCCTGGAGTTGACACTGTGGGTTGTGGTGGGGCGCTTTTGGGTGGGTTTTCTGTTTTGTCTACAAAAAACAAAGAGGATATCTTGTCAAAATTTCTTCCTTGCACTAAACTGGAAGATTAACACAAACTGGTCAGTGTGGAACATGTGATTATTCTATGGTTGGATTTAAAGCAGTTTCTGGCCTTTTCCAATAACATGAAATCATAGAATCATTTAGGTTGGAAAAGACCTTTAAGATCATCAAGTCCAACCATTACCCTAACACTGCCATCCCACCACTAAACCATGTCCCTAAGCATTTGTCCCTAACATCTGCTGTTGCTGAAAGTGCCAGCCCATACAGTGACAGGCACATGGACTGTACCGACTCTGGAGGCAATTCTGGGGACTGATACCCTTGAGGCAGGTTTTGAGATGTAGCTGATGGTTTGGAGTTGTCTGGGAATTTAGACTTATGATGGTCTTTTTTTTTTTTTTTTTTTTTTCTTTTTCTCCTCCCCAGCTCTCATTGCAGGAGGGGCAGTGGGCCTCCTGTTTGCTGTCTTCCTGATCCTCCTCTTAGTCTATCGCATGAAGAAAAAGGACGAAGGCAGTTATGACCTTGGGAAGAAACCCATCTACAAGAAAGCCCCTACAAACGAGTTCTATGCTTAAAGCTCAGCAGTACCTTGTGCCCATCAAGGGACAAACAGACTGTATGGCAACACTGTGCCCTCAGATGAGATATGCTGAACAAATGCTCTTTTTGGATTGAATTTCAAGAAAAAACAAACTTCCTACATGTGACCCTTCTCATCCTGCTCAGCTAACAAGGGCCCAATGAAATACAAAGAGTCTGAAAAAAAAAAAAACCTCAGTGTACTTTTTTTTCTAAAGCTAGTGTAAAAAGAATAAAGATGCCAAATTTTTCTGCTTGGTTTTATAGAGGGTACATAAACACAAAACAGACTGTATGGAAGCAAACACCATGTGTCTGCATCCAGAGTGTCGTGCTCCGATTGGCTGCTTCTAAAGAAGGTGGCTTTTTTTATAAACCTTGCTAATAGATGTCTTGCAGCAGGCTGTCGATGTGAAGCATTTTTGTGGAGAACTATTTATGAATCTCTTACACTACAGATAATGTTGCCTTATCAGGGAGTAAAAGGCCCATACGGGCTCAAAACCCCTGAATGCCATAAAGGGCCTATGGGAATGTCTTCCCTAGGAGACTTCTGTCTCTTCCTGTTGGCCCCAGGCAAGGGTCATTAGTCCATGAAATCAGGACAGCCAGTTTTGTTTGGCTGTGTGACACCCTTTCCTTGCCTTCAGTCTCTTTTACCTTTTTTTAAGGATTGCTTGTAGGATTTTTATAACAAAAATTTTAAAGACAATAGCCTAATGTTTATATAAAGTTTGTAGAAATTGTTTTGAAATAATAATAAAAAAAATCTACTTTTTTTAATTTCCTCAGATTTATTTTTTCAATCCCTTTGTGTTTCCTTTGGCCGGGCATTTCTCTAGAGATTATTTTTTTTTTATGTGATTCATATTAGCCAGTTTTGTTTGGCTGTGTGACACCCTTTCCTTGCCTTCAGTCTCTTTTACCTTTTTTTAAGGATTGCTTGTAGGATTTTTATAACAAAAATTTTAAAGACAATAGCCTAATGTTTATATAAAGTTTGTAGAAATTGTTTTGAAGTAATAATAAAAAAATCTACTTTTTTTAATTTCCTCAGATTTATTTTTTCAATCCCTTTGTGTTTCCTTTGGCCGGGCATTTCTCTAGAGATTATTTTTTTTTATGTGATTCATATTCACATCAGAGTTAGCTGTCTTACAGGTTTCTTCTAGTTCTATAGCAGCTACTGTAGAGGGTAAAAGATATTTATGGTTTTCCCATAACTTTTTTATGATTTGATTTTTTTTAAATAGAATTATTTATAGTTTCTGAACTGGCTGCTCTTCTCATTTGGTAACTTTTATCCTTCTTATGTAAAACACTAATATAATGAGTCTCTGTGAAAACTATTTAAGCTTTATTCTGTGAATTTTAATTATAAATTCAAGGCAATAACTTCTAGGATTAATCTGTATGCAAAATTGGATTCATAATATGATTGAAGTAGGGAAAAGGCGAGAGTATTTGTAGCCTATAATATATTATAATCAGTCCTATAGAGCTATATATTATATATTTTACTGAGAAATATACAGTTAAGAGTGCAAAGGCTGGAGTTAATTCTTCAGCAGCCTTACTGTGTGTAGGCGGCTGGATCTCGTACTGCTGTTTGTCCAGTGTCTTGTCTAGAGCGCAAGTGGGCTTGTGCTAGGGAGGGCAGCAGGGAGCAGCCCTGGGGCCCTGTTACATGTCCTGGCCATGCCTAGAAGCAGGCTGCAGTCAGTGATGTGCTGGGTTTGATCCTCTGAGATGGAGCAGAGACCCCCACCTCTGTTCTGGGGTTGCTTTTAGAAGCAAGTGTTGGAAGCTCTCAGCAGGGAGAAGACAACTCACTGTTTTGGGGGCTGGCTGCGCCATGGAGTCCCCTGTGCCAAGTACCTGCTGCTGGCAGAAGGCTGGCTTTAGTAGCTCAAAGTCCTCTTTGGCGGCAGTTCCCAGCTGGGGACACTGAGCTTTCTAGGTGGCTAGCGCTGAGCCTCCTGCAGTGGGTGTTTCTTAATCTATCATGTACATAGCTCCTACCTCTACTGAGAGTTAGACCGATTCCCCCGGTGCTCCCAGAGCGAAGGGTAACATGCACATCCCACGCCTCTGGTTCAGGAAGGCGTTGCAGAACTACTTGGTGCAAGTTGTGTCCTACTGCAGCTCTCTGAATCTGGTGTGGTTTAAGACAAAATCTGAGCGTGGGTCCCTAAACGGTGTAACTGGGTAGGCAGCACAAAACCTGACAGTTGCGAAGGCCCTTTAGAAAGCTCCCCGACGCCTGAAGCCTCCTTACCCAGGCTTTGTTGTAGGCTTGAGGCCAAATTTGTAGAGGCGATGGAACAAAGAAGTTCAGCTTCAGCCGGTGGCAGCTGCTTCTGAGCTGGGCAGGCGAAGCGGAGCTCGCAGGGGAGCTGTGTATTGAGACATGGGGTGTGAGAGGACTTCTCCCAAGGCCCCTCCTCCGGGTTGACTCACTCACTTGGTCCCAGTACAAGTGTGTTCAGGGAAACTGCAGGCTCTGGGAGGCTCTAAAAACTGCACAGAGTTCACTGTAGGCTGGGAAGGAGAGGGAGGATTGTACTGCTACCAGGAAGGCAGGAGCGGTGTCTGCTTCTCGGGATATTCAGATTCTCTTGTGTAATTGCTCTTGAGGATTTTCCTCTGTTACTGACTTCTCCCCCCCCCCCTTTTTTTCTTTCTAAAATTGGCTTTCTGGACTGTTTTTGATCTGAAATTACTTTGGGGAGATGGGTAACAGGGAGCTCATGTTTATGCAACTTTGTGTTTTACCGAAGGGGGGGGCATGCTGGGCTCTGGCTTGGCGGTGGCCTGCAGCTCAGAGGGGCTTCGTCAGCCCCTCCCAAGCCGTCTTCAGTATCTGACCTGCAGGGCACTGGGTGTCTGGAGCTACTGAAGCTCCTCCAGGCAAGTAAAGCAGATACAGCATGGCACAAGGAGGTGAGTCCATCCTTTCTCTGGTGATCGATTTTGTGATGGCACTCTGAGAGGGGCTGTCCCCTTGCAGCTGGGAGGGACGGAGGGAGGTAGAGATGGGCTTGTGCATGTCCCCTGATGGCAGCAGCACATTCCTGTACGCTCAAACAGGGAAGCAATGTGCAGAGAGTCTTGCTCGACCAAGTTTCAAGCCAACCCTGTTTAACTGATGTGGGCCCTCAAGTGGGGGTAGAGCTGTTTCAGCTTCCCTGGGAAGCAAGTCCACAGGTGACTTTGTGCTCTTTCTGGACTAAAGCAGCTCTTAAGCAAGACCTGGAGGAAGCTGCTGCTTCTCCGAGCCCCTCTGACAGCTTGATGCTCTCGAGGGATGGGACCTTTCTCTGTCTCCCCAGGCACGTTGGAGAGGGCAGGCTGTGCTGAGAGCAGGGCTGCTCGCTGGGAAAAGTGCCGAGTCTCCTAAGAAGTGCTGTATTTAAATGGATTATTGTCCTTGAGCAAATCTAATTCCCTTCCTCCTGGTGGGAACTCCTACTCTGAGTAGTTAGGATTAGCAGGGATGGAGGAAACAAATTAGAATTAGGACACAGGCTCCCTCGGGGGGTGAGGGAGTCGCAAACTCATTGCCCGGTCTGTCACCGGTGTGCTCTCAGAGGTCCTTTGAGAATCTGCTGCTGGTACCGAGAATAAGCCATGCGCTCACAGGGCTGATCTTTCCTCCGTGGGAGCTGCTGTTTCCCAGTAAATGGGTGACGTACGCCTGCGATCTTCGTGTTCTTCTGCCTCTTGCGGCTGTGACAGGTTCTTGGACATGCTTCTTGGAACAACCTATGTTTGTCTTTTTTTTGTTGTTGTTTTTTTTTTGTTGTTGTTTTTTTTTTTTATCTCTGGGGCTTCATCTCTCAGTTGCAAGAATCCTGTGTACTTCCCAAAACCGCCCTCAGCGTAGAAGCGCCTTGTTTTTGCAAAGCAATCCAGACGGGTACTCTGCAAATCCCCAGAGCGCAAGCCTGGCTGCCTGCCTGTGCTTGCAGAGCCATGGTCCCTGGGATGGATTTGTCACCGTTCCATCCATCTGCCTTTCTGCCCTCCCTGGCCAGCCTGCCTGTACCTGGTGTTAGCTGAGGGGCGACTCGCACTAACACCTCGCCAGTTCCTGGTCTTCAGCTCTGACCTCTGAGGTGACACTCAGTTGTTTTTCCTCCTAGCGCTGCTCTGGTTTTAAACCCAAAACGCTGAGGACCTTCTTCGCCTGGCTTGAATATAGCTGGAACCCTGTGGGATACTGATGTGACCGAGTGGCCATGGGCAGCTCTGCATAGAGCTCTCCTCCTGGCAGGGGAGGCTTGGGGGAACAAGCAGAGGAGCTGGAAAGTGAAGTGTGACCTTGCTGATCCCTTTTACTTTATGGCTTCCAGGGGGGTTTTGAGGTGGAGTTGACAAGTCCCCCGTTCCGCAGGGTGAGCCGCAGCGCTGGGGCGGGTGCTGTGCCATGCTGCGTGCCAGAGAGGTGCTGAAATGTGTCATGGGGATGGTGTGCAATAGGGTTGGCGACTGCGGTGCCTGTCCCCACTGCCTCTAACCCTCTGGAGGGATATGGGGCACCCACCTCTCTGGGCAGGACACCCAGGCTGCCCACAGAGGCTGTGGAGTCTGGGAGGGGGTGATTCCCCAGCCCCTGGGTGCTGAGCAGGGTGTGCAGCTGGGCTCCCTGTGGCTGCAGGGGACAGGGCGACCGAGGAGAGCCTAGGGGGTGGGGGTTCCAGGACACCCCTTCCCTGCCCACCCTGTCTGGAGGGCACCAGTGGGGGTCACTGGACTCCCTGCTTGGCTGGGTGAGCCAGGGCGGTGTGGGAGTTAACAGGACAGGTTGTCCTTGGGCTGGGACCTGCTGGGTGGAAGCCTTCCTCCTTCGTTATGGCTGGGCACAGCTGACCCTGTGCTGCAGGGGTGTTCCTATCGTTCGGGCTAAAACCCTCCAGCTCCTCCTTTGCCCTCCTCTGCTCGGTGCCAGCCCTGCCGCAGGCGGTGCTGCCCAAAGGTCTGGTGGTGTCTTTGGGGTGTTGAGCTTATCACGCCTACCAAAGAGGCTCCCCAAGGGTTGTGTTTTGGGCAGGTGCTGAGGAACTGGGACGCTGGGGTGCTCGCTGCCGTGGGATGGAGCAGAGTTGCCCACACAGGCTAACGAGAAGCACCCCACGGGTGAAGGTGGGGGGTTTCCACCAGCGGCTGCACTTGGGGTGCAGCAGAGCTCTTCTGGGTTTCGCCTGCGAACCCTGGGCT
>NW_009259491.1:964494-965006 GCF_000687185.1 Egretta garzetta | reverse complement strand
TTTTTTTTTTTTTTTCCCCCTTTTCCTTTCTTTCTTTTTCGTTTTCTTTTTGGCTTTGTTTTTTTTTTTCTTCATTTTTATTTCTTGGTTTTCTTTTTTTCCCTTTTCTTTCTTCTCTAAGAGCCCCGGTGCAGTGAATGGCCCTGAGCCCTTGGCAGGGATGGGGAGGAGGGACCGAAAGTTTCCCACCTGGAGGTGCCACCAGCTCCTGACTCCTCAGGCGGGAGCGGGCGCTTCCCAGGGTGCTCTCCAGCCCAGGTGTGTGCTCCTTACCGGAAGGATTCCGAGGGAGCGTTATCGAGGCGTTAGCTATGTCAGTTGTCATCTCAGCTATTGCAGCCAATATACGGGCAGCTTTATAGAGGTTCCCTGGGCTCTGAAAGGCACCTGGGACCCATGGGGAAATACCATTTCCCTGCAAAAGGCATTAAAAAAGCCTTTGTGGGGCTTTGCTGTGGGGGGGAGCAGCACGTGGCCAGACACCGCAGCAGACGGAGGATGGTCACCTGTAC
>NW_009259491.1:959316-964147 GCF_000687185.1 Egretta garzetta | reverse complement strand
GAGCTGACCTGGCTTTCCCTGTGGCGCCTGGGCTGCGTGTTTCAGGAGCTCAGGGCAGCATCCCAGGAGCTCACCCTGTGCCTGTCAGTGCTGAGCCATGGTGGGTGAGTGGGGCTGGGACAGGCTGTACCTGCCTGACAGCACCCCCTGATCCCCCCATGTACAGAGCTGCTTCGTTTTGTGTCTAGAGGTGGTCAGACTGTGCCGTGCCTCACGCTGCAGCCCATGCCGGGGGAGAGCACCTGGGTCACCAGCACCCCCCTCCCACCCCAGCACCATGGGGACGGGGCCTCCCCTCTCCCCTTTCCCTAGCAGAGCAGATGGAGATGCAGATCCCCTGCCCATATAGAAACCAGAAGGGGCAGGGATTTCTCCCACCATCCTAAAATATTGGTGGTTTGGGAAAAGTGTGGGTGGGAAAAGCTGTAATGAGACATTCATCCTGGGAACATATTAAACTTAATAATGCAGGGTCACTGCGGCGAAGGGGCGTCTGATCAATGCAGTGAGACAAGGCAGAGCTCAATGGTGGGGAATGGACCCCAGGGGAGCTGCTCCTGTGTGCGTGGTGTGACCCCACAGTGTTGGGAGCTCACCTGGGAAAATCCACCCGCAGTTGTGCTGAGCCTGGGGCAGCCAAGGCTGCCCTGCTCGGAGAGGGGGCCTGGGGGTTCCAGCCAGCCTGCTTCGTGGAGGAACCCCCCACCCAGCATGGGGGTCCTGCTGGGCTGTGGGACAATGGGTGCTGGCAGTGCCAGCAGCTCCCCCAGGCCCACCCTGCGCGCGGTGGTACCCCATGCTTTTCCCGGCCCAGGGTCAGCGTGCTGCAAGCAAGCGCTGTGTTCACAGCTCCTGGAGCCGCATCCCCAGAGCCATCAGCAAGCCCAGACCTGCGAGGGCTGTGCCGAGCATCACAGAGGGTGTGGTGGAGCCAGCCTGGCTCCCACGGCACCCCCAGCCTCAGGACAGGGGGCGGTGGTGGCTCAGTGCTGAGCCCAAGCTTCTGGGGATCTCTGGGACAGGGATGCTGGCTTGGCTCAGCCTCCCCATCGCATGCTTTGCTGTGGGAGGGAAGCTGAGTGGGGCCATCCCGAGTCCTGTGGGTGTGTCTCCGTTCGGCTGCAGGAATGGGAAGCTCCCTAGTGCTGGTGGCCCCTCATCCCAGGTGCTTGCCTGCGTGGCCAAGACAGCCAGATGTGCGGGGTGCTGAGCATCTGCCCGCAGCTGGTCCCTGTGTGTCTTTAGCCTGGGCGGTGCTTATGCAGGATCTGGCCACCAAGGCTACTGAGTCTGTTGGGCTCATTGCAGGTTTGTTTTGCAAGTCCATCCTTGGCAAAGGTGATCCAAAACCCCGGTCCTCCTCTTGAGCCTTTCCTGGGTCTTCCAGGAAGGTGATGGCTGGGGCCCCTTTGCTCACATCTTGCAGCAGGCTTGGGAAGAAGCACAGCCTGAATGCAGAACCAGAGCTTGCGGCTGCCTAATTTTGAAGGCAACCTGCCAGGACCAGCATGAAGGGCAGGCTGGCATGCCCCTCTGCCACTGCCCCTGTGAGCAGCCACACCACCAGTGACCAGTTCCTTGTAGGAAACCAACTCACTGCAGCTCAAGACCATTGCTGCTCTGCATCCCAAGGGTGGAAGTGTTCCAGCGTGGGGCAGGGCAAGGGCTGGGTGTTCCCAGACCTCCATGAGATTTGGCATGGGCAGGGATGAGTGAGTGCAGATGTCCCCATGGCTCTGCCCAGCCAGGTTGGCATGAGGGCTCAGGGTGCTGGGGGTGCTCCCAGTGCCAAAAGGCACCGGCTCACCCATGAGACCCTTGCCACTGCCACGTCGCCCTGCCAGCCCCTGGCAGGAGGGAGGCTTTCATGGCATTTTGCCCAGTGTTGATGTTGCGGAGGGAAAAGACCTGGTTTTTAATCATAGGCTGTTTTTTGGGGGAAGTGGGGGGTGCAGGAGGTGGGCTGGCAGCCTGAGGCGCACGTGAGGGAACAATGGGGCCACTGTGTGGCCGAACGCCCTGGCTCCTGTCAGAAAGGTCCAGTAAGGGATTTTCAGCACGTTTCTATTCCTCCACTCGGGTATAATTACACGGGGGAACAAAGAGTCCTTCAATCCTGCCTGCTCCTCCCAGCACAGCCCCGGGGGGCTGCATGCACACATGCATGTTGGCTCTCAGCGGGGTGCGAGAGGATGGTGACTGTGCACACCAGCAAAGGCAGCCCGGTGGATGCATGGGGACAAACCCTGGGTGCATCCTCACCTCCCCTGGGAGCACAGCCAGGGTGGGGGGGCTCTTCTCCTGGACCCACGCTGATGGTTGTGTGCGCCAGGGCAGGAAGCAAAGAGCAAATCTCATCCTGCTGTTAATGTAGCTGTAAGCCGGAGTGGGTTTAATAAAGCACCTTTTCTTCTGCCCCTTTTGTGCCTTGTCCCACATGTAGGAGCCCCTGCAAGCTCCCTTGCTGGGTGCTGGTTTGGGGCTCAGCAGTGGGGCAGCGACAGGGGCTGCTCCCTTTGCTCCCATTCAGGCAGACAGCTCCTGGCAGCCCTTCCACGCGGGGTCAGCACGGATGGCCCCCCCATGAGCAGCACGCTGGGGCGCCCATGTTGGTCCCACGTGGGTCTGGCAGGCAAGGACCACGCCAAGCATCCCTGTGGGGAGTGGGTGTGCGAAGGGCTCAAGCCCATGTGCTGCTGCTTCCCTGCACCGTGATTTCTGTCCCTGGCTCAGGCAGGGTCTGGGTGGGGCAGCCCTGCTCCCCAGGGAGGTTCCCAGGGCCAGGCTCTCTCTTTGGGAATGGGTTTGTGCTGGACTGAGCTGTGCTCGCACATCAAAGCTGTAGCAATTCATTCCGTCTGTCTTTTTTTTCCAGGCCATGTCTGCTGCTCAGCCCACAGCCCGAAATCCCAGGGCTGCCCAGGGCTGTAGCCGGGGCCATGTCCCTGTTCTGGTTGCTGGGAGCAAGGACACATCACTGCGGGGTCGAAGCCCTCCAACTGCTGCTTCTCCCCCCAGCCACTGCTCCTGGCAGAGCCCGCTGCCTGTTCTGACACCCTGGTCCCTTTGCAGAGACCCATTGGAGGGGGCTGGCCTGGGCCAGGCCTGATGCGAGGTGAGGGGCACCAATGGGGGAGTTTGGGGCTTCATCCCAAAGCTGTCCCAGCACAAGCCAGCCAGGGCAGGAGCCCAGATTTACACAGGGCAGGGGGCACGGGGGTGCCTGAAGCCAGCATGACCATGCAGCGGGGGTGCTGGCACACTGCATGCACGGCGCTGCATGGTGCTGCCGCCTCCCTGCGGGGCTCTGGGCAAAGCCACACCAGAGCAGCACTGAGCCCGACAGCCCTGGGGCCGCAGACAAGCACCCAGGGGTGCTGCTCAGCTCCTCGCCAGCAGCTCCGCGGACGCTGAGTCCTCACTGGGCTCACGGGCAGGGAGCTGCGCCCACTCAGCTTTTTCTCAGCGCTGATCCTAACAGCTGTAACTGTCTGCCTGGTTTGCATGCCTAATTACAGCAATGGTGCATGGAAATCAGGCCCGTGTTTTTCAAGCCCAGTTGTTTATTTTAGCTGTTTAAAAATTCACTTTCCTTCCCCAGTGAACCTTGGGAAAACCATCCCTGTGTTTCTTTTGCAAGGGGAATGAAAGCAGATTGCCAGCTCCCTCCATCCTGCCCCCCCTAGCCGAGATCCCCAAACCCCCTGGCAGCGCTGCAGCATGGGGCCAGCTGTGGGGAGCCATGCTGACCCCCACACCCCTAATCCAGCCACCCAGCCCCGGCGCCAGCCCTGGGGCAGTGCTCCAGCCCTCCATCCCAGCAGGATGCTGCTGGCCCCTGGGCTCAGCCCTTCCCTGGGCTGCAGGAGTCCAGAGCTTGACAGGAGTGAGCTTGTTTTCAACTTGTTTTAAGGAAAAAAAAAAAATCAAAAAAGGAAACCCAATTTTCCACAGGCTTTTTGGCTGCATGGCTGAGCACTCGGAGCTGTGGGCACAGAAGCGTGGCTGTCTCTGCCCCAAAACAGCCCATCTCAGGACAGGGGCTAATAATACCCGCTCCTGGCGTCACCGGTGACGCAGGCACCCGCAGGTGTCTCCAGCTTGCTCTATCTTTAATGCAATTTGGGGTTTTTTTTTTGGTCTGGCAAGCAGGGCCACACGCCTGGGCAGTTCCTGATGTGCTTGGAGTCTCTTGAGCAGGTAACTGTAATTCCTCAGCGACCCAACTCAGCTTATTTTGGCCCTGGCATAGTTTTATGTCCCTCTGCCCAGCTGGGTTATTTATAGCTCTTTCAGAAAAAGGATAAAGTCAGCACAGGTTTTCTGGGCTCTGCCCAAACCTATGGCTCTGTACGCAGGGCTTTGCTGGGCTGGGGCCAGGGGTGCCCTTGCGGGGTTGCTCAGGGTAATGGGACCCCACTGGGATCTGCAGGTAGGGCTGGGAGCAGTGCAAGGGATTGGTAAGGCGGTGGATTTTTTGGCTCCTGATGCAGTAAGGATTCCCTTTGGATCAGTCTTGTTGGCCAAGCCCTGTTCATGCACTGTACCGGCCCTGTGCATCAGCCCCAGGGGAACCAAGTTTCCAAGTAAGGGTTTTTCTCTGCACCTTTTCCCTGGCTGGTGGGCAGAGCAGCATCCCCTGCTCTCATGGGCTGGTGATACGGATATTTACACCAAGCAGCGTGGGCCATGGGCCTGCTGGACCGCCCGGAGGCTCTGCCTGGGGGTGTGGGACAGAGAGAGCCCCAGGCGAAGGGCTTAGGGCTTGGGGAGACAGGTTGCTCCGGTAGGATGGCCCTGCTTGCCCCATGTCTCCGGCGCTGGCTGCAGC
>NW_009259491.1:953613-956288 GCF_000687185.1 Egretta garzetta | reverse complement strand
GGGTTTTTTTTTTGGTCTGGCAAGCAGGGCCACACGCCTGGGCAGTTCCTGATGTGCTTGGAGTCTCTTGAGCAGGTAACTGTAATTCCTCAGCGACCCAACTCAGCTTATTTTGGCCCTGGCATAGTTTTATGTCCCGCTGCCCAGCTGGGTTATTTATAGCTCTTTCAGAAAAAGGATAAAGTCAGCACAGGTTTTCTGGGCTCTGCCCAAACCTATGGCTCTGTACGCAGGGCTTTGCTGGGCTGGGGCCAGGGGTGCCCTTGCGGGGTTGCTCAGGGTAATGGGACCCCACTGGGATCTGCAGGTAGGGCTGGGAGCAGTGCAAGGGATTGGTAAGGCGGTGGATTTTTTGGCTCCTGATGCAGTAAGGATTCCCTTTGGATCAGTCTTGTTGGCCAAGCCCTGTTCATGCACTGTACCGGCCCTGTGCATCAGCCCCAGGGGAACCAAGTTTCCAAGTAAGGGTTTTTCTCTGCACCTTTTCCCTGGCTGGTGGGCAGAGCAGCATCCCCTGCTCTCATGGGCTGGTGATACGGATATTTACACCAAGCAGCGTGGGCCATGGGCCTGCTGGACCGCCTGGAGGCTCTGCCTGGGGGTGTGGGACAGAGAGAGCCCCAGGCGAAGGGCTTAGGGCTTGGGGAGACAGGTTGCTCCGGTAGGATGGCCCTGCTTGCCCCATGTCTCCGGCGCTGGCTGCAGCAGCTCCTCCTGATGCCAGGTCCCCGGTGATGCTCGCCTGCCACCCCATGTTCCTCCGCACGGGATGGGCAGGTCCCAGGTCCCGACCCAGGAGCACTGCCACCACCCTGACCATGCTGGTGGCGGGGGGGTGACAAAGCCACAGCGCAGCAGAAGGACCTGCCCTGGGCTGCCCTTGCCAAGGCAAACACCTTGCTGGATCACAGGAGCCAGGGAAGCGTATCCAGGCCTGGCAGCGAGTCTGTTGGTGCTGAGCAGCCGTGGCAGGGGACAGCCCAGTCCCTTACAGCCCCCTGGCCAGCTCCCCCTCTCTGCCCACACCTCACGCTCAGGGGGGTCCAAAAAGCCCCTTCAACCAGGTTTTTTTCTGGCCTTTCTGCAGTTATGGTGGCAAATTGCCCTACAAGTAAGCCAGCCCACCAGCCACCTCAGTGCCAAGAACAGTATCACCAGGCTGGATTTGGGCTGGGTGAGCAGGGAAGGGACATTCCCCGCACCCCCCATGTGCCACGGCTGCCCCTCGCTCTCCAAAAGCCACTCAGCCAGGGAACCTGCTGTATGGTCTGGGGCAAAACGCAATGCAAAAGATGTTTAAAAAAACCAGCCAAACCCTCCGAGCTGGGCAGAAAATGTCCCCCAGGGGTGGCCAGAGATGCCCAGGTGATCTCCAGCACCTGGTGCAGCGCCTGGACTGACCTGAGCATAGGCACGGGCAGTGTGATGAGCGCGGTGGTGCTCAGCAGTCTGGGTGCTGGTGGCTGGGCTCACTAGGTGGCAGCAACTCTTCTTCCAAAGGGCCAGGACAGGGCCGCACAGCCCAGGCAGGGAAGGAGGCAGACCAAGACCAGACTTCATGTTCCTATGGGGTATTGTTTCATGGAGGAAAAGCCAGGATTTTATTTTCTTCTTGATGTTTTTGTAGACACGCTCACCTCTGGGACCCGAAATGGCTCCTTGGTGCAGTGAGGCTCCAGGGAGCCCCGGTTACACCTCAGCCCGGCCGGAGCAGGGGATCCCTGCTGCCTTCGAGCCTCGCCATCACCCAGGGATGCTCACGCACTGCCATGGCTGCAGTGTAAGTTATCCTGAGCATCCCTAAGGCATTTGATGCTTTTCCTAAATCCCCAGCTCTTGGAGTGATGTGAAGGTTTTTTCATGCTTCATTTTATACCCATGTTTCGGGGTGCCTTGGGGATGGGGCAAAGCTCCATGTGCAGCTCAGGAGCACAGAAAAGAGCTGCCAGACGGGCCCCAACGGGCAGCCCAGCCCGGAGCCAGCAGCCCAGCTTGCTGCAGCCGGTGGGATGGTCCGTGCGTGCTTCCCCGGCACGCGCTGAGTTATTGTAGGATCCAGCAGAGACAGGCACTGTCAGCTCATGAGCGAGTGAGAACATACAAGTGGATGGCTGGCGCCTCTCCGAGACGTTTGTGTTAATCAGTGATTATGCAAATAAACAGCTCTGCCAGTGCTATCCGCTCCTCCGCCGTGACACCGAGCATATGCTCCCCGTGGCAGGGAAGTGCCTCCTCCAGGAGTTGCAAAGCTCCTCGCTTCCATTTGTGGGACCTGCTGTGAAAAGCAGATTAAATGCAGCCCGCGGCTGGGCTTGAATTACTGCGGCTGTTTGCTTAATCCATCAGGCTTCAAGAATGAGCCGCTCGGTGCTTTCTTGGCCTCTCCAGCAAAGCGCTGTGCTGTAAACATAACAAGGCAGGCTTGTTCCAAGCCCTTGAAGTCAATAAGCAACGCTCCTTCTGCCCTTCAGGACCGGGCTGCTGCTAAATATAGCTGAGGGCGCTTTCCATTCATAAAATGTGAATTATGGCCGAGCCTCTGAGGGGGAGGACGGGCTGGGGAGCCCATGGGCTCCTCTCTTTGGGGTGATTAGAAGATTTTCTTGCAACTCATCCTCGGTTACATTAGGGCCAGGGTGGATTTGCCGGAGAGGTGAGCATAGGGGGGGGTAAAC
>NW_009259491.1:947236-953544 GCF_000687185.1 Egretta garzetta | reverse complement strand
CCCCCACTGCCCCCAGCACCTGTATAAGATGCTCGAGCATTTGCCAAGAGCAGGAGCAGTAAGGTCTCGTACCACTGCTCCCAACACCTAATGAGCGCACTGGGACCTGCCTCCTGCTCGAGGGACTTCCTTCCTTTTGAAACCCCCTGCGGATCTTCACAGGGTCACCCCTTCCTCTGTCCTCCAGCCCTGGGCTGTTGGCATATGCTGTGATGTTCTGAGTTTTTCCTCCAGCAGCTGCAGCTCCAGATGCACACAGATGTGTCTGCCAACAGCTTTTCACCCTCTGTGAGGTTCCTGTTTTAGGGAAGAAGGAACCCCATCTCCTGGTGGAGTTTAGGGAGGTGCTACCTCCTGGGAAGCCCCAGGTTAGGACCCCAGAGACCCAGGCTCTTGTGGTCCCATGGAGCTGGGGCCATGCACAAGCTGCAGAGGGGGGAGGCCAAAATTCTGGGCATCACCATGTGTCTCCATGCTGGGCGGTGTGAGGCTGTTGGTCCCCTGAAGCCCGGAGCTCTGCATCCTGAGCTGCAGTGTGGAGGGGATGCACGCAGCGAGGCCGAGGACGGGCTGCGTGCTGGGGCTGTCGGTCTGTGCAGTGCCGGCGTCCGAAACATGCTGGATGGCACAAAGCACGCAGGTAAGCCGGGCAACAAGCCAGGGATGCCCGTGTGCAGGGCTGGGCACCCCATGCTCCTGGGGTGTGCGGGTCGTGGGCCACCGTGTTTCTCCTGCTCCCCTGCCCGCCACTGCTGAGGTCAGTGGGGGATAAACACCTCCGTGGGTTTGGCAGTCGGGTTGTTTCGAAACCCAGCTCAGAACTGCCAAACCAGCAGGTTTCCAGGTACACCATGGGCCTTTTGATGCCATGGAGATCTGAAGGCTGAATAAAGCCACGAGACCCATTCTGTGTAACGCTTGGGTCTGGCTCCAATAAACCTGGCTTCTTTTTATGGCATCTTTAGATCAGCCGTTCCCTGCTGATGCCAGCACTGCCATTTCTGTGTGTGTGTTTGTGTGTGTAAGTGTAAAACAACAGAGCTTGGCAGAGCCACGCCAGCTAGGGAGGGGCTGGGTTTCATACTGAAGTTTTTCTTTCTTTTCCCTTTTCCTTTTGAAATAACCCCATTTGGGCCTCTAATGAAAAAACCCAAACCATCTGGTATCGAGTATTTGGCTGCTGGAAATCAGCTCCTTGTTACTGAAAAGCACAGAAGCGATGCAGGGATTCCTGGTATAGATCAATAACCCTTAAGGCCACATTCGTTCATCATTCCTGTCCCTCCTGGCCTTTGAATATATGGACTGAAGACATCAAGGGAGCTGTGATGCTCTGTGCCAGTGCAGGAGGTAAATCGTGAAGGTTAGTAAGGAAGCAATTGAATCAGTAAAGAGTCCTTGAAGCCTGATTTATTGATGCCCTCATGTGAGATCCCAGCAGGGTGAGATGCTGCCACCAAGAAGAGACAAGTCAGCAAATCACAGTAACATGGTGCACATGTGGTGCATGGCAAGGACCCCTCGGCAGGGCCACCCCGAGCCCTGGATGGGGAGCCCCGGCACAGCTCAGGGCTGCTGCCCTTCCCCGCGGCCAGCGGCAAGGCCGAGCCTCTGCTAGCTCTGCATGAAGAGGTGGAAGTTGGTCCTGGTGAACTCCTGATGGATGCTGTCAAGTAGTTTGTCTGAGTCCTGGGGGACATCCGAGAGGACCTGCTGCCCTGGGATGAAGCTCTGCTCCGGGGTGTAGGTGAACGTGAATGAGCTGGAGTAGATGAGGCCATCGTCCCTGATCAGCAGGAGTGGGACCGTGATGGGGTATCGCAGCCACCTCCAGTCACTGCCGAAAGCAGAGACGTCAGGGACGACGCACACAAGGGACTTGGGGCTCCTGGGAACAGCACAGGAGAGGCAAACATGCATTAACCCAGGCGGCCCTGGCACAGGAGCGGCTGGCAGTGAGTGCGGGTGTGTGTCTTCCAGCCTGGAGCTCAGCGTGAAGCCCACGGCTGGTTCCCCTCTCCTCCCCGGTGTGTCATTCCTGTCTGCTAGGGCTGCTTGCTTGTTTGCAGCCCCCAAGGTCCCCATGTCCCTCACCCACTGCTATGCCCAGACTGCATCCAGACAGCCAGGAGGCACGAGCCAGACACGTCCCTGCCTGTCTTGCAATGCTCGTGCTTGGTCTGCAGAACAGGCGGTGCAAGTGTCCCCGTCCCTGAGGTCAGCAGCCACCCCCCTCCCAGAGCTGCCCAGCACTGCCCAAACCTGGCTGCCATTCCCTGCCTGCTCCCTGGCCCCCTCAGCTGCGTTACCTGTACATAGTCTCTGCTTCCACATCTCCGAACCAGACCTTGAGGTGTGCGTGGAAATACTCCCCCTGCACCTCCAGCATGGCCACGTCCCCGCCGCCTGTGAGCTGTGATGGGCAGAGTGCATGGCAGTGTCTCACGTGGTGGAATGAGCATGGTGTGTGACGTGGTGGGATGAGACAGACCTCTTCTCCCACAGGATGCTCTGCCCCCGTGTCCCATCCCCACTGCAGCAGTCCAGACCTGGGCATTCCCACAGCTTCCCAAAACTGGGAGACGCTGAGTGCGGGTGCAGGGGCTCAGCAGCAGGAGCCACGACGGAGGCAGGTGATGGAGAAGCGGGGGTGGCCGGCACTGTGCCTACCTGCAGGGCAGTGATGAGTGGCACGGGGCTGACGGGCTCGCGGACACAGGACAGGATCTCGCTGAAGGTGTACTCCACCGTCTCGGTGCCGATGATGGTCCAGCAGGAGCCATCGTTCAGCAGCTCCCGGTTGGCTTCCTTTGGGCAGGGAGATGCCTGTGGGGAGTGTTACAGCTCCAAACATGCTGGGATGGCAGGGGACTGGGGCCAGGATGCCTGGCTTCTGCCCCTGGTATCTCAGTTCCAGCAAGTGACCCAGTGCCTGCACTTTGCTTGCTGGGAAACAAGGATCATGACACCTTTGCAAAGACCTCAGTGACGATGTCCCCCACCCGAAGCAGGCAAGCTGGAGGCAGATGGCTTTGCAGCAATTCTGACCTTAATTTGGATTAAACCCCCCTTTTCTGCAAAACCCCTCCCAGTGACGTGTTCCCCAGACACTGGCAACACAGAGGAGCTTGGAGAGAGGATGGGGAGGACGCCAGGAGTCCTCACTCCTCCTTGTGCCGCTGTACCTGGAACTGGATGACTTTCTCCGTGGAGAGACACAGGTACATACGGTCGCTGCCCTGAAACTGGAAGGCACATTTGTGGAGCTGGGAGATGGGCTCGTCCACATCCAGCATGGCGTACTGCTTCGTCACCTTCCGGATGATCTGCAGGACAGCAGCACCATCCCAGGGTGAGCATCCTCTGGTGTTCAGAGGCCCAGAGCAGCCAGGTCCATGTGCTTTGCAGCCATAGGGATGGAGGATTACCAGGGGAGGCAGGGTGATGCCGGTGGCTGTGCAGACGAGCTGGACCACGGAGCCATAGCGGATGTACCCTTCCTGCAGGGGGAACTCGCTCCAGGTGCAGCGCTCATCGGCTTGCCGGGAAAGAGGCAGGCAGAGTCACCGCCGGAGCGGCCAGGGAGCAGGTCAGCCTGCGCTGCCTTGCGCCGAGCCAGTCTGGCCATGCTCCCCGTGCTTTCCTACTGCTTTCTCTGCTCTGTGGGTGCTCGCTGCTTGGAGAGACCACTGCTCCCTGGGAGCCCAGCATGGGAGAGTGGGACTGGGATGTGGTACCAGAGGCAGCGTGGGCAGGGATGCTCAGGGCTCTGGCCTCTTCCAGGCAAGTTACTTGCTTGGATTTGTGATCCTCCAGACCGGTACAGGTCTTGCTGCCCCATCCATAGCCTGTGTGCTCTCAGGGCATGATGCCAACCCTCAAGGCCAGCGGGAAACAGCCATCAGTTCCAGAGATACACCAGGAACACCAGGCAGAGGCAAGATCTGAGCCAGGTTCCCGCATGCCCAGGCTAATTCCCACCCTTTTTGCCCCCAAGAACTGGCTTTGCAGGTGGGGAGAGCCAGGGCTGGGGGCAGCCAGCCCTGGGCATGGCCAGGGCCAGTGGCCCCATGAGGGTCCTTACCCAGGTGGAGGGTGAAGGCTGCCCACTGCCTGGCGCTGGCGATGAAGGCTCCCCCCTCGACAGAGAGGTAGCGAGTGCTGACTGTCTGGGAGCGCAGGCGGTTGAAGAGAGAGACTTTGGAGCCCGAGGAGATGCAGACTGTTGGGAGAGTTGGTTGTGTTAACACTTGCCAAGTCCATGTGTGGCTTGAACTATGGCTTTTCTCAAGCCAAGGGAGGACAAGTCCTGGTTACAGGTGTAACCAGCCCAGCAGGAACCAGCACCCCCCAGCTGCCTTCCCCTGTATGTGAGTGCCAGCCCGGCTGGGCTTTTCAAAGGTGAAGCCCACGGAGTGGGGAGCACGTTGGCATCCAGGGCATTACACATGGTGGGGGGTGAACCCTTCAGAAAAGAGACATCAATATGCCCAGATACATTCCCCCTCTTTTAGGGATGCCTGTGGGCTTTGGGTCCAGCCTGGACCACTCCAGAGCCAAGCTGTGAGCACTCAGAGAGCATCCCACCCTGGGCTTGCGCCCGCTTTCCTCTGCACAGAGTCAGTCCCGTACGCACGGTCTGTGTTCTTCAGTGACTGCTTCTTCTGTGAGGGCTTGGAGATGACCTTGATCAGCTTGCTGTGGAAGGTGCCAATCTCCTGCCCGTTGCTGAAGAAGAGCTTCAGGACCAGGCGGAAATGCTTGCGCTTGTCTGCATCCGAGATGTACAGCGCCTTGGCGCAGCCGAAGCCCTGCCAAGGGCAGAGAGGGGCTGCCAGCAGGCCCAGCCCAGCCCTGCCAGCCTTCCTCGCCTTCCTCACCCTCCTCACTGCCCCATAAGGACATAATAGCACCCTTTCAAAGAGCCCCAGGTTCATTTAAAGGGGAAAACGACCAGAGATGTTATTACAGGTGGAATGAAGAGCTGGAGATCAGCAAAGGCTTTATTTACACTGGGGGCAGAGAATTCCTTATGGAAATGAATGTTCACATGTGATTTATCCCACATAACATGAGAAATTGCCCTGGGTTTATGGTTTCCCCGCCGTCCTGGCTGATACGCCATGCCTTAGCAGCAACGCAAGCACTGCAAACAAAGGCTCTTTTTGTAAGGTTTCTGGCCTGACTCAGACCCCGTGCTCTTCGGGGACCCCAGATAAAGCTTTTTCTTCTTTTTTTCCCCTATCAAAAGATGCCAGAGCCCTGCTGAAGCTCTTGAAATTTGGGATCGATCGAGGGGGTTTTTTTAGCTGTTTATCTGTACATGAAAGACTGGGCTTTCGTTTTGCGATAAGCATCAGTGCTGCTCATTGGGAGAAGGTACCGGAGCTGAAGAGCTCTGCAAATTTTGGCAGCTCGCCTGACACAGGACTGTCGACCTGAAAAGATGATGTCGAAGAAGGACAGGGCTCTTTGCAAGGCAGGGGAACCTGCCTGGCTGCTCAGGCTGCCACCCGTGCCACAGCAGGGCAGCAGAGAGGAGCAGGGAGCGATGGCTAGGAAGGAAGGACCACGACATCCCAAGGAAGGGGGTGATGTGACATTGAGGGCATGGGGTGATGCCAGGGACAGCCCAGCCCGTGCATGATCAGGGTCCCCACGGGGTGCCACCGCACAGCCCCGGGGACCATCAGGCTTTACCTTCGTGTCTGGCTGCTCCTCAAAGCTGAGCTTCTGGGTCTCCATCAGGCTGCTGCCCATGCTGTCCAGCCCCATGTACCCGCAAACCCGAAAACCCTCCTCTTCCAGGTCCCTGGCTGGAAGAGACGGGGAGAAACACCCTCCAGCCCTCGCACAGGCACAGGCATGGGCTCAGCTCCTCCTGGCACGGTGGGTTGGCCCAGGTTCCAGCCCTCTCTGGGTCTGGACCACAGAGGGCTCAACCTTGAGGGGGAAAGAGGAGTTTGGGGGACAAAACCAAAAAATAAACTGGGTCTAAACTGGGTCACTCTCCCCTTTGTGGAGGCGGAGGTCAGCTCTTCGTGGCATGGGAGGGGAGGGAGGAGAGGTCCAGGGCTGCCACCCAGCCCTTACCTTTTATCTGCTCCTGTTTTAACTTCCATCCTGGCCCGCTCAGGTAAACGCAAGGTGGGGGGCAGAAAAACCTGCAGAGACAAGAGGACATTTTCTTACTGCACTTCAACATCCAGAAAGGGTGCTGGGGGGGGGACAGGATGGCTGCACTGAGAGCAGAGACCTTGACTCGGGGCTCTCTGGCACCAGGAGCAAGCCTGCACCCTGGGAGGTAG
>NW_009259491.1:939493-947129 GCF_000687185.1 Egretta garzetta | reverse complement strand
GGGGTGGCCCCAGGAGGAGAGCATGGGGTGCCTTGGCCCCCTCCTGCCCGATCCAAGGGCGGATCAGGCCCCCTGCCTCTGCCTGCCTGCCATGCTGGAGTTGCAGCAGGTTGGGAACAGAGTTTGCATTCACAGCCAGATTTGGAGCCCAATGCAAATAAATCTATAGCCAGGGTTTTGAAAACTTATTTTCCTGTGTTTTATTTGGGTTTCCACTGTCTTCACACTTGTGTGAATGGTGCAAGTTCATCCTCTATTGGTACTGGGTAAAGCACTAGCAGAGAAAACACCAGTGCAGGGGCTGGATATTTCAGAGCCCTAATGTCCTGGGTATGGGTTTATTTAAACAAGTCATCCACAGCACGGGCCCCTGCCTACCTCCATGAAGAAAAACGGCACCAGCATCTTTAAAACTTTAAGCTGGGACCTCAGTGCTGGTTTTCTCTCTTTGTCCAGACCTGGCATCTGATTGTCACGCTCATCCCTTGCATGGGGTCCAGACCAGGGGGAGGAGGCTGTTCTGAAAGCTCAGAGATATGGGGAGCTTCCCTCCTGGCCGGGAGACCCCATCCCAAAATAAAACCTTTACTTATGGACCAGCAGGAGGCTGGATGTGATGCAGACTTTGCAGGCACAGGCAGCCCAGTCGCTGGCGTCTGGGTGTGGGTGTACCTCAGAGGTAGAGCTCGTCGCCTCATAGCTACTTGACACTTGGTAATAACGGAGGATTATTTATATCATAAGGATTAATGGAGGATTAATTATATTACACTGCCACAGTCTGACATCACTGCCCAAGAGTAGCAATTTTGGAGATTCGAGCCAGAACCTCAAGGTGTTTTTGCAGTGAGGGAAAGATTTTCAAAAATAGCAGCTTTTTGGAGACTGTGGGCATTGATGGAAACGCCTCAGTCCCTGCTGAGGCCATTCAGATTTTAAGACAAGATTTCCAGAGCTCTTAAAACACTAACCTTTCCTCTTCTTCTTGAATAGCTTATTTTCTTCTTCTCCTTCATCTTTCTGACCTCCATTACGTCACAGGAGGAACCTAACCATTGGGAACGTCTAACTGGGATGGATGCAGATGGGTGGTTAATAGCCTTAGTTCAAGACTGAAAAGTAGGTTTAGATGCAAAGAGGTCATGAGTGGATGGAGAGGGGATATGTCAAAACATTTGCTTCACAAGCTTAAATCAGAGAAATCCAGCAAGGCTGAAATGGAGCTTTAGGTCTCTGGGTTTGGAAGCAGCTATTGGAGAAGCTGGAGCCATCTCCTACCTTTTTTCATTGCCGTAGGACTTCTGTGCAACTTTGGCATGCAGTATCAGCACTGTCTGGTCTGCTGGCAGCTGCAGGTACCTGCGCACACCGTCTCGAAGCAGGTTGGTTTGGTACGGGTTGGATCTACAAGACAGGGCACTGTAACCCCAGCATGGGGCTCCTTGCCTTGCCCTACCAGCCCTACACCAAGCAGGGAGCCTGCAGCACCCTCCGTGTCCAGCCTGATGGGTGGAGAGGGTGGAGAAGAGGCTTTCCCACCAGAAAGCACTGGAGCTCAGAGAGCATCTCGGCTGCTGTAAGACTGGGGTTGGCACTGAAAAATAGAAAGTTTGGATAACAGAGTAACTGCTTCATCAGTCTTCAATCAAGCACACACAGGGCACTATGTTCATAGCCCTGAAACGTGCGTTTCTAAGACTTCCAGTCCCATGCAATGGTGGCAGTGCCCTAATTGATTATTAATTTGTTTTTCCACCTGATGTGCTTGCTGTTGTATGGCTTTTTGGTGAGTCCAGAAGTGATGTTGCTGAGCCGTGAGTACAGCTGGGGAGCTGTCATGCAAGGACGAGCTGCACATTGGCTTCTGCAAGGGCTGTTGGATGAAAATAGCTGCATTTTTCTCTGAGAGCTAAGAAGCGGGTGGTTTTGCTGATTCTTTCTGCTCTATTAACTAGAAGGAGTTCCCATGCACTCAGCATTTAACTCTGCTAACTTCGTAGGTTGGGCGTTAACCAGCTGGAGAGAGATGAGGTGGTGCCCTGCTCTGCCACCTGGGACACGTGCAGAATGGGGGGAGAGTTATGGGGTCTCTACTGAGGAGAACTTTTGCAGTGCTGACTTGCTTTCAGAGGAGGCAAGACTGCCCATCTGAAGAACGCGGAATCAGCTCCTGCCCTACTGAAAGCCCTTCGGCTGGATAGGAGGAAACCAGCAGAGAGGGAAGGGGAGCTGCCTGCGCAGGAGCCCCTCGGTGGCTCATCTGCCCACGTTTGGGATGCAGCAACTGGGCACACTCAGGAGAAATTGCTCCTACAAAGGCAACCCAGCCTGGCTAGTTATGAAAAGGTCTTGACTTAAGCCTGAGCTTACTTATTCCATGCGCTGAGCTCCGTTGACTTGCTTCAACAGGATGTTCATGCCTGCTGGTATTTGGACAACAGCTCTGTGTTTCTGCTCTGCATGCCCAGGGGATGGTTTTGGATGCACTTGGATGAGCACCAGACCCAAACCAGATCCATCACCCTCAGGAGAGAGAAAGCTATATGGAAGCTGGCTTCAGGCTCTGGCTCTTGACCCTCCCAAGGCTGCTGGGGGTCACTCATGACCTCTCCACACAGCAATGGCCTCGCATCGGAGATGGAGAGAATCAGCAGGGGCCAGAGAAGGCTGGGAAGCCCCAGCCCCAGCTGCAAACACACTGCTGAGCCACCAGGAGAAAGCAGCCGGGGACCACAGGCAGCACTGGGGGATTGCTCAGAGGAGAAGCTGTGAGGATAGGGGGCATCAGCCATGGCCACCCAGGAAAAATCTTGCAAGAGGTACACAGTAGAGCATCCCCATTAAAAACAGTCTCTCTTCCTCCTAAATGGGCTTGAAATGGAGAATAATTGAGGGCATAAATGATCAAATGTGTGAAGAGGAGTAAATCTGGTCCTGCCAAGTACCCCAAGGCAATGGTGAGCTCTTGCTGGGCTCAGAGGCCAGAGCAAGCTCCCAGGGAGAGAAGCAGCAATTACTGCCATCCCAAGCAGCCTTTTAGAAGAGTTCATCAGCCAGCTTTGCTCTTCCCAGTGCAACACGTGTATTTTAAAGGCTGTGCCCTTTATGACTTCTAGGACCCACGTTACAATTAGCCTTAAACTTACACCCCACCCCTTCACTTCCAGCTTTCCCACATCGTGGATGGGGCTGATGCTCTCCTGTTTTGCATGGGAGACAAACATATCTCCCATATGAGCAAATATTCACCCAGTGTCTCCTCTGGGTAGTCCCATGGGAACCTGACAGTTTGCACTCCACAGATTTTCCCACCGCTGCTGTATTTGGTTATTAGATAGGCAATACACTCTCCTGCCCTCCTTGTTCTCAATTCTTTCTCCTAGATGTGTTAGCCAGATCACCAGCAAGCATAAATCAGCAGAGCTCTGCCAAAATCAGATTTACAGCCGGTGCCAGTGTCACCCACAGCATTAGCTGCTGCTCTGTGTCTGAGAAATGAATGTTTTACGGCCCCAGCAAGCCTGTTCTGATGGCGGAGCACGCACTGCGACCGAGCTCCTCTCCCCGTGGCAGCCCCAGCGCCACTGCCAGCACACGGCTCTGGGCTCAGCCGCAGCTCGCCCCGGCTGGCACTCACAGCAAGCCAGCTACAGCTCCTTTGCCAGGCAGACTTTCGGATCACCCTTGATGGCTCCCATGCCGAGGCTGGATCGATTCCCTCTGACCCTCCGTCACAGGGCTGGGAGACTCCTACTCCAGCATGCTGAAGTTGAGCTCCACCAGCCAGTATCCCACCAGCATCCTCTCTAGGATGACTTAGAAAGGCTGGAGTGAAGCTTTTCAGCAAGCCTATCTACAGACTGGTTTATATCTCTGCACAGCCAAAGAGATTCCGTAAGAAAGTTATTTAATCTCCTTCCATAATGGCAGTCTGCAGCTGTCTCAATCCCTCGCTGCCAAGTAATAGCGTGATTTCAGCTGTGATCCACCTTTGCGATTTTCCCCTTTATCTAAAAGCACTATTTGTGAATCTCTTTGCAAAAGTCTTTTTTTTTTTTTTTTTTTTTTATGGAACTAGTGATTGTGATGAGGATAAATATGGAAAAGGCTTGGCCTGACCTTGGCAATTCTTCTACATTAATACAACATGGTGAAAAACGACTACTAAACCTTGCTGGCTCCATTCAGTAGCATTTCACCCTCGGTTTGTCAAAGACAACAGGCACAGAGCAGGGCAGAATCAGGCTGGGTGTGTGAATTTTTTCCTGGTGAGTCTCATCATTCAGTATTCAGTGCAAAATGAGGAGCTTAGCTCTGGGTCCTTGCTCACATCTCAGCTGCAGGGATACATGCTCCACCCCTGTTAAGTGTCACCCACCAGCACCGATGTGCTCACCAGCGCCCACCTGTACAGCTTGGGGCTGCCAGGGAAGCACGGATCCCCGTCGAGCTGCTGGGCTGGGCGCTGCTGGAAAGAGTAAGGAACAGCCTGGTACTGAGGCCAGGCAGTGGCAGGGAGTGTTCAGGAGCAAATTGCCAAAATCTGTGGATTAAGACGTGTGCTGACAGCTTGGCCAGCGCAAACGCCTGCTCTGCAGAGGCTCCCGCGGCACCGGCTTGGGGCAGGGCCAGGCTTGTGCTGGTATCACTGCTCCCTGCCATCCATACGTAATACCAGAGGCACGTGGGTTACTGCCCGGAGCTCATTAAAGAGCCTCTGGAATAATTATCCACGTACTATTTACTGCATAAAGTGGGAACATGCATGCCAAAGGCAGGTAAACAGATTGCAGTTCTTCAGACTTGATGTCTAGCTGGGGGAACAACTACTGAGAAACTTCTTTCTTTTCTTTGTTCTCTGCAGCCATTGCCTTCCAAATTTGGGGGCTAAATTGTTTCAGTGATGCATTTCTGAACAGTGCTCCCCATTCTGCCCACCGAGGTGACCACCCAGCATCCACCATCTGGTTTAAATTTACCTTCAGAGAGTCAAAGGGCTATTGCTAAAGCAGCTCAATATACCCACTTGGCTCCTTCTGGCACCTACAGCCTCCTCAGGGTTACAGGGAATTATTCACTCCTTCTGACATTTATTATATTAAATTATTTAAATGCTTTGATTGTAGTGCAGTGTTAGTTCAGTGTCATGTTAGCAGCTCCGCACGGGCCAGGCTCTTAGAGCTCACACTAAAAGCCTCCTTTTCAGAGCCTGAGGTCTCAGCTGGGACTCGACGGCTCTGCACACAGTTCGGCTTTATGTGGAAGCAGGGGAGGAGCAAGGGGGTACCCACTGCCTTTCTCCTACGCTGATTTTTGTAAGCCTTTCCCCCTCCCTGCTCAGCCTGGCGATGCTCACCGCCAAGGCTTTTCCCTTGCTTTAAGTCGGGATGTGCCTCAGTAGAGGCTGTGAGCGCACGTTGAGGTGCATCCCTGGGGTGGCTCTGCCCTGGCATTGCAGGTGGGAGAGACCCAGGGCACCCGTGGTTATCTGCAAGCCCTGGCCGTGTTGCTGCGCCCTCTTCCATGGGAAATGAAGCAGAAAAGGAGGAGTGCCCTGGGTGCTTTTCACAGGAGACACGCAGCTGGACCATTTTATGAAGGGCTGTTTTATGTGGGCGCGTGGGGAACCCAGGCAGGTGACAAGAGACTTTGGTAGGGTCAGATCCTTGCAGTCACATCGCTGATTTTAGGAGAGCTGATGTTTAACACCTCAGCTGAAAATTAGCCCTCACCTTCCCAGCAGGGAGTGTGGGGGGCCTCAATCAGCGCTTTGTCCTGCCTCCAGCCGGAAAGTGCATTTTCTCCTTCCTCAGTCCCAGTGGGACCAGCAGGGCTGTGCATTGCCAGCTACCTCCCGCCACAGAGCACCGCAGCTCGGGGCGTCCTGGGCGACCGCCCCGGCTCAGGCTCCCACCTGTGCCACAGGCAGGGGAGAACCCAAGCAAGGGGACTCTTCAGCTCAGCCTTCCCCTGCCACAGGGTTGCATGTCCCCACCGAGACAGCCATGCTCATGGTGTGGGACGTACCCTGGTCCCCACATCCCCTTCTCTGCAAGGGCAGATCGGGCCGGGAAGTCCCTCAACACCCCCAATGTGTGCACTCTTGGGCGACCACAGGAGCAGAAAAAGCATTTTACAGGCACTGGCAGAAGCAAGCCGCCTTCTGCACTGCTGCTTTCCAGTTTGCCAACATTCACTGGCTCAGGCTGTGGACGAGAGGGTCTGACTTTTTTGGTTCCCTGAGAATGAAAGCACCTGACTCAGGAAACCAAAATACAATCCCGTCAGGTATTGTTTAGGAACTGTGTCTTCAAATCAGCTCTTTATACAAGAACTTTAGCTCATGGTAACACTGTCCTCAAGTGCAGGCAACACTGAATTTGAGTGCAGGGATTTAATTTGCTGCTTTTCCCCCACAAAGGAGCTGCCGTTTGCCTTGCTCAGGAGATGGCTTGCTGGGGACTTGCGGCCACAGAGGGCAATTGTTCTTTCCTGGGCTTGGGGAAACCAAACGTCCTAATAAAAAATATCCATTTGAGAGGTCTGGGTTATATTTTGTACAGAGCAGGGGAGAAAATGCCTGCAGTGCTCTTGGGTATGGAGTCAAAGCAATGTTTATGCAAAAGGAAAAGCCATTAGAAATCACAGAAATGAGAAGCCTGCAGTTTCTGGCTTCCCTCATTTTTCAATACCTCCTTTAATCCAGACCAACCCAACCCACAAGCCCTTGTATATGCATGGGTATTTATAAATCCTATATTTTCCTCGCTGCACACACAAGTGAAATTCAGCCTTTTCTGGGCTTGGGGGATTTATCGACCACACCAACGGCAAACAGCAGCCGAGAGCAGGAAGCACGAAAGCCCTGTGGTGGTGAGCTCTGCGGGGGACCGGGGGCCAGCCGGGGTGGTCACCCCGGGCGCGTTCCTGGCTGCCCTGCGCCTGCCCCAGCAGCACCAACGCCCTCAAAATGCCCTAGATTGATAATGCAGTATTCCTAGAAAACTCAGATAATGTGGGTGATTTACTGTAGTGTCCTCTATTCCTCATGCAGCCGTGTATGTTAGTGCAAAGAGGAAGGAAAGTGCTATTAAAGCACTAAAACACAATCCTATAAAGCATTAAAGGTGGTTTCTACCACCACTAGACTGATGTAAGTGCTGAGAAGAGGTGGAGGGCTGGGAAGGTCTATTCCAGGGTGTCTAAGAAGCCTCTGCTGATGATCTCCATCGCTACAGTCAGGCACATCAGTTGACCTTGCTGGCAGCTCAACCTGAGGCTCTACAGCCCTCTGCGCTCTGGTCTGCAGCTCCCTAGTCCAAACCCCTCTCCCCACGCTGCAGCCACTACCTGCAGAGGTTCCTAAACTCCCAGGGCACTGTAGCTCAAATGGATATTAAACTTGGACTCTCTCTTTTCCAGGACCTTCAGAGTTTATGGGGCTTCCAGGTGCACTCCCACAGTAGGGGAAAATGAAAGAAAGAAAAAAAAAAAAGAAAAGAAGAAAAAAGAAAACAGGGAAAAAAGGAAAAAGAGAACAAAGAAAAAAGAAAATAAAAAAAAGAGAAAAAAGAAAAGAGAAAAAAGAGAAAAGAAAAAAGAAACTAAAAAAAAAAAAAGAAAAAAAAAAAGAAAA
>NW_009259491.1:926751-929549 GCF_000687185.1 Egretta garzetta | reverse complement strand
GCAGGGAGGGGAGCAGCCAGCCTGGGTGGGAAGAGCAGAAAGCAAAGCCGGGGACGGGGGGGAAGAGCAGAGCCTTTGTCGTGGGTTTTATTCCCCAAAGCTGTGGGCTGGAGCCCTCCCGAAGCCCCTGCCTGGGCGGTCTTGCCCCCCTGCAGCGGTGCCAGCGGTTGGGCTGGGGGTGCGTTTTCGTGGGGCGGTGAGGGGGCATGGTACCCTGCTCTGCCTCTCGGTGCCGGTGTGGAGGATATAAACTCTTCCCCACTGTCAGGATGGTGCAGCGTGCAGCCTGCCGGCTCTGCTCACCTTTTGCCTAGCTTTCGGGCAGGTTCCTGCTTATACAGTCGAGGATCTCTTTTAGCAGAGAATAATAAAGTCTGGTATGCCTAGGGAGGGTGTACTGGGCAATAGGAGATTGAGATCCTGCAAAAAGATAAGCTTAAAAGTGTGCTCTAAGTTTGTTACGCACTGTTGCTGCACGACTGGAAAATTGGGTCTGCGCATAGTCATAAATATATTTGCACAAGGAATCGCCCATCTTTGACTTATAACGCCAACCATTTCACGGGGAAAAATTAGCTTTGGGCACTTTTGTTCCAAGCAATTACATGGAGAAACTTGTTTGGAAAATCAGATTATTCTGCACTGTATTTGTGCTAACACGCAGCTGTCCGAGATAAGTGGAGCTGAGCAGATAGGCGATGTGGTGGTACATGCCCTGCTGGGGTTTTCCCCCTCGTCCTGCAGGGACAGCCTTTGCCATGGTGCAGGGGGGCTGCCGGATCCATCTGGGAGGCAGGGCCGCAGAGTGGGAACTGGTGTTGGTGAGGAGGCTGGCAGGGAAATGGGACCGTCCCGCTTTGAAGGAAGCCACCACGTGTGTGTGGTGGGACTGGGGGGGAAGAGGGCTCCAAGAGAAGAGCCTGTTCAGAGCCCCGACTCTGAGACTGGGCACACAACTTCACCTCTTCTGCTTAAATCCATGGGATTTTTGCTTCAGTCAAGCCTGGTTTATTTATAAAGTTACTATGAAATCCTCCCTGTGGATGGTATCTCTTGATAGTAAAGATTATTTTTTCTTTTTCCAAGAACAGGAGCAATTAATCACAGGCAGAGAGCATGCAGGTTCTCAGTAACAAGTACAAACCACATTTCACAGGCCGACTCTTGTGATCTCTTCAGGGATTCATGAGATTGGCATTTGGTATCGGCAAAAAGTGTGTGTGTGTGGGGGAAATCTGCTCTCGCATCTCAGCCCTGATATTTGCCACCAGGGTATGGGTAAATTTGGCCTCATCCCAAATACAATGCCCATCTGGAAGGCATGTGGGGGATCTTGGTGCTTGTAGTAAAATGATGCTTTTGGTCGAAGCAGGCGGGGTATTGCTGCATCCAACTGGAAAAAGCTGTTGTTGATTTTTGTGGAAGTTGTAACTTCCTTTTTTTCTTGAAGAATTAAAGAAATTTTATGCGATTAGTACAAGATGGGCTCGGGAGCTGCCCTTGTCGGCGACGGTAGCAAACAGAAAAGAGGAAGCCAACAAGGCAGCCCGTTGTAGGCAATCTGCGGTCACAGGAGATGTTTGTGCTCCGATTGCTCATAACACAGCATTTCCCTCGAGGTAGGCATTAGGGGTTAAAGGTTTTCAAGAGAAGCCTTTGTTTAAACATCTTTAAAGTTTCCAATAGGGGCCCCTTTGTTCCCTTTTGGAGCAGCTCGCCTGCCTTGTTAAAAACTCCACGCTTATAAAATGCCATTTACAAATGCTTGATGAATAGGGCTGGAACATGGAAGGGGAGAGAAGTCGCGTTTGTATCTACGTGCACACGTGAATTACAGACAAGCCCTACTGTGAGTGAATAAATGGGACATAGAAGAAACATGGCAAAAAAAAAAAAAAAAAAAAGATTGAGTGATGCTTATAAAGAAACTTATAAAAATCAGCTACTGCCCCAGACCCAGCCGGTCCCTCTTGTGCCAGATGTCACACGCGTCTCCGCAGCCGTGCCGAGAGGCTGAGCAGCTCCCGCCACTTGTCATTACCTCTCAGTAATCGTGGTTTCGTCACTTTGGGCCCAAACAGTAGCAAATTGATCACTTGGGCTCCCTTGGCTGGAAGGGAGCCCACGCAGCTGCCATAAGGGCTCCATTGAGCAGCCGGGCGCAGGGACCCGGACTTGGCGCTTTCTGTTGCCTGCTGCGGGCTGGCAAGGGTCGCCCCTCTGTAGGTGCTTGCAGCACAGATGTACCTTTAGGTATCGAGTAACATTTTTAGCATTTAGAAGGTTTTGGTTCCCTCTCCCGTCCTGGCTAAACGTAAAGGGTTTAAAACCAGCTCTGTTAAAGAAGGGGAGGGTATAGACATGTGCTCAGGAGACTCCAGAGACGGGCGCACAGCTACGGCAGTGTTTCCACGCAGAATGCCCCTGGCGCTGCCGTGCCTCATCCTGTGTCTGAAGCTTTTCTGGTTCTCAGGCAGCTTGTCCTTCCTCGTGTTTTTTACTGGAGGCCAGATCCGTCTTCCCCAGCAACTCTCTGACTTTGCCTGTGTCTCTTTGTCCGCCAACTTCTGATCTCTTGCCTTGCAAGCCCTTGGTTGCCCACATCAATCCATCAGGAACCTGGTCCCTCTGGTGCCCATCAGGGAAGTGTACAGGGATCAGCTGTGGTCCCTTGCAAAGACGTGGCAGTAACTTGGTTTCTCTCCAGACTTCAGCCTTCCAGTCTCTGGGCTGTGTCACGCTGCTTCGCTTGTTGATTGCCAACATGTAAGTTCAGAAGTCTTTGAGATGTAGTCTGT
>NW_009259491.1:914221-926709 GCF_000687185.1 Egretta garzetta | reverse complement strand
AGGAGCAGGTCTGTTGACAGCAGAGGTAACCTGCTATATAAGAGTCAGTGTCCTGGGAGGAAAATTAGCAGGGTCCACAGGCCGAAAAAGATGGAAAACCCCTGCCTTTGGGTATTCACAGCTCCTACACTTGCAGCTGGACTTGGATGGCCTCCACAAAGTGTCATGTTAGACATCCCCCTTGTTGTTCTTCTCTTTTCACAGCATCTTGCTTGGCTTTAACAGTACCAGCCAGGATGACAGTGACACAAAACGTTTCAGTCTGTGCTCAAATGCCAGGCAGCAGTCTCGCTACTGCTCCTCCATTTTGCTCTCCCTGTCATCTGCTGCACGCCCAGGTTCCCTAAAGCATGTCTGGACATTCCCTTGACTGTCTGAAGTGCCCTTGTGTCACCCTGGCTGGGTCTGTGCCCTCATTGTGGGGTGCAGGTGGGAGAGCCAGCCTGGGTCCTGGCTCTGCCACAGGCTTCCCACAGTCTTGAGAAAGTACCTTTGACATTCCTGGTCTTTGGTTCCTCATGCCATGCTGTAGGACTCTCCTCCTCCTTGGAGAGCCTCATGAGACCTGAAAGCCTCAGTGAAGCAACCTCGGACTGTTCTCTGATCTGTCCTGGAAGGAAAGACCTCGTAGGCACCTTTGGCAAGAACTTGGTAAATGCAACGGAATTAGATGCTCACAGGTTGACCAGAAAGGGCTAATCTTGTGTAGGGATGAGGCTGAGGTCAAGTGGTCCTCAGCCATGGCCTCAAATGCTGCCTTGAGCCCCTGGGGAGGTCTCGCAGGAGGCTTCCATGCAGCGTCTGCATGTGCTGACAAGGACAGGGTGATGCTGAGGCGCAAGGGTCCCCAGGGCACCTACTCTTCAGTGGGGGCAGAAGTGAGGCCACAGGCCACTGCGGCGCTGGTGGAAGTTCTTCTCTGGTGCATCTCCTATGGGCTGACAACATCCTGGTCCTGCAACAGCAGTTCTCCTGCCATCCTGCTGTCAGAGGGATGTGGCAGCCGTGAAGTTAGGTGGGAGCAGTTTCCCCTGCTACCTTTGGGGTTCTCCCTGTGAAAAGCATCTAGTCAGAGAATTCAACTGGCTTGCTCTTCTCTCTCGAGGAGGGCCGAAAAGTCTCTGCGTGCTTTTCTGCAGCTGCCAAATGCTCCTCACTTTCTGCTATTTCAATTAAACACATAGCAGGATGGGTAGGATAGAGGGGAGAGGGACAAGAATATTCTCCTGGTGTATGTCCTTATGCCAACACACTGAGTCACGTCTCCAGAGTGAGAAATATGATATAAAGATTTAGAGAAGGAGGTCAGGCAATGAATGTATGATTGCGGGGCTGAAATAGCAGGCGCTCTCTGTGGTTGTCTGTGCCGTGTAAGCTTGCTGGAGGTCAGCTGGGGATATTGGTCCCAGTGGATTCGGGAGACAGGCATCCTGCTAGTAACTATCAATCTCATTGCTTAGAGATGCCGGCTCTGCTGCATCAGGAGCTCAACTGACAAACTCTGCACCAGCCCAGGACCTGCTTTGGGCCATTTCTCTTCCCTTTGTGGTTGAACATGCATATTTCTGGGCAAAAAAAATGCTCTCTAACACCTTCTTCCCAGAACAAGAACTTGGGCAATGGATTGCTGCCTCAGCTTCTGGATGGCCCAGATCTCCTTCCCTCCAAAGTTTGAAGTCTCAGTTCAGCTGTCTGCCAGGGACTCATTTGCAGAAGAGCATTTGCTTTTTAAAGAGAGTCAGTAAGGTGGGTCTTTCACCTGTTGATCACTTTTCATCAAAATCTAAAAGTATCCCAAGATCCCTCCAGTTTTGCTTAGAATACCAGTTAGGAGCAGGGCTGAGTTTGCCTGTCTTGCAGCTTGGGGGACAAGTGCAGCCTAAGATCTTGCATGGGACAGAGAGGAACAGAGAAATGCCACCAGCAGTCCTGAAATAGGAGCCATCTCTTGACACGATCAGTTGAACAAGGAGAATTGGCTGACCGTGTTTTCCTCTTGGCTAGATCTCAACAGGCCCTTGAAAGGCCGTGTTTAATTTGCAAGTGAATATGGCATTTCTTCTCGCTGTCCATTGCCAGCAGCCCAGGTACAGCCTGTTTCAGTGCAGAGGCTGGCTGGCAAGAGGTTTCCTCCTAGCTGAATTGCAGAGCACCAGGAGGTCTTTTAGAGATAGATTGGTGGCAGACAAAGACCACATGTGCTGTCATGGAGAACATCTAAGAGGGGGATGCTCCGTCCGTGTCTTCACCCAGCATTTCCCTCCCAAGGGGACTTCAAATGTCATTTTATACTATAAGCCTGCTGGGACCTGTATGATGTTAAGTCCATGAGCTGCGAGACAGAGGCATCTGTCACTCAGCCCGCAAATGGACAGGGACAAGAAACCCATCTTCCTCCTGCCCTCTTCGAGAATGCACCAGTCCTAATAAGTGCAGGAGTGGGCCCCATAAAACAGGCAATTGGCTTTTTGGGGGAGCAAGGGGAGAGAAAGAGAAGTCCGTTCTGAATCCAGCAAGGTTTTCCTGTTACAGCACTCCTGCCACTCACTCCTGTTAGGTTTGGAGCCATGATGTGCTGTTCGAGAAATACAGCCTTATTTTTCAAACAACGTGTCCTTCCAGGTGGCACTTGGCCCAGTAAAGCTGCTGTAGCGTTGTAACTGGAGAGTACTGTGATGTCCTGGAAGTCTGGAGTCTGCTCTTGTTCTCCCACATGCATGTTTGGGAAGAACCAAGGACACATCAGTCCTTTAAAAAGGGGGCAGAAAACATTTTGGGGTGGAAATTCATCATTTCCCTGGTCTCGACGCATTTCTGCTCCCTGACTCTTCCTTGTTCTGAAAACTGCATTGCTGTCCTCTCTCATGGGGTTTGCAGCTTGTCGCCCAGCTGCTGTGAAGGATGAGAATTGAGATGCTGGAGCTGTGATTGAGTACTGCCTGTAAATTGGTCTTGGGGGTGGATTCAGTGCACACGGGCAGTGGAAGCACCGCTGAGAGCCCTGCACCTGCAGGCAGGGAGCACCTTGAGATTGTGGATTGTGCTGGGAGAAACCAACCTTTGGGCAACCCTCCAGGAGAGGGTGGATCCAGCTCCAGGGCTGTCCCAGGCCTTATCCATTCACACAGCTTGAGGGTCTTGCAAATATATGGACAATATGCCTGCAGTCCATCAGGGTTTCCACAGCAAAATGTGACATCAAGAAGTGCCTCCAGGTTGATCTAAGTTGTCTGCATCTCTCTGGGTAGCTCTGGTCCCCTGTGCCTGGGGCAAGACATGCTTCGGTCATCCTCCCTTGGTCCCATGTGCACTTTTTGGGCAGCCTTTCTCTCAGGTGTGGAACTGAAGGATGACTTGGTGTCCTGCTGAGGACAGGAAAATTTGTCTCCCCATCCTTCAGCCTGAGGCCAGCTCTTGCTGTCTTTCTGCTGTTGTCCTGGCAGGACTCTGGTGTCCTAAGCACAAGGAGTCTGTGTCCAGGCTCCTGAGCCTATTTTGAGATTTTTTTGACAGTTTCATCAAATATCACTGTTGTGGGAGTTGAATTATGGTCTGCCAAAACTGGATCTCTGCAAAGAAAAACCCTGCAGAACAAAGCAGGATACACAGAGAGCCAGGTGAGGCAGGTGAGTCTCAGGAATATCATGTCCAGGGCTGCTCTACCATCAGCCAAAATTTCCAGCACAGAAATATGTGCTGTTAGCTGGTAGCACATGTGGCATCAGAGCTGGGCACTCATGCCATGCCTGCCCAGGCATGCTGTGCGTGCCTCCTCCATGCACAGGCACGCTGCATGGCACAGCCCTCCAGCTTTGCTCATGTTGGGTAACAGCGTGCTCGGTCAGAGGCCGCTGGCTGTGCCCCACTTCTTGCAAAGCATGGTGATCTCTTGTCCTGGCTTCTTGCAGGGTCTGGAACCAGGGCAGAGCTGCTGCTGCTGCTGCTCCCACAATGTGCCAAAGGCCTGCCAAGCACAGGCAGGTAGCTGGAGTTGAATGGGTTTTGCTGTAAACAAAAATTTCAGCTAAACGCTGATGTGCCCAGATGTATGAAATCTTGCATGTGGTTGTACCTGAGACCTGGCTCGTGACTCCATAGCCATGGTCCACAGCCTGCTTTCCTCCTTGTGACACTACGGTTGGGGCTTTTCCTGGGCACTGCCACCTCCTGAGCCTTTCACCCCTCCTTTCTCCATCTGCTTCATCCCCTCCACAATTCTATATGTAAAGCCCCCACCCCTGTAACGACCAGGAGGGTACGGAACCGGCTGCATCCCTCACCCTGCTCCCTGCCATGCCCTGTTCTTTGGGCTTGCCCAAGGGAGGATGCGCCCAGGTCCAACCTGTGTGGATGAACCAGAAGTGGAATATTCAGAGCATTTCTGTTAACCTGTAGCCAGGAGAGAGCTGCCAAGGAGGCTGTGCTGAAACCCGAAGCAGCTGTTTTTCCTGAGACTCAGCACTTGGCAGGGAGAGCAGATGGACAAGTGGCGGAGCAGGGAGGGATGCAAGCACTGGAGAGCTGGCAGGGCTGCCCAGGGAAGGTGCCCAGGGAAGGCATGCTGGCTTACCTGCTTGACTCTGGGGATTCATCTCCATGTCCTCCTTGTCCGAGATCATGAGGAGAGTAAAGAGGAGGCTGGGGTCATTGCCAACCCTTCTGTCCTTACGTGTGGCTCTTCCCTTGGTCACCCTCTTTGTGCCATGTACTGAGCATCTCTTCAGCAGGGACAAGCGATGGTTTTCCTCTTGCGTTGCTGTGAAAGGAAAGGAGACAGTCCAAGTGTCCCTCTCGGCTCGGCCACCGCAGGGTTCGGCTGAGCCAGCCCAGCCGGCAGCGCTCGCCCCGCCTGGACCTTTTTTCCTTTATAGCTCAGCGTTATCTCAAGGTCTCTGGTGTTGCAGCCGGCACCGTGTTTGCCTTGCCTCGCAGCACCTGCCCGCCAGCCGGCTGCTTCCCACCCATCTCCCTCCTGCTCCTGGGTGGTGACAGGGGGGCGCGTGGGAGCCCTCGGGGTGGGGGGAACCCCCACGGGGCTTCGAGTCGGCCCCAGTGCTGCCCCCAGGGGAGTGGGGACAGTGAGTAGCAGGGGAAGTTGCCCAGCATGGGATGGTGGGAGAGATACTCAGGGACATCTGTGTTGTCAGCTTTGCTTCCCCGTCCCCATCAGCCTTGCTGCTGGGGTAGGGCTGGGTGGTACACTGAATCGGGGACCAGGCCCCTGTCCCAGCGTGGGTCTCTGCTGCCAGGACCGGTGCTGGATGCATGGCTGAGCTGCCGTGCCCTGCCCTGTCTAGGCAGCGTCAGCCCCTCCAGCCGCAGGGAGTGCCAAGACTTCATCCAAAGCTGAGATGCTGCTAAAAATAGATCAGTCATGAACTGGTTTTCTCTTCCTTGGTTCCTGGCCCGAGAGCTCATTCCTCTCTCTGGGCTGGCTTTGAAGCTATCTGGATGCTGTGAGACGCGGGCTGCATGCCAGACTGCCATTGCAGGGAGGCTTGGAGAGCGGAGAGCTGCAGAAATGTTATAGGTGGCATAGCTGTCCCCAAAATATTTAGTGGTTAGGGGGTGGTTTTTCAAAAAAAAAAAAAAAAAAAAAAAAAAAAAGGCATTACTGGAAAAAGAATCTGCTAAATAAATGGGGAAACAAAGCTGGGGTAGGAGAGGCTGTTTGCTCCTCTGCTTGCACATGGTGCTTTTGTGAGGGGGCACAGGCACCCGTGCGTTCCTCGCCGGTGCCACCGCCAGCGGGCCACAAAGTGATGCTCACCTCAGCCCGGTGGCTTCCCAGAGAACACCAGCCAGGCTGCAGACTCTCCTCAGCCCTGCAGCCCGGAGCCATCCCACCGGGCCCTCCTGAGCAGCTCCAGATGCCTGCTGTGGAGCGCTGCGTCCCGGGCTGCCTGGGCTGCTCACGCTCCTGGGAAAAGGCCGTGTCTCCCACTTTGAAACTGGTATTCTGGATCCCAGTTTCCTCTTGTAGCCCTTTTCTGTCCTTCTAATTCTTCAATATCATTTTTCAGGTGTGAACACTGAGTCTGGAGACAATTTTAAGGTGCAGCTGTGAAACCTATTATCAGCATCACTGCTATCAAATCCATGTGAGGTTCAGGGCTGCACGTAACCACTGAGCAATTAAATGGCAACCCTGGTGATGAATTACAACTGAGACCTCCTGGGGCTAAATAAATATCGGCTGATAACTACCGATAAAATGAATTTCCGTGTGCTTTTTTTTAAAAGCACCCTGCCAGTATCTGTGCCCGGCTGTGGCACTGCACGTCTCCTGGGGGAAGCAGTGTTAACTGTGGCATTTCCCCCACCACCACCTTGGGTTTCCAACCAGAGGTGGAATAAAAATAAACCAAATAAATCCATGTCCCTGCAGGAGGCAGGCAAGGGCAGGGAAAGGCAAGGCAAGGCAACGCAGAGGTGGGCAGGGAGGGAGACAAGTCACAAGCTGAGGTTTTGGGTCTAAATATCTTTTCCCCAGCTATCCCACCTCAGATGCATGAAAAAGCTGTCAGGGTACAGAGTGTGCCTTGGAAAAGCCATCAGGATGGGGAGAGCTGTGAAGTGCTGGTGACAGAGCGGTGGGGTGCCCCGGGGTGATGTGAAGAGGGAGGGCAGCAGGCAGTGCATCACCCAGCACCCTGCCCGGGGGGGGCAAGTACAAGCCCATCTGCACGGGCACCCTTACACCCTGTGCCTGCGGAGGCATCTGCTCCCTGCTCTCCAAAGGTAGTCTGGAGAAAGGCAGAGAATAAATTTATGGAGCTTCTTGGAAAAACGGTCTTTGCCAGTGACTCTGAGAGACTTCTGAGCAGGTTTTGTCTGTGCTGGCGTTTCATCTGGGGGCTTCTTTTCCCAGCACGTTGCCGTGCGGAGGGAGAGTCAGGAGGGCTGGTACTCCCCATCCCCGGGTGCAGCTTTCCCACTCTCCGGCTGGCTGCAGAGAGCAGCCGCACCGCCAGTGAAAAAGCATTTGGCTGAACATCCCATCCGCCTGGTTTGCAAGTGAAAATAAGGCTTGTGGGATGGCCAGCTCCACCCAGAGCAGAAAATCAGACCCTTTGGCAGATCGTTGCTACTGTAATGAAATTTAGCTGTGCTGAGACTGCCAGTCCTTGAATAGGAAAAGTCCCACGTGGGTTCAGAGAAGTTTGGGGATGGATCTGTCACAACTGCTGCTGCTCAGGGGTTTTGGCACTGCCTGGGGACACCCACCACAGATGAGCGTGTCCCCGCGGCTCAGCCCACCCTCAGCACCGATTACAACGTCATCTTCTCTCCGCAGCAAGCACTCCCAGCCCCGGAGCTGTGTGATCTCACAGAGCCATGATGAAGCTCCTGCCCATTGCCCCTCTCCTCCTGCTTCTCCTGACGATGCTGGAGGCTAGACCAAAACCTGCAGGTAAGCCCTGCACGGTGGGAATTGCCTGCAGGAGAGAGAAGTGAGTCTGTTGGGGCAGTGAAGCCCTCAGAGGATGGCTCACTGGTTGAGGTGGGGAGACCTGATGCTTCTTGCTCAGGAGCATCCCCAGGAGGATGGAGGATCCCCCCAGGCATGGGACATGAACTTCCCAGTGCCTCCCAGGGGAGCGGGAGCCCAAGTGTGGCCCCAGCATGGTGGGTCTGGTGCCACTTGCTCCAGGCATGTCCTCAGCCTTGGCACAGCCGAGCCTCAGGGCTTGTCACCCTCCTGCCCGCAGGCTCCGACCTTGGCAGGAGGCACAGGCGTGAGGGGGACCCCCTCCTTCCATGGGTCTCCTGATGGGGGGGACAAGGCAAACCCAGGGGAGCCAGCCTCTCTCCTCCCAGGGCAGAGGGAGCTACATCAATTCCAGTTTAAAAACAGTGAAGGCACTGAATGGAGGAAGAAGTGGGTCTGTCTTGGACACCTTCGGAGCAGTTGAGATGACAGCCCGGGTCTGGGCATCATCCCAAGGGGACTCAAAGTGTTTGCTTACCATTAGTTCCAAATTCTCCCAGGCTTAGTTACACACAAGCCAAGCAAAATATGTTCATTGGCATTTCACTTGCTAAACAATCTCCCGGTTTGCACTGGAACTAGCACCCATATGTCCAAGAGAGGCTCTTTGGCTCCATCCCCGCCATGTGCATGCCCTGAGCTGTGCTTTTTCACCATCTCATTTTCTGCCCTTAAAAACCAAAACAAACCAAAGCAATCCCTTGTTTTAGGCAAAAACTGGCAAAATGCAGTAAAAAACAGGGGGAAGCTGGAGCTGTGGGGGGAACAGAAGAATTGCCCAAAGCAGTATTTCATGCTTGGCACTGCAGCAGCAGGAGCCCAGGCAGTGCAGGAGCTGCAGCTTGCGGAGGACAGCATGAGGCATTGGGCTGTTTTACACTTTAATGCTCTGATTTTCCACTGCCTAAACCTGTGCTTAAGCCTTGCCAGGGCAGATGCCAGCAGACAGAGAGGCGTTTCTGCAGCCTCTGGGGCTGTCAGCTGCGAAAATGCAGGGAGCAGGAGCTGGGTCTGGCTGCAGGGACAGTGCTGGGGAGGAGGGGACACTGCCATTTCCCCATAGCCCTAAGGCCAGGGCATGCCTCCCCTGCCTGTCCTCCCTGCTCCCACTCTGCCCGCGCCCTCCATGGGTTTATTTGGCAGTGGGAAGATGCTGGTCTGTGGGGGCTGCCCAGATCTGCCCTCTCCATCCCCCACTGAGCACCCCTGCAGCCACCCAGCAGGGATATCTCCGCTCCCAGCCCTGCTCCCCACAGGCAGCCATGAGGCTGAACCATCTCTTTGCCCCCTTCCAGCCCTGAAGTGCAGGACGGGTCCCCTGGACATCGTGTTTGTGATCGACAGCTCCCGCAGCGTGCGCCCCTTTGAGTTTGAGACCATGCGGCGGTTCATGATGGACATCATCGGCAGCCTGGACATAGGCCCCAACGCCACACGGGTGGGGGTGATCCAGTACTCCAGCCAGGTGCAGAATATCTTCTCCCTCAAGACCTTCTTCACACGGGCGGACATGGAAAAGGCCATCAACAGCATCGTGCCACTGGCCCAGGGCACCATGACAGGGCTAGCCATCCAGTACGCCATGAACGTGGCCTTCACCACGCAGGAGGGTGCACGCCCTATGCACAAGAAGATCCCCCGCATCGCCATCATCGTGACAGATGGACGGCCCCAGGACCGTGTCACCGAGGTGGCCACCCAAGCCCGGAGTGCTGGCATTGAGATCTATGCTGTGGGCATCCAGCGGGCAGACATGAACTCGCTGCGGGCCATGGCCTCACCGCCACTGGAGGAGCACGTCTTCCTGGTGGAGTCCTTCGAGCTCATCCAGCAGTTTGGAAAGCAGTTCCAGGACAAGCTCTGCGGTGGGTGAGAGCCAGGGCTGAGAGGTGGCAAGGGTTGCCCTGGTGCCTGCTCCTCATCCAGGCTAGAAGATGACCTTCAGAGGGATGTTTGGGGTGGCTCCCCTTGCTAGGGGCAGTATGGACAGGGAAGCAACCTCCCCGATGGGATGCCGGGACAGACAGTCTTTCCTCTTGCTCACCTTTCCTCTTGCTCACCTTTCCTCTGCTGGGGTGAGATAAGGAGAGCTTCAAAAGCATTGCAAGCAAGCACTTTTCTTCACTCATGTCTGGTAGCTGTGCCCCAAGCCAGGACATTGTGGGAGCAGTGGTGGGAATATTAAAGAGCAGGCAACATGGAGCTGGTTTCCCTGGGTGTGACGGGAACGGGTGACACATCCCAGAGCCCTGTACACATTTCGACCTGGCTCTAGCAAGGTGTCCTCCTACACAGACACATGCATGACATCTGCTGCATGCACATTTGTGTTTAATAAAACCCTGGGCACATGGTGCTGATCTGGAGCGGCTGGCCGGTCTCAGCTGGGAGCCAGGAGGCTGGTTCACACCCTGGCCATGCTGGCACGGGTCAGGAGCTCACAGGCTGGGACCTGTCTGTCACCCCCCATGCTGGTGGGCTTTGCTGGAGACCTGGCACCGCAGCGGGCTGGCAGGACCTTGCTCACACTCTCCAACGTCTGTCGAAGGGCAGAAAGCAGCTGCCAGCCTCTTTCAGGCAGTGTTTCCTAGCCAGGGGCGAGCGCATGCCTGCAGGGCTGCATTGGTGCCGTGGTGTGTCCCTGCTTGCCGGGGCGGGCGTCCAGGGCTGACCAGATACTGCCCCCCGGGGCCCTGATGTGCTGCTGCGCCTGATGCTTTTGCTTACGATGCCCTGCCCATCGCCTGCCGGCCCCGCTGCCTGCGCCCCGGCCAGCTCTGCAGCCTCCTGGCTGCACAGACACAGACCTGGCTCCTTCAGCCTGTTCCAGCTGAGCTCAAGCTTCCGCTTACTCAGCTCAAGTTGTCAACAGTATCAATTAACATTGAGTGTTGATTTAGTGCTCGGGTAGATCAAAAAGCCAAGGTAGTTCAGGAACCTGCCCTGTGCAGTGTCCATGTCTGTGTACTGGAAATCAGTGGGTGAGCGCTGGGGCTGGGAGGGCTGGGGCCATGCAGCTCATCCTAGTGGCTTCAGCTATGGGTACAGGTTGGTGCTGGAGCCAGAGTCCCCGTGTGTCTGGTGTGCCCGTGGACCGCTCTGATGCCCTTTCTGTCTTGCAGGGGTGGACATGTGCGTGGAGCGGGAGCACGGCTGCCAGCACAGCTGCATCAGCACCCCTGGCTCCTTCTACTGCGAATGCAACCCGGGCCACAGGCTCAACCTGGATGGAAAGACCTGTTCCCGTAAAAATCCTTTTTTTTTTATCCTAACTCTCGTAGAGGACTTGTAGTTACAGGTCTCATGGAAGGAAGCTGAAACGCAGCAGAGGACCCTGCAAGGCCAGCAGCAGCCTGGGTGCTCCATTCACTGGGCACGCTGTCTCCCGGGTCTGTAATGGCTGCGGATGGTGCTCAGCATTGCTAAATCCTGACCACCTCTCTGGGATGGGACACGCGGGGCTCACGTGGGCACAACCAGCTGCCGGTCACCTGAGGGAGCTCCAGGCAGTGGGTACCAGAAGATGCACGTCCCAGCCCAAATGCACGGTGTTTTGGCCCTGTATTTTGAGTGCAAAGCTTTTATTAGTTGGTTCTGGCCACCACCCTGGGACTTTTCCTTCTTGTCTCAGGGTGCTGGGAGCTTTCTTGAAGCCCTGGAGCAGTCTCTGCTCAGCTGCCCCAGGGAGACCGGGACAGGAGGGTGACGGGTGTCCTGTTCCCCTGCAGCCATCGATGCCTGCGCAGACGGGAGACACGGCTGTCAGCACCAGTGCGTCAGTGCTCGTGGGTCGTACTCGTCCCGCTGCCGCGCGGGTTACTACCTCAACCAGGACAAGAGGAGCTGCAGTAGTAAGTGTCCCTCTCCTTTCCTGTCCCTTCTTCATTTGCTCCTCCCTCTCCCTCTTCTTTCTCATGTCTTTCCCTTTCTGCCCGCCCTTCTCCTTCTCTCACCAGTGATCGATTACTGCAGCTTCGGAAACCACAGCTGCCAGCACGAGTGTGTGAGCATCCCCACCGGGCACTACTGCCGCTGCCGCAGCGGGTTCACACTGCAGCCTGACAGCAGGTCCTGCAGGGGTACGTCCCGGCATGGTGGTGTGGCAGGGGCTGCGGTCTATGGCAGATATCTTGTGCCCGATCCCCAGGGGAAGGGCTGTTCCTGGGCCACCCTGCCCGGATGGGGATAACCCTGTGCCCTTGGCTTGTCTTTCAGCCACCGACCTCTGCAATGGGGTGGATCACGGCTGCGAGTTCAAGTGCGTGAGCACCGAGGGCTCCTACCGCTGCGTGTGCCCCGAGGGCCAGCAGCTCCAGGCTGACGGCAAGGCGTGCAGCAGTGAGTACCGGAACATGGCTCTCAGCATCCTCCTCGGCTGGGCTCTGCAGTCCTGGCAAGGGCTTACCTGCAGCTAGGCTGGGGTTCTAAGGGGGACTTTGTCTGAGCTGAATTGGAAGAGGATGGAGAGCTGGCGGGGCTGGGTGGGGCCCCCCGGCTGCTGCAGGGACGGATGCTGGCTCACGCCCTCAGAGTCGTGGCCCAGAAAATGCAACAGGAGCTTTGAGGAAAGGTTCAGGAAAAGGGAAACCTAGGAGGGACTTTCAGAGACAATGGGGTGGCAGTGGAGGTTTTAGGGCTGCGACATCCAGGCGCGCTTTGCCCTGCTTCCCAGCCTCACCCCACTCACAGGTGCCCACAGCCAAGCCAGTCCCTTTTCACCTTCCCCCTGTGCCTGCAGAGTGCAGGGCCGGGCATGCCGACCTGGTGATGGTGATCGATGGCTCCAAGAGCGTCCAGCCCCAGAACTTTGAGCTGGTGAAGCAGTTTGTGAACCGCATCGTGGACCTGCTGGAGGTGCCCCCCCACGGCACGCGGGTGGGGCTGGTGCAGTACTCCAGCCGCGTCCGCACCGAGTTCCCCCTCAACAAGTACCACAGCGCGGACGAGATCAAGAAGGCGGTGATGGAGGTGGAGTACATGGAGAAAGGCACCATGA
>NW_009259491.1:910428-913442 GCF_000687185.1 Egretta garzetta | reverse complement strand
GGCATCGCGGAGGTAGCCTTGCTCCACACAGAAATGCACTTTGGTCCACTCCTAGATGGAGCCAGGGAGAAGTAAGGTCTCCCCCCACATCACTCCCCTTGCACACCTGAACAGCTTTTAATATTTTCTTGGAGCCTTCTCCCTGCGTCTTTTATGCGCTGGCTCAGGAGACTGGGTGATCGGGGTCTGAATACAGAACAGTTTTGTGCTCAAGAGGGATGCGAGACCTTTTCAAGAGACGATTTGAACCAGCCTAATAAGAATGACTGCAGCTTTGGAAAGCTCTGAAAAGGGAGGGTTATTTAACCAGCCTGGCCCAGGAGTGGGAAGCTGTAGTCCCACCAGGACACAGCAATCACATCAAATCCAGAGGAGAAAACACCCCGGGCTGAGCAGAACCACTCGGACGGATGCTGGCTCACGCCCTCAGAGTCGTGGCCCAGAAAATGCAACAGGAGCTTTGAGGAAAGGTTCAGGAAAAGGGAAACCTAGGAGGGACTTTCAGAGACAATGGGGTGGCAGTGGAGGTTTTAGGGCTGCGACATCCAGGCGCGCTTTGCCCTGCTTCCCAGCCTCACCCCACTCACAGGTGCCCACAGCCAAGCCAGTCCCTTCTCACCTTCCCCCTGTGCCTGCAGAGTGCAGGGCCGGGCACGTCGACCTGGTGATGGTGATCGATGGCTCCAAGAGCGTCCAGCCCCAGAACTTTGAGCTGGTGAAGCAGTTTGTGAACCGCATCGTGGACCTGCTGGAGGTGTCCCCCCACGGCACGCGGGTGGGGCTGGTGCAGTACTCCAGCCGCGTCCGCACCGAGTTCCCCCTCAACAAGTACCACAGCGCGGACGAGATCAAGAAGGCGGTGATGGAGGTGGAGTACATGGAGAAAGGCACCATGATGGGCCTTGCCCTCAAGCACATGGTGGAGCACAGCTTCTCTGAGCTGGAAGGTGCCAGGCCTCTCTCCCACAACGTGCCCAGAATCGGGCTTATCTTCACGGACGGGCGCTCCCAGGACGACATCTCCGAATGGGCCAGGAGAGCAAAGGAGTCAGGTGCGAGGGGCCGTGGAACCCCAAATTGCAGTGCTTTGGGCATGTCCAGCAGGTTCCTCGGGGTGGCTGGCTCTGGGGGAGGCTGCAGCTTCCAGCCTTGGGGCGCTGGCATCGCCCGGGGCAGACGTGCCTCTGCCGTGGTCGCAGGGTGCTCTGAGCAGCACCCTTCATGCAGCAGCCTGCACCGCAGCGGAGGTGCCGTGCTCCCGCCCGTCCTTCCCAAATTCCTGCAGTGCATTTGGGAAGCCTGGGGGAAATCCTGCCTCCTTGGCTTTGCTCCCTCTGGGCTTGGGGCTGCTTGACGTGGGGCAGCTGGCACAGCGCTCAGGATCCGTCCTTGCCGTGCAGGGATTGTCATGTTTGCCGTGGGTGTCGGCAAGGCTGTGGAAGAGGAGCTGAGAGCGATCGCCTCTGAGCCAGTGGAGCAGCACTTCTCCTACTCGGCGGACTTCACCACCATGACCCACCTCGTGGAGAACTTCAAGCTGAACATCTGCCCAGGTGGGTGCCCCTGACCCCAGCGGGGGGCTCAGCCCCGAGCCAGGGGAGCCCTCCTCTCCCTGCAGAGCTGGTTTGTGTGTCTGTCACCCCGTGTCTCGCACCCCAGGGCTGAGCTGGGCTGACGTGAGCCTGGGGTGTCTCGGTCTCACCAGCTGTGGAGGGTGTAGAGGAGGGTCTCAGGGAGGCATTAGAAAAGGAGGAGGTGGAGCTGGGAGCTTCAATGCAAAAGGGATGGCGTGTGAGCGGCCGCCCCAGGGCTGTTGCACAGGCAGAGTCTGGGGTCGCACCCTGCCTTGAGGGATGCTGCCCCAGCTCCAAGGATGGCCTGTCCCCTCGTCCAGACCTGCGCTCCTGCTGCTGCTGCTGGCTGCAGGAGGAGCGTGAGGGGTTACTATGAAGGTCTCCCTGCCCTGGGGCAGGCTGGGGCCCCCCTGTGCTCTTGGGATCCTCCTGTGGGGCTGCAGATGTGGGGTCAGCATCCCCACCCTGCCACCCCGGCTCGAAGGTGAACCAAAGCTCCATGCTGGCTGTCCTCGGCACGCTGTGGGGCACAGATGCGGGGCAGCTCTGCGGGGCGCCCGGCCGCAAGCTGGCTGGGTTAGTGGGGACGCAGCCTGGTGAAAAGGAGCAAGGCTGGGAAGAGAGGCGAGAATGGGAGAGCCCCAAGGCTGAGGTCCAGCCCTGGCGGGTGGCTGTAGGTACAAGGGACTCGTGCCGTGCGGGAGCAGGGGAGAGCCATGCGCCACGGGGCCATGCCTCTGACTGCCCCCAAACCCCCATGGTCACAGAGGAGGGCAAAGGGGAGATGGAGATCCGCAGCCCCTGCGAGTGTGAGGCGCTGGTGCAGTTCCAGACGAACACCGTGGCCATCCTGCAGAGCCTGACCGAGAAAAATATCCTTTGGGGTGATCTCTGGGCTTACTGGGGTACAGGGCAGCCTGGCGACAGACTGCACACAGGGAAGGAAGGGATGGGTAAATGGGAGTGGGGAAAATTTTAGGCTCCTTCAAGGGGACAAAGGCCTCTGCCCACCAGCCCGTCCGGCTCGCGCTGTTTCCTTAGCACGTTCACTTGCTCAGATGACGGCCAGACTTGAAGACTTGGAAAAGCAGCTTGCCAACAAGAAGTGATCCTTGCAGAGGGCTGCAGCACTCGGACAGGGCATGGCAACGTACAGTAGCTACGTGGCTTTGTTATTGCTAGGTTATTGTAAAGCATCAGTGTTTGTCCTTGTATCACAAAATCCCAAGGGGGACGCGGAGTGTAGTTAAAAAACCAAAAATCCTAAAAAAAAAAAAACCAAAAAAGAACTTGAGCAAAACCCCCTGCTGCAAAGCCAAGGGGTTCAGCCTTTGCTGTTGCCTCGTTCCTCCGAAGTGGCAGGTCTGGGATGAGGTGGGATGTCTGCATGGGCAGGCTGGGTGTTGAATGAGGAAATGTGACACCCGGCCTTCTCCCAAA
>NW_009259491.1:909773-910389 GCF_000687185.1 Egretta garzetta | reverse complement strand
TGTGGTGCAGGGGGATACGTGCCATCCGACTCCCCCCGCCGGCTCCCGGCTTGGTGCCCAGGCGTGCACCCATGGGAAAGCAGGCGGCAGGAATCGGCAGATCCCCCTGCCTCTGTTTTGGCAGAATTGTTTAGGAATGGTTATTATTGTGTTTGTTTTTTTAATCACATAGCAAAATGGTAATAATTCTTTCTATAAATATCTACGTGTGTACATATATATATATATTTCCTTTTGAGAGCAGGGTAGTGCTATTTTTAAACACTTCTTTTATATCTGGAAATTTCTATCCTGACAATAAACACCCTGAAGATTTGTAGGACATGTCCATCTCCTTTCAGCTAGGCTTCAGGGTCACGGAGGCATCTCTGCGGCACAACAGGGGCCTCTGGCTTTTGCAAAGGCCCCCTGTCCTCAGGGGCAAAAAATCGTTCAACAAAATCCTTGTTCCATGGGCAGCCCAGGATGCTGCCGAGCAGCCTTGGCTGGAGGGAGCCAGCATGGCACGGGCGCTGTGTCACTGTCCCCTGTGCTTGCTGGAGCTGGGCTGACTGGGGGACGGAGCGGGGAGACCAGGGCTGGCAGGACGGTCTGGCCTCGGGGAGGGAAAATCACC
>NW_009259491.1:906070-908611 GCF_000687185.1 Egretta garzetta | reverse complement strand
CCTCCTTCTTCACTGACCTTGGTGTCTGCAGGGCTGTTTTCGCTCGCATCCTCTCACTTCTCTTCTCTCTCCGGCTACTGAGACACAACTGGTTTTTTTCCTTCTTAAATATGTTATCACAGAGGCGCTTCCACCATCTCTGGTTGGCTTGGCCTTGGCCAGTGGTGGACACTGGGAAAACTTCTAGCAGCTTCTCACAGAAGCCACCCCTGTAGGTCCCCACTACCAAGACTTTGCCACACAAACCCAATACACCTGGCTGGGAAATTGCAGCGTCGACCGGCAGCATCCCCGGCGTTGCACAGCTCAGACCTTGCTGCCAGGGAGGAGGCTTACAATGGGCTCTGCAGGGAGGAGAGCGTGAGCGGGGTGGGCTGGGGATGGCTCTGGGGGACCCTGGGGCCATGGGTGCTGCACACGCGGCAGAACGCAACACTGGGGCTGCAGCGTGAGCGGGGTGGGCTGGGGATGGCTCTGGGGCTGCGGCGGGGAGTTTGCGATAGAAGCAGATGTTAGACGGTTCCCTGAGGGACCTGCTACGGATAAAGCACTATCAGAAGTCCTTCAGATGGATTTCTGCCCCCCTGCCCCCCCAGCTTCTCTGCAGCTGAATCAAAGCCTTGCTCCTTGGTGTTTTCTCCTCTTTTGGAGGTTCAGCCCCAAGCACCACCTCGGCCACATCCCGGCACCAGCCAGGAGCACAGCACTGTCCTCTCCAGCCCTGGCAGCAGCTGAACACCAAAGGATTGCTTAAAAATTAATCCAGTGCTTCTATTTCTCATTGAAGGCGCTAAACTGTTAGTGGATGGCACAGAAAGTCTATCTGGGCTGGCTAAATCCTCTCATGGTTATTTAATCAATGACTTTACAAAGAGCTAAATACAGCCACAGAATCATTAAGGCAACTGGACAATAATTAACAGATATCCAGTAAGTTAGGTCCAGTTAACGTGGCACATGGTGGCACGAGAAGGGAAGTGTGAGCAGGGAAAGCCATGGTGAGATGCCCACCATGGCCTGGATGGAAAGAGGGGGCTCCAGGGGCTGGGCCAGAGCAGTGGCGGGGGCTCATGGTAGGGGCAATGCCTGGGCTTTTGCTGCTCCTTGCCCTGCCCCGTTGCGAAATCAGGGGTTGCCCTGGCCTGCCCTTTGCAGGAGCACAGGGTGTTTGGCTGCGGGGTGCCTTCCCCTCCCAGGACATTCCCAGCGCCCGTTTCCAGCACAGCCTGGGCTCCTGCCAGCCCCAGAAATCCCAAGGGAAGGCTCCAGGAACCTGTTAAACAAGTGGAGGGGGACATTGACCCCACTGGTGGGAAATGGAGTAATTTCCCATTGCCCAAGAGCACCTAAAGAAAACAGCTTTGCCCAGAGGGGGGGTACAATCTCCTTGTGAGGGAGAAGATGGAGGCCTGAAGGCTGGCCAGCTCTTTGCCCCCTGAGCAAGGACTACAGCCCCTTACCCCGACAGCCGTCAAGAGTTAGGGCCCAGTCACGCCAGGGATCTTTGGCCAACACTGGGGCTTCATTGGAGCCGATGCTCCTACCCCAGGGAGGCCACACACTTTCTTCCAGCACCAACCTGCTTCCTGCATGGCAGCGGGCACCCAGAGAAGATGCTGGGGTTCAGGTGACACCCCACCCTCCCCCCAGAGCTTGGGAAAGCTCACCCTTGGCTGAGCCAAAGCTGCTTTCCCCACGCTAGCTTACACCACCAGCAGGGCAGGAGCCAGGAGGGTTTGGGGCTGGGGCAGGTTTCCTCTGGGAAAACCTCAGAGGATCATCCCTGGCAAGACACGGAGAGCCCCATGCTCTGGGCTGTTGCTGATCTGGATCGTGCTGTAGGTTTGGTTTGTGGGCCCACATGGAAGCAGGGTACCGAGGGAAACCCACGTAACGGACCCCAGCAGGGAACACAGCATGGTCACCACGATGGTTTCTCCTGGTGAAGCACAGCCACGAGCGAGCAGCACTGCTGCCTCCAGCCTGCTTGGGGGACGATGCCCTGGACCGTCTCCTCCTGCCTTGTCCCTCAGCCCCAGGTGCAGATGCAGGGAACAGTTGTGCAATGGAATAACTTCTTTTGAGCAGTTGAACAATCCTGTTTGTATCTTGTGCAAAAGGCTTCCAGGAAACACAATGCAACAGCAGAGGAAAAAGGCACAAACGGCATGTGCTCAGCCCCATTCCCTACCCCCATCCTCCCCAAGGGTTTAAATGTTGGCATCCCCCAGCTCTCCACGCTCGCACCTCTCAGGGACACGGCAGCATGAAGTTGGTGGCTGCTCTCCTCCTGGCGGGGATGCTCATCCTCTGGACAGAGCTGCCAACAGGTATGAGATGTCCTAGGTTATCCTAGGACAGGGAGGAAAAGCACAGGGGCTGGAAGGAGCCGTTTGCAGGGATCCTGTGGGATGGGAGAAGAGAGGAGAAGGGCATTTGGTGGGGAGCATCTCCGTAGGGACCCCAGCTGCCGACAGCCTGGAGCAAACACCTCCCTCCTCTTGCAGGCAGCGCCTGGGCCTGCCCACAAATCCGCTCCAC
>NW_009259491.1:902980-904697 GCF_000687185.1 Egretta garzetta | reverse complement strand
ACCCCAGGGAGGCCACACACTTTCTTCCAGCACCAACCTGCTTCCTGCATGGCAGCGGGCACCCAGAGAAGGTGCTGGGGTTCAGGTGACACCCCACCCTCCCCCCAGAGCTTGGGAACGCTCACCCTCGGCTGAGCCAAAGCTGCTTTCCCCACGCTAGCTTACACCACCAGCAGGGCAGGAGCCAGGAGGGTTTGGGGCTGGGGCAGGTTTCCTCTGGGAAAACCTCAGAGGATCATCCCTGGCAAGTCACGGAGAGCCCCATGCTCTGGGCTGTTGCTGATCTGGATCGTGCTGTAGGTTTGGTTTGTGGGCCCACATGGAAGCAGGGTACCGAGGGAAACCCACGTAACGGACCCCAGCAGGGAACACAGCATGGTCACCACGATGGTTTCTCCTGGTGAAGCACAGCCACGAGCGAGCAGCACTGCTGCCTCCAGCCTGCTTGGGGGACGATGCCCTGGATCATCTCCTCCTGCCTTGTCCCTCAGCCCCAGGTGCAGATGCAGGGAACAGTTGTGCAATGGAATAACTTCTTTTGAGCAGTTGAACAATCCTGTTTGTATCTTGTGCAAAAGGCTTCCAGGAAACACAATGCAACAGCAGAGGAAAAAGAAACAAACATCGGCATGTGCCCAGCCCAATTCCCCACCCCCATCCTCCCCAAGGGTTTAAATGTTGGCATCCCCCAGCTCTCCACGCTCGCACCTCTCAGGGACACGGCAGCATGAAGTTGGTGGCTGCTCTCCTCCTGGCGGGGATGCTCATCCTCTGGACAGAGCTGCCAACAGGTATGAGATGTCCTAGGTTATCCTAGGACAGGGAGGAAAAGCACAGGGGCTGGAAGGAGCCGTTTGCAGGGATCCTGTGGGATGGGAGAAGAGAGGAGAAGGGCATTTGGTGGGGAGCATCTCCGTAGGGACCCCAGCTGCCGACAGCCTGGAGCAAACACCTCCCTCCTCTTGCAGGCAGCGCCTGGTCCTGCCCACACATCCGCTTCACCTGCGCGATACCCAACCCACCGAATGCGTCCCTCCTCTTGCAGGCAGCGCCTGGTCCTGCCCGCCCGTGCACTTCACCTGCGCGATGCTCAACCCGCCGAACAAATGCTACACCGACCGGCAGTGTCCACGGCCCAAGAAGTGCTGCCAGTCCTTCTGTGGGAGGAGATGCCTCTCGCCACCATCTTCCCCCCCCCTCATCTACGGTAGGGTCTTGGGAACCCCCCCACCTGTGCCCGCCTCCCCGGGTAGCAGAGGGGGTATATGGTGACAGTGGCTCTGGGCTGGGAGCTGTGTCCGGCTGCTGGAGCCTTCCACTGTCAGGCTGGTGGGGGGACTGATGGCCAAACACGTGGGCTTGGGGTTACGCTGGGCACCGGACCCAACCTCTTGTTTTCTCTCCCTTTCCCCAGAATGAGCTCCTGCTCCCGGGACAGACCCAGGGCCTTCTCAGCATCCCCGTGTCACCCCAGCACCAGCAGCTGCCCGCACTTCTGCTAAGGCTCGTCCTGCCCGATGCCAGCCCCCGGGAGGATGGGGACGGCCACCAGCCCACGCTCAGGGACCACTTCAGCTCCAGAACCACCCAGCTGAGAGCTGCCACGCAGTGCTACGTGTTGCCTGCTGCCCGCTCCCTCTGCTTCCCCACTGCTGTTCTAACAAATAAAAGAGCTTTTTCCCAGGGATGCTCGTGACGTGCATCTCCTTTCCCCCCC
>NW_009259491.1:898319-900011 GCF_000687185.1 Egretta garzetta | reverse complement strand
TTGCGATAGAAGCAGATGTTAGACGGTTCCCTGAGGGACCTGCTACGGATAAAGCACTATCAGAAGTCCTTCAGATGGATTTCTGCCCCCCTGCCCCCCCAGCTTCTCTGCAGCTGAATCAAAGCCTTGCTCCTTGGTGTTTTCTCCTCTTTTGGAGGTTCAGCCCCAAGCACCACCTCGGCCACATCCCGGCACCAGCCAGGAGCACAGCACTGTCCTCTCCAGCCCTGGCAGCAGCTGAACACCAAAGGATTGCTTAAAAATTAATCCAGTGCTTCTATTTCTCATTGAAGGCGCTAAACTGTTAGTGGATGGCACAGAAAGTCTATCTGGGCTGGCTAAATCCTCTCATGGTTATTTAATCAATGACTTTACAAAGAGCTAAATACAGCCACAGAATCATTAAGGCAACTGGACAATAATTAACAGATATCCAGTAAGTTAGGTCCAGTTAACGTGGCACATGGTGGCACGAGAAGGGAAGTGTGAGCAGGGAAAGCCATGGTGAGATGCCCACCATGGCCTGGATGGAAAGAGGGGGCTCCAGGGGCTGGGCCAGAGCAGTGGCGGGGGCTCATGGTAGGGGCAATGCCTGGGCTTTTGCTGCTCCTTGCCCTGCCCCGTTGCGAAATCAGGGGTTGCCCTGGCCTGCCCTTTGCAGGAGCACAGGGTGTTTGGCTGCGGGGTGCCTTCCCCTCCCAGGACATTCCCAGCGCCCGTTTCCAGCACAGCCTGGGCTCCTGCCAGCCCCAGAAATCCCAAGGGAAGGCTCCAGGAACCTGTTAAACAAGTGGAGGGGGACATTGACCCCACTGGTGGGAAATGGAGTAATTTCCCATTGCCCAAGAGCACCTAAAGAAAACAGCTTTGCCCAGAGGGGGGGTACAATCTCCTTGTGAGGGAGAAGATGGAGGCCTGAAGGCTGGCCAGCTCTTTGCCCCCTGAGCAAGGACTACAGCCCCTTACCCCGACAGCCGTCAAGAGTTAGGGCCCAGTCACGCCAGGGATCTTTGGCCAACACTGGGGCTTCATTGGAGCCGATGCTCCTACCCCAGGGAGGCCACACACTTTCTTCCAGCACCAACCTGCTTCCTGCATGGCAGCGGGCACCCAGAGAAGATGCTGGGGTTCAGGTGACACCCCACCCTCCCCCCAGAGCTTGGGAAAGCTCACCCTTGGCTGAGCCAAAGCTGCTTTCCCCACGCTAGCTTACACCACCAGCAGGGCAGGAGCCAGGAGGGTTTGGGGCTGGGGCAGGTTTCCTCTGGGAAAACCTCAGAGGATCATCCCTGGCAAGTCACGGAGAGCCCCATGCTCTGGGCTGTTGCTGATCTGGATCGTGCTGTAGGTTTGGTTTGTGGGCCCACATGGAAGCAGGGTACCGAGGGAAACCCACGTAACGGACCCCAGCAGGGAACACAGCATGGTCACCACGATGGTTTCTCCTGGTGAAGCACAGCCACGAGCGAGCAGCACTGCTGCCTCCAGCCTGCTTGGGGGACGATGCCCTGGATCATCTCCTCCTGCCTTGTCCCTCAGCCCCAGGTGCAGATGCAGGGAACAGTTGTGCAATGGAAAAACTTCTTTTGAGCAGTTGAACAATCCTGTTTGTATCTTGTGCAAAAGGCTTCCAGGAAACACAATGCAACAGCAGAGGAAAAAGGCACAAACGGCCTGTGCTCAGCCCCCTTC
>NW_009259491.1:889072-898143 GCF_000687185.1 Egretta garzetta | reverse complement strand
TTTGCAGGGATCCTGTGGGAGGGGAGAAGAGAGGAGAAGGGCATTTGGTGGGGAGCATCTCCGTAGGGACCCCAGCTGCCGACAGCCTGGAGCAAACACCTCCCTCCTCTTGCAGGCAGCGCCTGGTCCTGCCCACACATCCGCTTCACCTGCGCGATACCCAACCCACCGAATGCGTGCTACACCGACCGGCAGTGTCCACGGCCCAAGAAGTGCTGCCAGTCTTCATGTGGGAGGAGATGCCTCTCACCACCATCTTCCCCCCCCCTCATCTACGGTAGGGTCTTGGGAACCCCCCCACCTGTGCCCGCCTCCCCGGGTAGCAGAGGGGGTATATGGTGACAGTGGCTCTGGGCTGGGAGCTGTGTCCGGCTGCTGGAGCCTTCCACTGTCAGGCTGGTGGGGGGACTGATGGCCAAACACGTGGGCTTGGGGTTACGCTGGGCACCGGACCCAACCTCTTGTTTTCTCTCCCTTTCCCCAGAATGAGCTCCTGCTCCCGGGACAGACCCAGGGCCTTCTCAGCATCCCCGTGTCACCCCAGCACCAGCAGCTGCCCGCACTTCTGCTAAGGCTCGTCCTGCCCGATGCCAGCCCCCGGGAGGATGGGGACGGCCACCAGCCCACGCTCAGGGACCACTTCAGCTCCAGAACCACCCAGCTGAGAGCTGCCACGCAGTGCTACGTGCTGCCTGCTGCCCGCTCCCTCTGCTTCCCCACTGCTGTTCTAACAAATAAAAGAGCTTTTTCCCAGGGATGCTCGTGACGTGCATCTCCTTTCCCCACCTCCTCCTGCCTCTCTCCAGGCTCATCCTGGCACGTGCCCCCACTGCTGCTTGCACCCCACAATTTCTGCCTGGGAAGGATGATGAAATCTGTCCGGCTGCACACCCGGAGGGTGTTTAGGGGCTGGCCTGGGGGAGCAAATCCATCCAGAGGCGTACAAAAACTGGAAAGGGCAATGGGAAGGGGCTGGAATGAATCATGATGGGACACCTTGGGGGCCTCTCCCGGCAGGCTGTGGGGGCTCTGGAGAGCAGGGTGTGTGTCCCCAGGCACAGCCCGAGACGGGCAGGGCTGCGGGGAGGGGGTTCACCCTGCCTGCCCAGGGGGTGCAGGAGGCAGAGCCTCCCTGTGGGTATCCTGCTGAGGGCACATCTGGAGGGCAGAGGAGGGGGGCTTACACAGACCCAAACCCCAAGTGGTGCTGAGCCCCTCACCACTCACCAAACCTGAGCCGGGGGAGGAAGGGGGCGGGAGGAATTCAGCTGAAGAGAATTGCCTGGGGAAGCTTTGAGGCAGGGCACAAACCCACAGCTCTAGGGGGTTCTTGTAACTCTTGTACAGCTGAGTGCCGGGGCCAAAAATCCAGGAAATGCTGAGAAACATCAGCAGGAGGAAGCGTGTGCAGCAGGGTCCTATTGGGAAAAAACTCTTCCAGGAAATGCTGAGAAACATCAGCAGGAGGAGCGTGTGCAGCCAGAGGGACCAGCCCAGCATCTGCCCAGTGCGATAGCAGAGCCAGGCGCTGCCACCACGCTGAGCAAGGGCAGAGCATCACCCAGCTGCACTGATGCCCAGCAAACAGTGCCCACCACCCCTCCCCAACCTCGTTCCCTGGAGCCACAGCCGATACCAGCCTTGCATGGCCAATCATCACATTGTCAGCAAGCAGACCCAGCCCCGACTGAGAGGAGCCAGGTCTGTCCCGCATGCACTAGACAGATCAGAGAGGGAAATGAGAGAGTGCTGGATGACAGGGGATAATGAGCATTTGGGTGGCCGGCTGGAAGGAGGTATTTTGCCTCCCTCTCCTTTGACCTGCAGCTCCCAGCCAGGCAGACCCCACAAGCAGCCCAGCTCCCAGCCCCTCACACCTCCCTGCCCAGCAGGAGCTGAGATAACGATCCCCACTGCCTGGCACGTGCAAAGCAAACTGGAGAGCAGCATGAACTGGTCAGATATTTAAACCACTCACAAATGTAACAGGATGAAACCTCTAGCTGTGGGATTGCCATCTCACATGGCCCAATGCAGATACTAAAAGCTCCCTGGCCAAGGCTGAGGAGAGCTTCTGCTGGAGCGTGTCCTTCCATGGTTACCCCTATGGAGGAACTGGAGGGAGGGAGGCACAGACTCAGAAGTTACTCAGTGACTGAGAAGGAAGAAGTGCTATAGTGAAAGACCACCTCTCTGCTCAGCTCAGCCAAGGAAGGGCAGAGATAACTGGAGAGCTCATGCAGTGCCCGGAGAGGCTGGGAATGCCAGGTGATCTGGCAGGGACAGGCTGAACAAGGGCTGGGAGCTCATCAGCCAAACACAGCATAAAATCAGATGTTGCTTCTGCCCAGTACAGTGTCCGGCTGGGGGGAAAACTCTCCCTGCCACCCTTACAGCACCAGCGCACCCCTCTGAGCGGGAAGCACTGTGCCACACGAGCCGTGGGGTGACAAGGGCAGAGCCCCAGCGTTCCCCCAACCATCCCCGCACCAGGGCAGCCTGGGCTGGCACAGGCGCGTTCCCCCCCCCAGCCGGTCATCAGTCACAGATCACAGCCCTCCCTCCTGCAGCAGGACCAGCTATTATCAGCTATTAAGCAGGCATTTCCATACAGCTGGCTAATTTGATAATGCTGCAATTATCTTGGTTTGTTAACAAGATTAAATTGCTAATTGGTTTGATTAAGCACAGAGCTCCAGGCATGGGGTGCCTCTCGTGGCCCCGCACAGCCCAATGGCCGTTCAGCTCCTTTTGTCTGGCTTAGTCCATCTTCCCTCAAAAAAGGGGGGTTGGGACCAGTCACTCTGGGACCAATCCCAAAGGAAACATGCAACACTCCCTGACATCCCAGGGGATGGGATCCAGAGTGGCTCCCCAGGGAGCCGTCAGCATCGCGGAGGTAGCCTTGCTCCACACAGAAATGCACTTTGGTCCACTCCGAGATGGAGCCAGGGAGAAGTAAGGTCTCCCCCACAGCACTCCCCTTGCACACCTGAACAGCTTTTAATATTTTCTTGGAGCCTTCTCCCTGCGTCTTTTATGCGCTGGCTCAGGAGACTGGGTGATCGGGGTCTGAATACAGAACAGTTTTGTGCTCAAGAGGGATGCGAGACCTTTTCAAGAGACGATTTGAACCAGCCTAATAAGAATGACTGCAGCTTTGGAAAGCTCTGAAAAGGGAGGGTTATTTAACCAGCCTGGCCCAGGAGTGGGAAGCTGTAGTCCCACCAGGACACAGCAATCACATCAAATCCAGAGGAGAAAACACCCCGGGCTGAGCAGAACCACTCAGCAGCAGCTCTGCCCATGGCCAGGTGCTACCCACAGCCCTCATCTCCTCCGCAGAGAAGCAGCAGTCTTGCAGGTGGGAAAATGAGTCAATACCGTTCTGGTCCCCACCATATAAAGAAAAATAATCTGGTCCCCACCTCTGCAGAAAAGTAAACCATCCTCACACTGCTGAAGGTCAACAGCTGTATGAGTTCAGTCTCTGCTTTCTTCTGTGGGATGATTTAGATCGACTCAGCTCCTCACCTGGACTAAGTCACCCTTCATCCACAGGGAGAGGTGGTCAGGGCCAGAGCTGTCTCACACCAGCTGATGCCCTCCAGCATTTTCTTTCTGAAGGCACCTGGATGCCTTTTTCCTGCTCGGGAGTCTTGCCATGAACTTGCCTTGGCTCGCCTGTCCAGGCTGCACCAGTGACCCTTCCCGGTGCCCTCCCACCCTCCCCACACACAGCGAGGGGGAACACACAGCATCAGCTACGGTGGTGCTGGGAGGGCAGGGGGCGAGCCATGTCCTGGGATTACCTGGTGGAGGGAGGCTGCGTTTGCCACCGGGAAGGCTTTGCGACAGCTGGGGTGGAAGCTGTCCCTTCTCTCTGGCTCCAGTGCATCACCCCGGCCATGCACCACATTCAGCCCCCAGTGTGGGTGGGGAGCCCAGAGCAGTGGGGTCTGGCACGGGATGGGACTGTGGTCGAGGGATGCCAGAGCAGCCCACTGCAATTTCTCTCCTGCCTCAAGTGCTGCCAAGCCTTGCAAGTCGCTTGTGCTGAAGCCCTTCAATCTGGCGCAGAAACAGCTCTGTGTGCCCCATGGTGGCCAAGAGGCAATAGAGCTGTGCCAAGCTGCTTGGCTCCATCCCCCTCTTCATCCCACCAGGCATCCTCACCAGACTGCTCTCTGCTGCAGGCACACAAGGTTGTGCACCCAGGAAGCCTGTCAGACGCTGGCAGGGCTTCCCAGAGCCAGGGAACCAAAATGAAAGGAAGGCAAAAAACCGAGGCACTGGCAGCACCCTGTAGCTGGGGAGATCCCTGCATGCCAGCAGTGCCTTGTCCCCAGGCAGAAAGAGAGCAGAGGAGACAGAACCCTCTGTCCTCTGCAGTAAGGCGCAGGGAGGCACGTGTGAGAGCTCAGCAGGAGGCTGGCAGCGGAGCAGGCAGGGCTGGGGCACAGCTTCCTCTCCCATGCCCTCTCCACAGCCCCAGCTCTCGGCACCAGGGCCGGACCCGCAGTCCCTCAGGCAGGCTGCTGTCTGCATTCAGCCAAGGAGCTGGGATGTTACGCAAATAACAGCTCTGGCAAATGCTGTGATGAAGCACTTGAAGACTCACACAAAGCAGTTTGCGGAGAGGAAAACACCAGCAGCGAGCAAAGCACCTCCCATAGGCACCTGCCCTGCAACAGCCCCTGATCACACACCAACCTGCAGCACAGGTCCCACATCACGGCCCACTCACCTGCTCTGGCAAGGTTAGGGTAATAAACTCACCAGCACCCCCAAATCCACCAAGCACAGGCACCAGGGTACCTGCACACCCCCTCCCAAATGGGGCCCTCGCCTGCAGAGAGACCCTCCCAGCTGAAACCAGTGCCTCCCCACAGCAAAGTGCTGAGGAGGAGGAGGGTGGGCTATTTGTGCTATAGGGCAGCCCAGATGAGATCCTGTTACTCCCCGGCTCCAGCTGCAGAGGGGAAGCCGTTTCCCTGCTCCTTTGGGTCCCAGCACCACCTCCCTGCTAGCACCAGCAGCATCGCCCGGGGGAATTCCTGCCTTTTCAGCCCTGCCTGTGCCAAGGCGCACACAGATGCTCCTTTCCCCGACAACTATGTAGGTTAATAACATGCAATGTGATTGCAAGACACAGGGAACCGCAAAGCTATGTCAATATTTAGCTTTTACACATTTGGCTAATTGGAGAGCAACCTGTGATTCCCTCCGAAGGAGGCACGGCTGCTTCGACCCTCTCCCTCCCCTTCTGTATGTTCCTGGTTCAGATGGGATAAACGTCAGCTCATTATTTCTGGAGTTCGCTGGTCGCAAATGGTCTGTCCCAAAATGCTATTCCCCAGCACTGGATATCAGAAATTATTATACTAAATAAAGCTTCATGAATGATTCATGAAGCCGGGTTTCACATTAATCAGGGAGAGATGGGCTAAAGCAGCACAGCATTGCGGACCGCTGTGTCGTGTTCTTGCACAGGCAGGCAAATGGAGAGGTTTGGACCTTCAGGGCGCAAACCAGAGATATGGTGCAAATCAGAGAAAACCCCTGGTCCCAGTAACGGCTGGAGCCAGACCGAGCGGAGAACAAAACCAGGCAGTGGGCCATTGCCCAAATATCTTTCTGCTTCAGGAGCTCCTGTGACTCGATCGTGTTAATGAGCCCAGGGCAGTCTGCTGCTGCTCCAAGCATCCTCAGAGATGCACGACTGCTTTTCACATTAGCCCCGGTCTCTAGCACGGGGCTGGGCCAGCGCACGGGACTCACGTACCGACTCCCTGGCTCTGTGCACTATGGCCACTAAAAATAGAAAAATGTTTTTCTGAAATGTCACTGGGAGGTTCCTTCCAGGGCCCAGGCAAACAGGGCTTCTGCCTGGATGCCACGCTGCATCCCAGCGTGGGCTGTGTACCAATGGCTATTTCCTTGGGATGCAAATGCTTCTTCCACTGCTCCAAGACTTTGGAAAGAAGGTAGATGTGTCCTCTCTTGGTACCTGAATCTACCTAAAAAAGGCAAGCCCTGAACTCTAAATCAGTGAAAGAGTGAGGGGTGCCCTCAACATGGCAATGCTGGTGGAAGGAGGCAATGAAGTGTGGGATCCTGTGTGCATTTTGCAGAAGCGAGTGCCCGTGCCTCTCCCAAACCAGGCAGGTTCCGCCAGTGAGCTCTCGTCCTTGGGTCTGCCCCTGCATCCCTGGCTGCTCCTCTGCCACTTGCTCGAAGAGTCACAGTAAAACAAACTCAAAACTACAAAAACACGGTGACAGGCAGCCAGGCCAGCTGTATGGCAGGGAAAAAAACATAGTTGGTGTTGCAAAATCTGGGCTCTGACATGAAGACAGCGGTGATTCTCCATGCAGTGGTGAAGGAATATCTATCAGGAGGCTGAGGAGCTGTCAGACAGCCCTGCTCCCTCCGCCGCAGCTCTGCAGCCTTCCTGGGCTGTCAGTGAGTCCCCAGCCCTGGGCCAGGGCTGGTCCTGGGGGTAGCGAGTGGGTCCCGTGCCAGTCTGGGCCCCAGAGCCACCCTGCTCCCCAGCGCTCCAGCATCTTGTGGGGTGGATCAACGATGCTGTAGCTCCATCAGCCTCAAGTCATCCTCCTTGGACTGAGTTGTTCTGCCCTCGCAGGGGTGGTGTCTTCAGGTGGGAGAGGCAGAGATGGGATGGAGGGAGCCAGCAAGTCCCCCAGCATCCTTCATAGCATCGAGACCTGAGGACCCTCTGCCACCAGAGCCTGTCTCACCACCCCCAGCACTGCCAAAACCTCCTGCAGGGAGCCCAAAAGAGAGCATCCCTGCAGAGAAGGGAGAGTCTCTTCCCCTCAGCCCATGCCCCATTAATCTCCAGCTGTAATTGCTTCTGTGCTCACACCCCTGCCAGCACAGAGGCAGCTGGAAGCAGAGCTGCAATGGGAGCCAGGCACCCAACAAGACCCTCAAACCACCAGGCACTTCCACCTGCAAAATAACAATAGTGACAATTCATCAGCAATTCATAGTTTTGGCTTGAAATTTCTAGCTGTGTCATCACAGCCAGGCAGGGACCGAAGGGGCCCAAACCCAGTGACCGCTCTCCGTCCCCAGCTCTGGTGGAGAGGCAGAGCCCCAGGGCAGGTTTGCTGCCCCTGCTCCTGCCGGTGCCAGCCCCTCACCTGTGTTTGCTTCATGATAAAAGTATCTGCAGGATCAACGATCTCAGGGAAGCAGCATCTCCCTTTATCCTGACCCCCTTATTGCATGGAGAGACTGATTTCCAGCTTGTCTCCACTAAATACGAATTTATTTAACTTATTATTAAGCACTATTTCTGGAGGCCTGAGTTGCCAGGATTTTCAGTATGGGTGAAACTTTCAGCCATGTGGCACCCACAGTGGAAGCAAAGAGCCCGGGCTGGCTGCATCCCCCAGCCCTTGCCGAGCCACTCTCACCCCCATCCCAGCACAGCTACTGCCTGTGTGGCATCACCGTGCCCAGGGCTCCCTGCTCCATCCTGCCCAGCCGTACCGGGGGGGGGGTCAGGGATCACACGAGCTCCTCTGTGGCCGTGGCCGTGGCTGTGGCCATGGACAGTTATGGAAAGCGAAGTACAGGGCAAGCATCTGCACCGCACGAGCCTGTGCAGAGTCAAAGGCTGGGCTGCACTCTTGGTTACTCACATGGTTTGACCTGCAATATTGTAAGATTTAATTACAATGAAATTTGCGCTTCCATCTTCACCTGTTTCTCGCCTGGCGGAGGAAGCAAGCAGCGAGCCTGTGCTGCCTGTGTGATCCTGGGGATGGTGATTAGTTGCTGTGGATTTGTCTATACCAGTAAATTAAATGTGCCTCGGCTGACTCTGGCACTAAAGCCAGGTGGCAGGGAACAGACCAAGTCCCTGCCATTAACCTCTTCTCTAACACCACACTGCCTGCTCATCTGGCAGCATCCCTGCCTGCAGCGGCTCCTACCCCTGCTGGGAATGGTCTGGAGAGGGCTGCCTGGCCTGCGGGAAGCCCTGGCCCGAGGTGCTCCAGCAGATTAACGATGAGCCTGGGAACGGCCCTTGACTTTGTTAAATTTGACTTTGGGGATGTGTCCTGGGTGTTGGAGGGCAGTGAAACAATCTGGGGCAGAGACAGAGCGGAGGGAGGGGATGGGGGATGCAGCGCACGGGAGATTGCAAGTTGCTATAAGATGGAGGCGATACACGTCCTCGGGGCATGTGGAAACCCTCTGGACAGTAAATCATTGCTCTGAAGTGACTGACCTTACGCTGCAGCATCTCCCTGCTCCCTCTCCAGAGGTTCCCCATCTATATAAAAAATAGCCACCGCTGCATTACCACTCTCCGCATTTTCTCATGTTTCTGGTTACAGCTTCAGAGCCCAACCGCAAGCCAAGGTCTCCAGCAAGTTAAGCAAACGTTCATTAACCTTCCCTGGCTTAGGCACCCAGTGGGCTCGGTAAAACTCCGAGCCAGAAAAGTTTCAGGCTGTCAGAGCTGTGGGCCATCACCAGGCAATACACCAACGCCTGTCCTGTACCTGCAGATGGATGGCAACACAGTCACCTTGCTGCAGGGGGCTGGATGCCAGGGCCACATCCAAGGGCTCCAGAGTGTGAAGGAGGTTGGTTAACTAATTTCCAGCATGGAGCAGGCTGATATCACCCTGTCAGCAGCACCTACAGACACCCCGTGGCTCTGGGAGGAAGATGGGGGCTGTAGGAATGGGATGCCCAGAGCTGATGGTGCCCATTCCCCTCCTCCTGCTCAGAGGATGCTGGCCTCATGGCTCTGCTTTCCCTCTCCACCACCCTGTGGGCTGGCTCCAGGGAGAGGCAAGGCTGCACGGGGATGGCCGATGGCACAGGAAGGGGGACAGCCAATGGCACGGGAAGGAGAAGCCCAAACCCTTCCAGCTGGAGCAACCCCCCTCCCAGAGCTTGTGGGAGGCTGGGGGGGACACAAACACACCGGTGAGTGCAGAAACCACCAGGAAAAAAGAGTATTAAGGGAAGCCCAAATATCTTTGCCACTGAGAAATGCAAGAGTAGGCTTTTGCGTCCGCCCT
>NW_009259491.1:887170-889037 GCF_000687185.1 Egretta garzetta | reverse complement strand
GTGAAATGCTTTGTGTTCGTGTCCCTGACATTAATCAGCCCCCGTCGCAGCCGGCTCCGCCGATCCCCCTGCGCCCGCAGGTGTGCGAGCGCTCGCCCCGCTCTGTCCCACCCTCCCACGTGGCAGGTACCCAGCAGCGCCGGCCTTTCACAGCAGATGTCCAAGGGGCTGAAAAGTGCTTGAAGATTTTTCTTTTAATTAAAGGAGCTCTGCAGACATGCTATATTCATATATTTTCCCCCTATTTTTTAATTTATTGCTACATCAGCTATTAAAAAAAAAAAAAGGCAGAAAGAAGAAAGGAAGGGAGCTGCACAAGCTGAGCGCCTTTCGGGATGACTCACTGCAGTACTGAAATGGCTGCTGGCTTCAGACTCACTCTGCCTCTGTGATTTGCTTCCAGACTGCAGAAGAGACCATGGCAAGAGGTTTCGCCCCCCATCCCCGCGTGGAGGATTTGCCATGTGGTTATCGCAATAATCCCCCCTGGGCTTCGGCGGGAGGAGACCTTCCTTCCCCAGGAGAGGAAGATGGGGGGAGATGTGAAAGGAAGAGATGGCAAGGCGTTTCCAGCTGACCTGATTTTCTGCCTGTTCCCATCTCGACATCACTGCCAGTTAGTTCAGGAGCCGTGGCAGAGGCGCGGGGCTGGCCTGTGCCGTGGGGAGCTGCGCCCTCCCACTGCGGCTGCAAACCCGGCTGCACCAAGAAAGGGCCCCTGAACCTCAGTTTGCTGGGAAAGAGCCTTAAAACGGGAGTCTCCCTTTCCTGCCATGGCTTGCCAGTGTCAGCTCAAAGTCAGGCCAACAAGTCTGGTCGGCTAATGGGAGAGTCAGGCCTTTTGCATCTGAGCTTGTGCGGCAAAGGGAAAATTCACCTCGGGTACCATTAATGCTGCAGCCAAGTCCCCTCTGAAGGATGCTGTGATGCCAGCATAAGCCTAAATGGGGCATCTGCAGCCTGGGAGGTGAACTTTGCTCTCCCACCACTGCTTCCAGACAGGGCTCTGAGCTGCTGTAGGAGGCACGGAGGCATCTCCCCTCCTCATCTCCCCAGCCCCTTCCCAGGGTGGCCTCTCCAGCATTATAGGCAGAGCCCTGTAAGCTCCCTGCCTCGCTTCCCACTTATGCTTCCACTCCTTCGCACAGCCCAGGAGGCACTCAGCAAACCTCCCAGCACGGGGAGAGCTGGGTTTTGGGGGTACAGGGCTCAGGTGTGCCCTGTGTTGGTACGTAAATAACACTCTAGTGCAGAGACAAAGGGCCGGATGGAGTGGGCACCCTTGCAGTGCCTGCGCAGCCCCCAAGGCATAGCTCCTTCTTGATGCCATTGAAAAATGACTGGCTGAGAAATATTTTCAGAAGGGAAAGGAAAATTCACCCCAGTCACAGGATATCTGTGACAGGCGGAGAAAACCCCATGTGAGAGCCAGCTCTCCTCCCACCCTGTGGGCTGCACCCCGCTGGGGCTCAGCACCCGCTGTCTGCTGCAAGTGCCCAGAACACACAACACTGGGCAGCTTTATCTTGCAGCTTCCAGGGATGCTCAGCCATCCCTAATTGCCGTAAAAATAAATGCTTTTTGCTTCATGTCATGGAACAGAGGAATTTCCCTCAGTTGTTTTTTTTTTTTTCTCTCCTCGGTTTGTTTTTTTTTCTTTCCTGAAGCCTCCCTCAAAGTCGTCCCTTCCCCCTCCCTCCGCTGCCTCCTTCCCATGTAAACAAGCGCACGGCACACACGGTCTGACACATCACACACACGGAAACACACTGATGGCCCCACCGCAGCGAGCACTGCCTGGCGCAGGGACTGGCAGCACACGCGGCCGCAGGAGGCGGGCAGGCGGGCAGGGGGAAGGATGCTCACC
>NW_009259491.1:886293-886720 GCF_000687185.1 Egretta garzetta | reverse complement strand
TGACCTGTAGCGCAGTGTGGGCTCTGCCTGGGACTCTCTGCCTTCGCCCACCCCATGAGGAGCCTTTAAAGAGTCAGTGGGAAGCTCAGCAAGCCAGGGGAGCTCTTCCCCGGGAGGCTGCCCTGGAGCCCTACGCACCCCCTGTCCCAAGAAAGAAAATGGAGCTGGAATGCATGGAAGGTGACTGCGAGGGTGGAGGTGCATCATCTGGCCGGTGCAGGGCAGCACCGCTGCTGGGGCCCTGCTTGGCCTGAACACCTGCAGCACAGGACAGCACTCTGCACCCCGCGTAGCTCCAGGAGCTCAGCCCCCCCAAGGGCAGCGCTCCCCACTTGGGTGGCTTTGCAAAGAGCTGGGGTAGGCCAGGGCAAGACGAGGCCCGTACCCCCACCGCAGCTCCCACCAGCCGTCCCGCAGCCTGGCTGCT
>NW_009259491.1:867829-884777 GCF_000687185.1 Egretta garzetta | reverse complement strand
GCTTGCAGCCACCAGCCCCGCACGCCTGGGACGTGCAGGGTGGCAAGCCCGGGGTGACAGGGCGTTCAGGACTGGGCTATAGGCAAAGGATGAGGGTTTCCTCCTCCACTACGTGTTTCTCATGGCTCCTTTGAGACAAGCCGCACGACTCCCTGCTGGGAAACCTCGCTGAGCTGTAAGTACAGGGCTTTTTATTTGGACTGTTAATCTAAATCCATTGTACCTGGTTGGAAAAGCCCCTGTGTGCAATACTCCCTGCACTTGCTGCATCCTCACTTGAATGTCTATTAGCATCTTCCTTCCCACTCCCTGGGGTCCCTTCTGCCAGTTAGAATAAATATACATAACTTCCTTTTGAAAGCCTTTAAGAAAAAAAATACGTTGTCAAGGGAAACTCTTCCAGTGTTTCTTACAGATATGCTTGATCTGTTTTTATATTTTTTACTGTCATAAAGGCATATATCAGAGATTTTTTTTTTTCTCCGCAAGATACATATTCATTTGAACGCCCAACACCCAGCTCACCCTGGGCTTGTGTAATTCGGATGGTTGTCTCCTTAAAATAGCTTATAATACATTTCAAAATTTACCAGAAAGAGACTGGCTTGATCTGTTCTATTTTACCAATCATTTATGGAAATTTTGCTTTAACTAAAGGAAAATTTTGCAAATTCACATTATTCCAGACAGCCACATTTGTATCCCCTGTCTGCTGTGCTTTAAAATAAAAAACCACCCAACCTTCCGAAAGTAAGCTTCTGTTTCCCAGCAGATACCCCTGCGAACGCGAGATGGGTGCGGGCTTTGATGATCCAACAGGGGAGATCACGCCAGGTCTTAGTTCAAACCTCAGTTGCTCTAGAGCTGAGCTTAGCTAGTCGTGAAACGAGTAGGCACCGCAGTTATAAAACTATTAATTGCTGCTTTCAATTCTTAGATGAAAGCTGTATGTGGGCAGAAATAATTTGCTCTATTCAGGAGCCAGCATCAGAAAGGAGCATCTCAGACAGTTCGCGACCCTTCTCCTCACTCTGCTTCCTGCGCCGGGGGGAGGAAGGGAGGATTTCCCTGGGGTACAAAGGCTTGCGGGGTCCTGACACCCCCTTTTTTTTTTTTTTTTTTTTTTTTGAGCTGGGAGAGACGTGGGAGCCGGTTCCCTCCTGGCCCTCGGGGTTTGGCATGTTGCGCCCAGAGCCGCAGCCGCATGGAGAAGCCATGTGCTGGGGATGGTCCTGCCGAGCTGCAGCATCGCTTTAGGCCCATCCTGCCATCCCAGCACAGCCCCGGTAGCCACCCGGGCTGCCCCATGCCCCAGCCAAACCCACCTTTCCTTCGATTTTGGTGCCATTTGGCCTGGCCTCCTGTAGTGGCTGCTGTATAGGGCAGGTGGGGAGAGGCTGAGGACGGGTGTTGGATAAGCTGGATCCCACAGACCCACCCCCACGGGCCCATGTCTGTTTGTAGCCTGAACGCATGAGCATCCTTCTGGAAGGAACCTGGCTTAGTCATCCCCACCCCACAGATGGGCTTTGTGATGTCTTCCCTGGAAAAGCAAATCTGTCACAGAAATTCCAATTTATCCCTGAAAAGGAGTGTTTACACCCCTTTTTCTCTCTTGCTTTTGTCTTAAGCATTATAAAAGTTGATCCTTCTTTTTTTTCCCTCCCCTTTAAAAGGCAAGACAATGAGTCCATTAAGCTCTGAGGCTTATCACAAGCTGGTTGCCTCCTCCAGACATGGTGTAATGGGAACCGCTGGCTTTGTGGTGCAAAGCCTGTGTCTTTAAGGAGCCCTGGCTCCGAGATGCAGTGGAGTTAGCAGATGCCTTTTCCAGGCTATTTCACACAAATCTGGCATTTGCTGCACCCACAGCCCTGCTCAGCTTAAAAACATACCTCTGGGGTTTATTTCTAACCATTAGCCCACTACCTGTTCCTCTCCAGCTCTTCTCTGACCTCCAGGTTTAGATGTGAAAATGTTCCCCAGGTCCCTCCTGCTCTGACAAACCTTTTACGCTGCATTTCTCAGGCGCTGGAAAACATGCAGAGCCCTTCCCCTACTTTGGCGTTGGCCCCATAAACCCCATGAGATGGCCGGTGAGGAATGCAGGGCTGGGGTGCAATGGGGTCTGCAGGGAAACTGGGATTCCCTTGGGCAGGGGGGGACCCACCTCGTGTCACTGACCTGGCCTTGGCCCTCAGTGGCTGCTGTGGGACCGGATTGGCCTGTGCGGGGTCTGGTGGCACCTCGGCATCACCGTGGGGGCTGCTGCAGCCTTTTCCCCCCTCTCCTGCTGCCTGTCTGTGGCCTCTGTCCCTGCATCACCTAAAAGTTTGAAAACTTCAGTAGGTGACACAAGACGGAGAAGGTGAGGGATTTTTCTAATAAGCAGCTGGCTGATTAAAACCAGCTGATTAAAACCAGGGAAGCCTTTGAGATGGGAAACAGGCCAGTCTGGAGGTCACACATGCCTCGGTGGCTGCTGCAGCAGAAGCATCACCAGCTGCAAAGTTGCTCCAGTAGCAGCAACAACCCTGGAAGCAGGAGCAGAGCTCGGGAATGAGTCGTACCTAATAGAAGGATTTTTCCAAACTAGCTGATGCATGGGGAAAAATGTAATTCCTCAGCCATGAGAGCAAATGCCGTGTCCCTCCTGAGGACACCGAGCCCTCCCGTGCTGGGAGCGGGGGGACCGCGTGGGCTGCTCCACATGTCCCCAGGGGTTTTGATGAATAAGGTAGGTGGAGAAGTCTGATATCAAGGTGACACAGGAAGATCACAAACCTTTTTATTTGCCTTTTTATTCTAAGCTTCTGGTCAAGATGGGTGAACACGTTTGAAGGTGTAGGAGTGCTTCTCTTAGATGCTCTAACTGCTTCTCATTAGGAAATGGAATTTCTGCTGGACAGAAAAGCCCAGCTCCTCAAAACTTCTAAAATCCTGTAACACAACAGAAATCAAAACTTTGATTTTTATTTCCCTCCTGACATACAGGTTTTTAATTCAGAGGCATCAATGATTCTGAATCATGTTTTTGTTATGTTTCAACATTATCAAAATAATTCAGTATTTTACATGACAGAACACACAAGAGGAAACAAAGCAGACAGATGAATTGTTTTGACACTTCTTCCACTGAATTTCTCCCTAAAACCGACACCTTCTGTGAAAACACTTTGATTTTGGCAAAGCTGCCTTTGCTGCTGGGAAGACTGCACCATCTGAGGACTTTTTGACCAGGTCTAATTAGCGATGTAGGTAGTTGGGCTACAAAGCTCTTTGGCAGAATCACTGTGGCGGTGATTTCATGAGCACGGGGCAGCATTAGATCTGGTTTTTCCACAGGGGAGGCTCTTCGGGGGATAAAGCCTCTCTTCAGTGACTAATTACCTGTTTGGACAAGGAAAGACCCGTGGATGAGGTGCCGGAGGTGCAGTAAACTGCCTTCCTCAGGCCATTAGCAAAGGGAGAAACTCTGAGAGTTTAAAAAAAAGCAAGGAAAAGTTTGACCTAGAAAAATCATTGGCTTTTTTTTATTTTTTCCCCCTTCCATACCACTGAAGAACAACGGCCCAAAGCTGTTTCTCTCCCCTCCCCTCTCCCTGCTCCTCACTTTTCAAAATGCGAATGCCCCTCCTCACGCCGCAGGGTGCTTCTGGCCCTCTGCTCCCCTGGGAGCACCTGGAGTGGTGGAGCTCTGCGTCCCCTCCAGCGCGGCTGTGTCTCGCCTTGCAGGTGGAACCAGCTCCTGTTCTGCTGATCATGGTCAACAAGACCTTAAATTACTGGGGTCCTGGTTTTGAGGAGGACGTTATCAACATCAACGTGGGGGGTCTGAGAAGGCGGCTCAGCTCCAGCGCCCTCTCCAAGTTCCCCGACACCCGCCTGGGACGCCTGCTCTCCTGCGACTCGGAGGAGTCCATCCTGCAGCTCTGTGATGACTACGACGTGAGTGCCAGGGAGTTCTACTTCGACCGAAACCCTGGCTTCTTCCTCTATGTGCTCCACTTCTACCAGACGGGGAAGCTGCACGTCATGGAGGAGCTGTGCGTCTTCTCCTTCTGCCAGGAGATCGAGTACTGGGGCATCAATGAGTTCTTCCTGGACTCCTGCTGCAGCTACCGCTACCATGAGCGCAAGCTGGAGAGCCGGCACCACAACTGGGACGAGGAGAGTGAGGTCAGCAGCGTGGACACGTCCCCCGATGAGATCTCCGACATCAACCATGACCTGCTGCGCTACAGCACGCTGCGCTGCGGCAACGTGCGCAAACGCCTCTGGCTCACCATGGAGAACCCCGGCTACTCCATCCCCAGCAAACTCTTCAGCTTTGTGTCCATCAGCGTGGTGCTGGTTTCTATAGCCACCATGTGCATCCACAGTATGCCCGAGTACCAGGAGGTGGATGAGAATGGCAATGTGCTCGATGAGCCCATCCTGCACAAGCTGGAGTATTTCTGCATCTCCTGGTTTACCTTCGAGGTGTCTTCCCGCCTCCTGCTCTCCCCCAACCCCAGGAAGTTCTTCAAGCACCCGCTGAACCTGATTGACATTGTCTCGGTGCTGCCCTTCTACTTCACCCTCTTAGTGGATGTGACCATGGGCAGTGACTCGGAGCTGGGCAACCTTGGCAAGGTCGTGCAGGTGTTTCGGCTTATGAGGATATTCCGGGTGCTGAAGCTGGCTCGGCACTCCACTGGACTGAGATCGCTGGGGGCCACCTTGAAGGTAAACTAGCTCTCTATCTCCTTACCTACTCCTATAGTCTATGGGTAAGAAGGAGACCTCTGGTATGGCTGGGGATGTGGACATTCCCCTTCCCCCTACCTCTCGGTGGTGTCTGGTGAGCGTGCTTATGGTGGTGGGCTGGGTTGTTGGTCTATGTGTCTGCTAAAGTAACCACGTGTGAGGAGCATTGCGTGAGTCCTCTTTGCACGCACGCTCAGAGCAAACAGCAATGCCCCCCATTGCTTGTAGACTTTGCTCCATGCAGAACTGGTGTTTCCAGGGACTCAGCCACCCCTTCCCCACCATGGTGTGCAAGCCTTGTTGCACGGTGTTGGAACAGACTCAGCCATGCATGGGTGGCTGGCGATGACCCACTGGGGTCAGTGCCTAGCCAAGCTGCGAGCGACCTGCTGAGCAGGGACCGGGCCAGCCAGCAGCTGTGGGGTATACCAGAACCAGCGTCTGTGGCTCGGAGCTGCTCCTGTCCCCAGTCTGGGAGAAGGGGGAACCTCCTAAGGGCATGCTGCCAGCTGGATGGAGGCCAGAGTCCAACCCTTGGTGTCTGCCCATCTAGGGAGACATAGAGATCCTGGTCCAGGTGAGCTGACGCTTGGATGCTCCAGGATACGATGAGATTGGGACTGACACGGGGTTAACCATGGATGGCACAGAGCAGCAATAGAAAAGCCAAAGTTTAGCTGCAGGGCCTGGACAACCAGCCCAAAGCAGGGTGTGTGTCCCCAGCAGAGCCTGGGCTACCAGCAGCTGCCCTGCAGTGTGCTGGAGCGGCTCGGGGGAGGCACGGCCTGTGGGGCTGGGGGATGCTGGCCCCAGGACCATGAGGTCCTCAGGAGGAGGAGCTGGATGAGGACACGCTGAGACAGTGAAGGACCAGGGTCCAGGTGTGCTGGGAGGTGGCACCCCTGCAGGTCTGGTGAGAGGAGGCCTTCATCCTCCATGGCATGTCTCTCCAGACCCCCAGCCTCCTTAGACAGACCAAGATCAGCTGTGACAAGAGTCAAAGTGTGAAGCTATCATGAAATCCTCACCAGCCTGGCGCCGCAGCCCAGACCTCCATCATTGCAGCTCGGCTGTGCAGCGTGGTGCAGCCACGGTGCCCTGTGTAGCTCTCAGCTCTCCCCACCGTCCCTCCCTCCTCCACCCGTCTCGTGCTGAGGGCCATGTGCCCAATCTGGAGAGGGCAAAACTGTCCCCTCACCTCCTGTGCTTACACAGAAAATCCAGCCTGATGCAGAGGCCAGTTAAACTCAGCCTTTAATTGTCTCTGATTCTTGGCAACCACATCAAGAGAAATCCTAAAGCTGGCCCTCGAGCCTGCCAAGGCGCAGAGTGACACATGCTCCCGACACCCAGGGCTTGTGCTGGGCACAGGGAGGGGATTGCCAGAGCAAACAACCCTCCTCGTGGGACCCCCTCTGGTCCCCACATTTAAACCAGAAGACTGGTTTTCAAGCACTGCTCATGAAATGTCCCTGTACTTTCCCCCCCTTCAAACAAAGGCTATGCCAAACAAATGGCCAAGGAAAGCAATCTTCATAACAGAGCTTGAAACTCAGCCAAAGGGATGCTATCCTCCCACCCAGCGCCTGGCAGGGGCCAGAGCCGCAGCTCCTGGTGCTTCTCCCACTGAAGGGCCATCACAGGGATGAAGCGGGCACAGCCGCAGCGGGGACATCCTGTTTCTTACTGCTGCAGCTGTGGCAGTTGTGGTGTCACCAAGACTTGACTGTCAGGGTTGGACCCATCCCCATGAGTGACCCATGGAGAAAAGCAACCTTCGAGCATGGCTGGGGACAGGGATGGGCAGTAGGAAGTCTTCTGCCAACTGCTGCTGTGAAGCAGGACCAGCCCAGCCTGGTACCAATCCTGAAAATCCCACAGAGCATCAGAAAAAAAGGGGGAAAAAAATTCCTGGCATCCTCAAAGTCTGCTGAAAACGGGATTCAGGGAGGATTACTGGAAATGAAGATGCCTGAAGTCCCACCTGCATCATACTGAACACTCACCTTGAAAGAGTGATTAACAAGTGACAGACCCATGTAACGCTGCTTGCAGAATTTAAATAAAATTGTACAGGTGGGAAGTGCTCCCTGAACCCTTTCTGTGCTCCACTGCAGCAGAGCAGGGACTGATGGGCTCATCTGCATGTTATTAAGCAGCAGACGAGACCCAGGGAGCCGGCAGTGTCCCGGCTCCAGCCTTTGCTGAGCCGCTGATTCACCGAGTGACGTGCTGGAAAGTGCCGCTTCCCAGGGACTCCAGAGCCAGCTGTAAATGGGGATGAGCGAAGACACAAATCTGACGCAGCAGCTTGGCGTTGTGATTTACTGGGCACATAAATCACAACGTCTTGTTAATCATAATTTACTTCCTATTGCAGGAGCATAAAGCAGCAGCAGAGGAGTAAAGGCTGTTAACAGCCAGGAAGCAGGAGCGATGGCTCTGGCAAGCCGAGCAATTGTTCCCCTGCCACAAAAGTGCTAGCAGAGAGATTTCTGTCACTTGAGCATCACAAACCCTGAACTGTCTTCAGATTGTTTGGACCTGACCCAGGGTCTATTTAATTTGAGGAGAGGCTTCCCGCATGCCTCTGCTCTTCCTCCCTGCCGTGCACGATGTCCATTACCACTCCTGCAGCTTCCCAGGTGAGGGTTTGGTGCCTGTCTCCTGCTGGCAGTCAATAGATGTTAGGCACTGAGTAATTTAGGCATCTGCAGGGATCTACAGGAGTTGCTGTCTGTCCCCTTAGGGGCCTAAATACACAAATAGGTTGGAAGAGCCGGAGCCGCATGTCCCCAGACAGAAGACGCACCACCCTGCTGTAGCTACTGCAGGCCATCTCTGTGCTCGGTCCCCATGCCGGTATCTCCAGCCAGGCTCAAACTGGGCTCTTCCATTTAATTTGCTTTCTGCTGTACTGGAGGCAAGATGTGCACACAGCAGGAAAAGGAGCCCAGGCACGGCCCATGACTGTCCCAAGGGCAGGCAGACCTGCCAAGACGGGAGCCCAAAGAGACTGCTGCTGGGGTGGCTGTTGCCCCGGAGCCTTTTATTACCCAGCATCACCTTCCCCAAGGCCAGCTGCTTGCTAAGCCTGAATCCCACCCGAACCTCAGCTAAGCCTGCATCCCGCCCAAACCTCGGCTAAGCCTCCATCCCCACCCAAGCTCCAGCTGTGGCTGTCTGCCCCTGGATCAACAAGTGAACCACATGTTTTGAGGATAAATGGCTGCAAATAGGTGGCAGCCAGTGCCGGAGGATCAGCTGGGAGATTCCGGGAGCATCCCCTGTGCCACAAGCCCTGCTTGTAAATTAAAGCCATAGGAGCTATTGAGCTGCCTGACTTCCCCCTCCAACACATCCCAGGGCCATAACTGATACTCTTTAAAAATGTATAAGGTTATTCGGCTCTGCTGCTCCCCAACTGGGACGTACAGACGTGCTGTTAAGCTCCAGCCAGCAGCAAGCCTTTCATGGCCAAGTGATACATCCTTGAAACTCGGTGACTCTGAGCAGTTTGTCCTTCCCAAGGAGCTCCCTCGGAGCTGCTATAGGGCATTTGCAGCCACAGGCGATGGCGGAGGAGGAGGAGATTATTTCCCCTCGGTATTATTGGCATTAGCTGAGCAGCTTTTGCCAGCCGTCTAAGCAAAGTCTTCTCGCTCCCTGCAGTGAATCCACCTCCTTTATGTCTCATCTTGACCGTGGAAGCTCTTTTCCTACATCTGCTGTTTGCTTTGCTCAAATGTTATTTCATTTAGTCATTATGTGGTCTCCAATACAGCATTCTCTGGCTGTTAGGAGACTGGGAACCCCCCTCCACAGTTAGAGCTCTGCTTTCCTTTCCCCAAAAGATGAAGAGCTGGCAGATCAGTGGGCAGAAGCATCCGAGAAATTTGCTTCTGACAATCCAAAAGTGAGTGGCCCAGCCATGCTGTGAGGATGGCGGTGCCTTTGGCACTGGTGGGTGGTTAGCCTGGCCCTGCCAGAAAAAGGGGGCTCTGTGGTCCCCTCCCGGTCTGTGAGGCTTTAGGAGCCGGCTGTGCCGCGGGCCTGGTCCTGCAGCGTGCAGGGCTCTCAGCTCACACCTCGCTGGCTGCCAGGCAGGGGCGAGTGCTGGGTACTGGATTTGGCCCCCATGCCAATGCTGGCCCACGGCAGTTTTCCTGGTTGTCCTCTGGAAGTCCCCTTCTCGGTATCACTTGCTGCCTTGTCCCCAAACTGCCCACTGTCTTTTCCCACGCCACTGTTTTGGTACGTGTTTAAATTTAGCGCAGAAATTAAGAATATCCAGACAAAGACTGCAACAAAACTGTTATAGTTTGAAACCAGAGAAATGATGGCTTCTTCAAGGAGCGTTGCACACCTCTGCCATCAGTCTATCTCCCTGGGTCCCACACGCCCACCTGGGAGGCTGGGTGTCCCATGGCCCCATTCCCACCAGGGCTCCCAGACCCCTCAGGGTGGGCTCAGCAAGCCGGGATGTGCAGCACCCCATGGGGGTGGGTGCTGAGACCAGCCCATGCTGATGTTGGCTGGATCCTCAGACTGAGCTGATGACCAGGGCTGCTTGGATTCTTGTCAGCTGGGATGTTCACTTTGAGTCCCCCATAGAGAAGCAGCAAAACCTGAAGGGCGATGTAATTATCTCAGAAACAGTAGTTTCGGCAAGAAAACTCCCTCCCTGGAATAAGCCCCTCTGCCCTCAGGCTGTCCTGCAGACACCACCAGCGACCCCTTGCTGGGCTCTTTGGGTGCTGCGCAGGTGCCAGTGGCTGACCCCAGACCTGGCACCCACCCCTGGGGCTGGCATGCTGAGCCAGGAGAAATTTGCTTCCAGGCTGATGCTTCCCAAATTGGAGCAGCTGGAGTTTTGCCTCTAGTAGCCGTGAAACCTCATTTCATTGGGTGGCTGGAACGGGGTGGGGGGCTGGCTGCCTCCACCAAGGTTTCTTTCTGCATCGAGGCAGTGCAGAGACCCCCCCGCCCCGCATCTGGCTCCTGCACCCATGGGTGCTGCTGGAGGGATGGGAGGCTGACCCTGCTGCAAGGTGCTGCAGGGCCACCAGAGATGCTATCCAGCCTGGCAGCCGTGCAGCAGTGAGCCCAGCCGGAGGCTGCCTTGTGTTGCTTTAGGATTGTTGGTGTCCTATAGCCAGTTTAAACAGAGGTTAAAATCATCTCAGGACTCAAGTGTCCCCAGGAAAGGGACAACAGGGGACAGAAAATGGGGCAGGGGGTAGTTTCTGCCTCCCCTGGAGTTGTGTCCCATGAGAGCAATATCCCAACCTGGTGCATAAGGGCAAAAGCTTCCTGAATTCTGCTAGCTGGAGCACCCCGATCCCTCCTACCCGGGTGTGTAACAAAGGGTTAAACAGACCCTGGGACTGTAGATGGTCTTGGGGTATAGGAGGGAGTGGGTGAGTCCCTGGAGGGGACCCCTGGTGGGGTTGCCTGACTTCAGGGAGCCCGGGCTGAAGAGCTAGAGCTGAGCCTGCGGCAGAGGCGCACGTCCCCCCTGCCAGCTCATCGCCAGCATCTCAGGGAAATACAAATCGCTTCACTTAGAGGCTGCCTATTAGGTGGTTTCTGGGGACCTGCCAAGATAAAAGGAAAATGTGTCTAAATATTGTTAGTGGAGATCAGGTCGGCGCGAGTGCTGGAGGCCAGGGAGTAGCCTCTGCCTGGCAAGCCTGGCTGGGAAGCACCGGTGCCCCTTCCTTCCCGGCGCTGCCTCCCCCTCGCAGGCTGGTGCAGGGCAGTGGGCAGCTGTGGGTGCCAGGGCTGATTTCCCAGCTGCCCACTTGCTCTGGCTGCAGGTCACCCACGCACCCCCCACCCTGCCTCAGCCCACCCCACAGAGGGACGTCCCATGGCAGAGAAGCACCGAGACCCCCGATGGAGGCGTGGAGGGCTGTGTTTGTGCTGGGGGATCCCAGTGTCCTGGCCGCGATGGGTGCAGTGGCCCCCGCTGACCACCGCTGTGCTTTGCCTTCCAGCACAGCTACCGGGAGGTGGGGATCCTGCTGCTCTACCTGGCCGTGGGGGTCTCCGTTTTCTCTGGTGTGGCCTACACTGCTGAGAAGGAGGAAGACGTTGGCTTTGACACCATCCCGGCGTGCTGGTGGTCCCCGAGGATGTGGAGAGCATCTCCAGCCGTGACCAAGACTCAGAGGCTCTGAGTGAGACCTCCCTGGGCAGAGGCAGCCCCGACCGCCGCGGTCTGACCCCCAGCACCCACCCCACACCCTGACCCCACCGTGCCGCAGCACCGGGGCACACGTGGGACCTGCTGGCTCACCGTGAGCTGTTGCACTGGGACACGGCGGCAGAGCCATCTCGCACTGCGCCTGGCATCACCCCTGCCCTGCGAAGGACAGGAGGGGTTGGAGGAGATGCCCAGTGGGTTCCGGCTGCTTCCAGCCCCCAAGATGCAGCAGCCGGGTCTGCCTGGACGTGTCTCAGCCTTCACTTTGCGATGGCCCTGCTCCCCCGTGGCTGCAAACAGAGACCACGGTGCTGGACATACCCCTGCCAGAAAGGGAGCGAGAAAAAAAAAGAAATACAGGTGACCCCTGATCAGGCACTGCCCCGGCTGCGTGAAGGGGGATTTTCCTCTGCCATGAGGTTTTGTGTTGTCCAGGGTGAGGTTAAATAGCTTGGGGGTGAGGCAGCCCCTGACCAGGCTGGCTGCCCTTGCAGGTCCTGTGCTAGGCTGGCATCAGCTCCAGCCCTAACCTCGTCCTACCCTCAGCTGGACACAGCCCCACTGGCCATGGCGGAAAGGGGGTTGGAAATGGGTCTGTATGGGAGGAGATGTGGTGTCCAGCTCAGAGTGAGCCCTACTGTCCCCAGCCCCTGCAGTGGGACCACCTGGTCCTCACCTTCCTTCCATTGCAGATGGGGTTTAACCGCTCTCCTGCAATGCTGCCGCCAGGACCCCCAGGGATCTGGGGACTGTGCTGGAAGCATGGCAGAGCTGGGAGCACTGTCCGTGCAGGGGGGACACAGCCAGGGATGAGCAGGCAAAAGGGCTGCTGTCCTCTGAGGTAGGAGCAGCAGAGAGGATCGAGCTGGGGGAACCAAGAGGCCACCCCCAGCAGGGCTCTCTTGCCCAAGGCCTTCGCTCCATGGGGCTCCCATGCCACAGGGCACTTGTTTCGGAGGAGCAGGCTGGTCTCTGCGGGGGCAGAGAGGAGGCAGAGTCCCTGCAAAGGGCTGTCAGGGAGCAGACATGGGGTGGATGCTCCTGGGCATGGAGAACCTGCCTCTGCCATTGCCTTACGTTTGTGATTTCCACTGTGGGAAGAGCTGCCAGGGAGCCCAGGGGCTGCAGCAGCCCATGACGGGGTGGAGGAGATGACCAAAGCCAGCCGGGTTGGGTATGTGCCCTGGTCCCCCCCTCGCCACAACCCCCAGCCCAGCTTCGCTCTGCTGCCTCATCCCTCCCTGCCTTGGGACGAGGCAGGGGCAGGAGCACTGTGAGGAGGGGGGGTCCCATTGCCCCGGGCACCACCTCTGTCCCCGCAGGGAGCCGAGCTCCCCGGGTGCTCATGCACTCACCTTCCCCCTGCAGGGAGGGAGCACCCACCATGCCCACGGGAGAGCCAGGGCAGCGGGGACCTCGCACCGCAGCCTCTGGGCACCTCACAGCCGGGCAGGGAGGCCTGCCTGGAGTGCTGGGCCCCCTTCCCACCCGGATCCCCCACCCAGCTGAGCACGTTCGGGGCTGCTCCCAGCACAGCATTAATTCCCTATGGAGTTTTTCCTTGACCCCCAATTCTCGGTTTGGAAATCGTGCAGCTCCTTTGTGCACAGAGGAATACACACAGCAATGCCTGTTCCAACCAGGAGAAATGTGCACCCTGCAATCACCTAATCAGCTCAAAAATCTGCTGATGGCTGCAGGTTGGCCCCTGGATCGTGGTGTTTGCTGGTGGTTGTCCTGGCTGGCTTACGGCACAGCTGCAGTTGCCGGTGCTGGCTGGCTGTAGCGATCTGCTGATCATGGGGAAGAAAAGATAAACCAACGCATGAGCCTGTCCAGCCTCTCTGAACCCCAATGGTACTTGGGGAGGGGTTCCCAGGGAACAGCGGTGTGGGATGGGAAGGTGCTCACGCTCCTGGGGTCATTGAGTCTTCCAATATTGACAGTTTGTGGTCCGCTCTGTGCTCATTCTTACTGTGAGCTGGGACCAGCGAGCTCCATCATCTGCTCTGACCAGCTCCTGCTGCACTGTTACTTGAATAAAGGAAGGATTTTCCCCTTCTCTCCATAAATATTCCAGTAGCAAAACATATTAAAATGTGAAGACTAAATTACATGTATTAATTAAAAAGCATTATGCAAATAATTAAAAGAGCATGTAAATTAATTTTCTATCTATGCATGGGATGCATACTGTATATTTTATTAAAGACCTAAGTGACCCGCTTTGGAGGCCGGTTTTCTGTTTCGCGGCAGCTGGACGCACCCGTGCAGCCCATCGGCTGAGCAGGGCTGGGTCAGTGGGTCGGTGCAAGGAGCCCCTGGGTGGGTGCAAACAGCCCCTGGGGAGTAGGAGCAGCCAGGCTTTTCCCGGAGTGGCTGCAGGTCCCCACCATCCAGCTCCAGGCACTGTCTCAGAGCACAGCGGAGCTCCCACCCAGACAGCCCCCGTGGCGTCCCTGCCCCCATGGTGGGCCCCAGCCAGTCCTCGTGCCTGGAGCGCTGGCATCATCCTAGCTGGAGCACTTTGGATAACCCATCTCCCAGGAGGCCCAAGGAACCGGGTATCCCCAGGGTGCGAGGCAATGGGTCGGAGCCGGCAGGCTCTGGGAATTGCTGCGCAGGGAGCCAGGCATCATGGCTGGGAGGGAGGGAAGCACAGAGCAGCTTTCAGAGGGAAAGGATTGCAATTAACATTAAAAATGAAGGATGCTTCCTAAAGCAAAGAGCTTGTCCCATCCAAGCATGGTTTGTTCCTCCATCCCATTCGTTTCTCACCCATGAAATCTGGGAAGCAGGTGGGGAGAAGCAGAAATTTGCAGAAACGCACACACTGCGATCAGCACCACTGAGGGACACGAGAGCTGAGCCACCAGCACAAGCAAACCCAGTGCTGGGAGCTGAGGAGCAGCAGCCGGACATTATTTCCCCTAATAGCCACACTTGTTTTAAGAAATTAATTTTAACCCCGGGCTTGTGGGCCTTGTTTTGGCCTAAAAGTAGAAAAAACTCCATTTTAAAAGAATACAAGGGTTTAGGAAGCAAGTGTTAATTGCTGAACTTGCTTACACAGCATTTTAGGCACACATAAGTTTTAGCCAGCAGAAGGCTGGAGAAGGCGTGTGCACATTCCCTGCTGGCTTCCCAGCCGTTTTGCTCACAGCTGTGGCCGTTAGCAGGGGCAGGGGATCAGTTCCTGGGACGAGGAGGGGATACAGCACACCGCAGCTCCGGAGATCCGAGAGGAGCTGCTCCATCACACCGACAGCCGCGTTCATCCCCCCTCATCCCTGCTGCTCTCATTACCTCCAAGCATTAAAGCCAGGAGGGCTGAAGGCCACCCAGACAAATTCAGGCTAGCCTGTGGAGGCCAGCGGCTGCTCAAATACCACTGCAGTGTTTCAGTCCCACCTCCTGGCGTGAAGAACGTCCCCTCAGCTGTAGTGGCCCTAATCACATCCAGCCTCTGGCTGCTTTCCTTGTTGTGAAGGCAAAGCTCAGACTGGCTTCCAGCACCCAGCCAGCAAACTACCCGTGATAAGGACCACGGCCATTAACAGATGAGAGCTATCACTAATTAAGCTTCGTTATCACAGGCTGCCTCTGGCCAGCACTGCCTGTAGACTGAGCCCCTTGGGAGGTTTAGAAGAGCCCTAAGGATAGCACCACACAGCACCAGGCTGCCTCAGGAAATACCTTTGCACTTGCAGAGGGTTTTAAGCCTCCAGGCAGAGGCTGAGCACGCAAGGAGCAGCATCCCAAGCTGAGCTGAGCAAGCCCAGCACCCATTTTCTCTCCAGAGAGGAGATATCCCACCAGCATGCCTGGCTGCTTCAAGCGGGGTGGCTGTTCCTTGGGAGCTGGCTCTCCTGTGTTTCAGGGGGTGTAGTTTGTGCTCTGATGCTGCTTGGGATTTATCCATCCTCCTTTATCCCAAAGGCAGCGTAAAAGGTTGAGCTCGTTCCTGATGCCGTAAGTGGCCTCCAATGGTCTGAAACAAGGGGATGTCCCTTGGCTGCTTGTCTGCAGGGGACTGGCTGGACTTACTGCCGCCCTCCCTGCGTTGAGTGCGTTCCTCCACAGATGTGATAGGAGGGGAGGATTAAAAATAGAGTTTCATCTTTATTCCTTGAAGAGTTTTTCCATTTAAAAAAAAAAATCTTTGTGCTGTTAATCCTTCCAAGGCAAAAGGTCCCCCAACTTGGGGGTTAAAAGCAAGGCAGGACCCTCCCATGAGCCCTCTGCCAACGGTGGCTGCGCTCCGAGGGGGGCTGGTGGGTGAGAGCTCCAGGCTCGGGTTTGGGAAAGCCACAGAAGATGTTTTCTTTTTTTAGCCTCCTGCTCTCTGTGAAGACATTAGGATTTGTATGGCTATGAGTAACTGCTCTAGGAAAGTCCTCCCACTGCTGCGCAGATTGAGCAGAGCTGGAGTTCTGCAGAGCAGGGAAGAACTGGGGGCAGGACGGTGCCCAGCACCAGAGGAGTGGGTGATCACAGCCCACGTTCGCGTTCGCAAGGCACTTCTGTGCAGCGATGGGTTGCCAGGACTGGTCCAGCTTACTATTTCTAAGGCAAGTAGGAAATTCATGTTCTTTTGCTAATCCCAGTTTTCCTGAGAGCAACTGTGTTTTCATCGGGTACAGTGGGTAAATCAATTAAAACACTTTATCAGGTTATTTCTACAAAAGCTGCTCTCCACACTCACAAGATGATTGATGGAAGAGTGACTCTTGCCTCCAGGGAACGGTGATTAAGGAGTGACCTTATTAAGCTATTTCACGCAGCTGAGAATTAGATAGCTCTGCTCAAAGAGGCAAAGTAAAATTCATTACTTTTGTTTAAAAATTCTGTGCCAACTTTGAGATCTGTGATGACCCTGAGCATGGTCCGTGCACTCAGCTAGTTACTGGGAAACTGGGAAATTTTACAGGGCATGATCTGTAGGAGGGAAGACTCCTCGCTGGCAGCGTTTCTGGGATCTGACGGCCCTGCTGGATCTGAGTCCAGGGAGTCAAACCCCAGAGCTAACTGCTGGAGTTCGTACACATTAGATCAGCATTATCTGTAATCCCTGTATTTGCTGAACTAAGGATGGAGACCAGTGAAGACAATCAGTGCTGTAATTCACATTTATTTTACAAAATTAAGCTAAAACTTTCTCCTTGTAGTAAGAAAGCCCCAAGGTCTGCGTATACTCATGGGTTCATTTTAGCCTTTATCTGAACCATAGCCATTATCTCAGTGGTGGGAAACACATAAACTCAAGGCTTTTGCTCCGACTGTTTAAGATAGCTACACGAATAGCCTTGAAGGTATGGGAACGAAGTTAACCAAATATCCCTAGGCAGGTCGCACGGTTTCAGGAATAAAAGCCACAGGTGAGGCGTGCAGGGAAGCACAGCACCAGCAAGGGATGTTCACAGCCAGACATCGAATCTGCTGAGAGCAGCACAGGGGGAAAACTGCCCCACGCCTTTGCTTCAAGATCATCCCCTCTGCGGTCAAGGAGGGATGGTCCAGAGCTTGTGAGCCTCTCAGGGCTGAGCAAAGGCCGCCCTACAGCTCAGCTGAGCCTTGACTGCGCAGAGGCAGCTCTGCAAGAGGCTGCTCTGCTGCTGTGACCACGCTGGATGGGGTTTCAGCAGCTCTGGGCTCCCTCCGCTTCCAGCTCTGTATTGATTTCAGTAGCAACAACCTAGAGGGAGCAGAACAGACTGTGCTTCATAGATGGAATGGAATTGTTTTAAACTTTTTAAACAAGTTGGCTGTCTTCCTGGACTCTTAAATTAAAGGGCAATTAAGTCACTTTGAGTCTGGAAAGAGCTGATGGCTGTTTCCTGATTTGACTCTTTAAAATTTTGCCAGGGTGATTAATGCAATGAAAAATTGTCAACTCTCAAATCAGGGCTGTCAGCCAACACTCAGAGCATTTATCTAAAGCACAAGCTCAGACTCTTTTTGCCTGTGGACAGGAGGCAATGGGATAAAATG
>NW_009259491.1:864822-867783 GCF_000687185.1 Egretta garzetta | reverse complement strand
AGGACGTTGGCACAGCAAGACCTGCACCTCAGTACTGATAATCATTATGGGAGGAGGAGAAAAACTGCTGGTGCTATGGGCTTCACGGGAAGTTGACTTTCTCCCCCCCAGGAGGGAGAAAAACCTCAGCCCCAGCTCATGGCTACTCATCAGCACTGGTTTTGTTGGTTATATGCAACTAATACCTGTGCAGCAGGGTGCTCTGCTCCCCGCGTGAAGGGGGTGCATGTGAACGCTCCCCTGTACGGCTGCAGCACTGCTGCACGGGGAGTGCAACCCTCCCTTCACACTGGGGCTCCGCAATATCCTGGTAATGCTGCTGAGAACACGCAAGAGCTCCAGGCTTTCCCAGTTACTAGAAATGCCGGCGGTCTCCCTCCCTTTGATTTCCACGTTCCTTCCTAACATTTAAAAGCTCACATCTATTTTGTTTCTTCCGGGATTGCTAACCAAAGCTGACTCCTGAATGAATTCTGTCTCTGCTTCGTTAGTCATCCCTTCAGGACAGATTTAGTAACTGCTCAGGGAAACCACGTAGAAGCCAACAGTTCACCGTTGGAAGGCAGCACCCACTCACTGTCAGCTTCATCTTTTTCCAAGCTAGAAAGCCGAAAGTGCAGCAAGTCAGCCAGAATTGGGCGGGCGAGCCTCTAGCCTCACCTGTTATGTAGGAAGGTGGGTAAATGGATACGTACCTAGTCCCAAACCTGACTGCAGGCTGCGGAAAGTTGCTGCAGTGTGAAATAACAGAGCAGAGATAGCAAGTATCTACAGCAGAGTTCTCCCTCCCCATCTGCCGGAGCAGCCCCTGGGGCAAACGAGCTCCTGCGCGACGGCAGCTCCAGGAAGGGCTCTGCGGTGCGTGGGGAAACAGCAGCACGCAGACCTGCCCTGGGCCCTGCAAATCTCTCCTTGAGGTGCAGAATTAGTAATGTTTTCAGGCTAAAGAATTGCCTCTTCAAAGCCTGTTCACTGCCTGTGGTTATTAAAGCTTGCGTACTCCTCCAGAATTTTGCATGACATTGGTTGACTAGAGGCACATTATGTTAAAACTTGTCCCAATAAGCAATAATATACCAGAGTATTTTAATGAATAAATATGAGTCACAACACTCATGCTTTCAGGTAAGGACAGTTTATTTGCCCCTTTGAACAAATAAGGCAAGATATTTGAGAAAGGTCAAACAAAATATCCTGTATCAAACTCAGAGGAATGCAATAAAAGTTACTATTTCATACATATACAAACTAATGACCCAACACTATTATATACAAACAGCCAGATCTTACAAAACAGCATTTCAAGTCAGCACTTTATGCCAGTGTTGCTAGTTTCTTTGTTACAAAAAATTAAAGCTACAAGCTTCACATTTTAAAAGTCTCACATGACTGACATCATCAGTATCTCTGGGATTTAGAAGCAAAGATAATGGTTTGTCCAGAACACTTTCAGCAATGCAGATGGACCCAAGGAGCACACGAATTCAGCTCCATGATTAAGCAAGCTTTTTTGCTTAAAAACTTTGTCGGAACAGCTTTCCCTTATGGTACAAGCCTTGGTCTTAGACTGGAGGACTCAGAAGTGAGCAGGTACTGTGCTCCCAGACACTCTACAAAGGGACCAAAAAGGGAATTGTTTTCTCTAACAGATTGAAAATCAGTGAAGGAGAAAATAATTCCTCTGCATTAGAGTTCCAAGTGCAAGAAACATCATCAAGTCTCAGCCACTGCAAGCATTTAAGAAAGGTTCAAAGACAGTTAAGCCATTGGACCAGTTTTACTTGTTTTGGTTCATGTGCTGTATTTTAAGACAATCACATCAGCGAAGCAGAGTATTTCAAGAGTGCTTACATTCAGCTACAGCAGTCAAAGGTTGCATATTCCATAAATAGACACCACCCTGTGGTGTTTCACCTAAAACTTGGGTTTTCTAATGCCCTCTGATCACTAGAAAGTTACCTACACAGTGCAGAGGTAAAACTACTCCCAGCAGCATCTGCTTGATCCACGCCACATGCAAGCAGTGCACCACTTCCCGTGTCCCATACCCTTAGGTTGAACACGCCAGAGGAGTTGGGCCAGATCCATTGGGCCAGATCCATCCAGACTAATGCAAGATCCAACACTTGATCAGAGAACTCCCTCCTAAGTTGTGAGAGTTTCTTTGATGTGATGGACGCTCACAAATATCACTCACAATAAACACACGTTTAGGGCAAAATGTATTGCACAGATCTCAGCCGAGCACTGTATGAGCCCTGATGTTCGCACAGTGCTTCACTAGACCTCATTAGAGAGTCCGGGCTAAGGAATTTTAGTCCATTAACAACAACAAAGCTTTTAATTACTTGGTTTTCCTAATTCAAAACTTTCCCAATACTCGAGGCTACCAAATAGCTGGTTACCCCAGGGTGTGCTCTTACTTCAGCGCCCCGGATAACGCTGCTTGCTGCCTCCCTTCTCCCCACAGGCCAGTTGGTTTGCTGCTCTCTGGAACAGCTGTGTTTGCACTGTGTATCAAACTGAGACAAACCGATGCAACCAGATCTGCAGAGGGGGTAAAAATGGCTTCACCTCTCTAGCAGCATTTGATTCAGGAGACACTGCTATTTAGTTTAATTATCTGGGTGATGGACCAAGGCCTATTTCAGAAGAATGACATGGAAGCTGTTCCCTCTATCAGAGCAAAATAAAAATAAATCAGTAGAAATACTTGCTCTGTCCCAATATTTCATCATATGCTAGATACATCTAAAGCTACGTAACTCTGCTGTTACAGCCCACGGGGCAGAGACATCACTTGGTCTCTGCCCTGCAACTAGGCTGACCTCTTTGCTTCCTTTGTTTTCCTCTCCACTCTACTGGCGTGAGTTAATTGCACCATCCTCACAGCGATTGTACATGCTTGGGCATTGTTGTTGATTGAACTATAACTGGGCAGGAATGGCAGGGAAATTTTTT
>NW_009259491.1:846288-864699 GCF_000687185.1 Egretta garzetta | reverse complement strand
TCACCTCTCTAGCAGCATTTGATTCAGGAGACACTGCTATTTAGTTTAATTATCTGGGTGATGGACCAAGGCCTATTTCAGAAGAATGACATGGAAGCTGTTCCCTCTATCAGAGCAAAATAAAAATAAATCAGTAGAAATACTTGCTCTGTCCCAATATTTCATCATATGCTAGATACATCTAAAGCTACGTAACTCTGCTGTTACAGCCCATGGGGCAGAGACATCACTTGGTCTCTGCCCTGCAACTAGGCTGACCTCTTTGCTTCCTTTGTTTTCCTCTCCACTCTACTGGCGTGAGTTAATTGCACCATCCTCACAGCGATTGTACATGCTTGGGCATTGTTGTTGATTGAACTATAACTGGGCAGGAATGGCAGGGAAATTTTTTAAAAAAAAAAGAACACAAGAGCATCCAGAGGAACTGGAATCTCTTCCAGTAGGACATCAGTAATTGTCTTCTCATCCAGACCAACTTCGCCTTTGCTCCACCACCATAAATACATATCTTTGTTAATTCAACAAAGTCTTTACCTTCAGTTCAACTTTTCTGATGTGCTAAACCTTGGAGAAATGTGAGGGATTGTGAAATTAAGTTTTTATTCAAGCATCTAAAAATGTAAGTTTGAAATAAAGCCCATAAAATATTTCACAAACTGCGGAGATTTTTAAGACCTCTCAGACACAGCAGAAGTACCTAATTCCTGAGAGAGGTTCACACAACTTCCACCCATTCGAATACTGTTTCTTTGTCCTGTACTCCACGGTCAGCAGGGTCTCCCTGAAGGACATTTCCAAACAGACAAAGGGGAATCAGATCACCGATTCGCTTTTGGTTTTAAGTCGGTGTGGATTTCAACTTACAGAATGTAATTCCTGATGGAGGCACAACATGCTTTATCTACTTGTATTAACTCATAAAGTACATAAAAAGAGGACAAAACTGAGGTCTTGAAGAAACCACACTTGCTTAAAGCACGCAGTGTAAGGCATGGGGCTTATTACAGGCTTTTTAAAAAATGAGATTTAAGTTTCTTTCAAAAGGCTGGAACAGTTTGCATATGTTCTCACCTCTCTCTTCAGTGACCTAAAACTTATCAGTACCTTAACAGTAGAAAGATACAGTTAACAGCTTGAAATTGAGTCTGTGCATTCACAAAGAAAAACAAAAACCACAAAAGATGCAGCCATTAAATACCACAATCCATATTAACTTAAACCAAAATGGACTACTGAAATTTCAGTTGAAAAGAGAGGGAGCCGACTTTCATTAGCCTATTTCTATCTGTTCCTCTGATTTAAAAACAATCCCCCTAAAAACAATAACAAAACTCCTTCAGAATAATGTTTTAAATATGTGTCTAACATTAAAACATACCATCAGGATTTTCCGCTTAATGGCATTCCTGAGTTCACAAAGTTAATATGGAAAAATAAATGAGCAGAAGTATTGCCCTCTATTTTGCTAGCATATTTCAATAGAAATCAATCTGTTTAGTAGTCATAAAAGCAAGGAGTTGATTGTTTGAGGATGGAAGAATATTATACCAGTGGCTCAGAAGTTCTGCTGCCGCCGTTTCTTGGCTTCAATGGCATCGAGGATTGGCTGCCGCTTTGACTGGTACTTCTGGCGGATTTCTTCAATCTCCTGCTCCATCATGGGGTCCAGGGCTGACAGCCGCCTCTGAAGCTCATCAACACTCCAAGTCTTTAGCTAGCGGGGAGACATAAGAAGAACAGGCATTGGCATCAGCACAGCCACCATCCACACATCTACAGGGACTTTGCTGCCCATCTGATGGTCACAACGCATCTTCCAGTAAGAGAAGGTGGAAGAGTTCTGCTCCAGGCTGCTGGGCTCCTCTCTCAGTGAGACTGGCATGAGCCTCAGGATACTAGGCTGCTTTTGCTCATTTTACAGATACGTTACATGCTCTGTTTAGTGACAGCATGAGTGTACAAAACAATCAGTGAAACGTTTTCCCATTGAGTTGTTTTTCTAATGCTTCATTTTGCAGGCTTAGAACAGAAATACTGTACTGAAATGGAATGGAAGCGAAGTTCTCTCTTTTCCTTGCAACTAAACTTCCTTCTGCTAAGTGACAGAGGGAGACAGAAGGGAATAGGAAGAAAAAAAAAATCATTGACAAAAGTTGCATTTGAAAAAAAAGAGGCATTTATGTAGAATCAGGCTGAACCTCAGTCACGGTGAGGAATTCAAACTCCTCTAAGTTAGAAATCCCAGAACACACACAACAGGTCACTTGGAGTCAGCCTCATACCGATATAGTATGCAAGTACAATTTGTATTTTACCATACACGTGAAGATGTCAGGCTAGCCTGGACAAGCTTCCCTTCCCTGAATTCCCTATCTGCCTGCCCTTTGTTTAATTGGTTCTCTTGTGCGTGCCAATTTGCTGAGAACCAACACAGAAAAGTTTTATTCTGTGATTAGAGATGCCAAGGGTGGCCTGGGACAGTTTAGACTGTCCATAGCTATGCTCTTTACATAATACTGTAATATTATTATAACCTGTGGAACAGACAGGATTTTAGGATTATGGTAAAAAATATGGAGACTGGAAGAGCTTCAAATGTTCACCTAAGCACCAGTCCTTTTCCCATCCAGGACCAAGTAACCCCCAGAAACACAGGGGAGACGCTGGTTTACAGCCACTGCAGCAGGGTGGGAATGAATATTTGCACCTCCTGCTTTCAGTGTCCACCTACTCTGGAAACTACGAACATACAAAATAATTTGGTTGTTGTTCCCCGCCCCCCCGTGAACAAAGCAGCATCAATTTTTAGACTTTCAACAAGTGTCGTGATCGAGTGACTTATCTTTACTTCAGTTAAAGCAAGTGACACCACTGTCCTGGTGCAGCTGTTAATTAGTCAGCTCTCATGGTTATTCTTCAAGCCATTTCTGAACCAAACATGGAGTAAAACTTGCTGCCTATTACAAGGCACAACTGAATTACTGGCTGTTGAGTGGCAGTTGTATACTTTGCATCAGTCCTTAAAACGTATGTAAATACTAAAATACGGAAATCCTGATCCTTCTTCCTGAGGTGGGAGAGATACCAGTCCCCAAACCACAAAGTCAGCCGTTAGCTGGTTTCTCACAAGGTCTTTCGAAATTCTTTAGCACCTTCTGCTAAATAAGGTATTTCCTAGTTGCAGTTACAGGATCACAAATCCACTTTAATAATCTAGGCACAAGCGAAACAAAACCTTTTTAGCAAGGGTATACGGTCTTCCAGCCTCTCCAATCAGCCAACTGTTCATGAGAAAGACAAAGCACTTCCTCCACAAAGATATACATTATTTATACACATTAATGCAACTTTACCAGGCAGCAGTTTAAGTTGATGCACGGCACCAGTTGCCTTTTCACACTAATTTATTATGGAGCAGGTTATTATTCAACATTCCCCTTCCTCACAGTCCAGAGAATTGAACAGTCAAATAAAAATGCAAAAAAGAAGAAAACATTAATTCAAGTACTGAACATATATACTAAGCAGCTATATCGGATCAAATGGCTGTCAGCTCTCACAGAGTACCCAGCGCTGGAATACTAAAAGAGAGTTTTGGAATGGATCTAAACCACCTTGCTCATGGCTTAAGCCAACTATTAGGTGTCAGAAATTGTCCTGAGGCCGCAATCTTCTATGGACGCCTCTTGAGCGTGCTCTGTCATCCTCCCAAAGCGCCGGGTGCTGCTCACAGCCAGAGACAAATCATCAGAATCGGCGGACCAGAGGGCAGAGCAGATTTACAGCGATGGTTTCTCCAGACCCCAAGAACGTGGCAGTAAGAAGAAAAAAATGCCCTATGAATGTTCTTGAACACGATATGGCATCATGGGACATCCTTGGTGGATACCAACACACAAAGTCTTTCTGCTAACTGTAAGCAACTGCTCGCCAAGGGATGCAACGGCTTTGACAGTTCCTGGGACTGCGTGTTTGTCAGGACAGATGGCTAACAGCATGGAAGATGCTTCGAGTACAGCTGAGTCTGGAGCAGGCAAAAGCCTACAGATATATCTTAACATGAACAGATCAGAAGTGCGTTACCTGCGCAGATGCACGATGCAGAACAGAGTAGCTACTGAAGGAGAGACCGATCACGGGTTAAACAGAATGGGGATGGTGGGAGAAGGAAGGGAGGCAAGTCAACGCAGTGCAAAAACTTAAGAGCACAGAAACACATCCTGTGCGTAACGCTGTGTGTTGATGAGGATGAACTAATGACAGAGTTTTTATCTGGAATAATGTCAGCGTGACTGCAAATGCTATGCTATTCCTAAAAGAGGCAGAGAAGCCAAAAGGCAACACTGGTAAAAGGTCCAGAACGTGACTGTTCACTACAGATGAGACAACGAGACTGACAGCAGCCCAATTACTAATGAATGAGCCAAGCGCCCACGCAGTTCCAGAGGACGCCCAGCCCTCTGCTCCCACTGTGCTTCAGGCCCGCAGTAACATGAGCCCTGGGACCTGGGCTGGGCCATTACTCAGCTTGTCCTTCCACTTGCACACCCATCTTTAAAAGAAAAAAAAAAAAAATAAAAAAAGAGAACTGCTTAAACCGTGATGGCCTCCATCTCACTCTGGTGCATGGCATTTCTCTGTAAGCCCATGCCACAGACAAGACTTTCTCCCAGAAATGAAGTTTTTAAACTCTAGCATATCTGTCTCTGCCATGGTAGACTCTTGGGATACTGACATTATTCTCTTAGAGAAACGCCAGAAGCAAAATAAGAAAAGAAGGACAAGGACAGAGCATCTCATGACAGACGGTTACTCAGGGTGAAGTCTCAGCGCCAAACAGCTGCAATTAGAGCTGGTTTTAGCCACGGGCTCAGTCCCGTCCCTCTCCCCACTTCTCCTCAGCAATTCTTCTGTTCCAAGAAGCCTAAGTGTCTTTGTAAAAGCTATCTATTTTTGTCCACAGTGATCAAATAGCTAAACCAAACTTTTAAAGGAAGGAATCTCATTTCAGATGTAAAGAATGATATAAAATACTTGTTCTAAGGTTGGTCAAACACATCTATCAACAGGGAGAGGCGGCAGCACAGTGAAACTGTTCAAGCAAGGTTGAATGTGCAGAAAGCGAATTTTTAACCATTTGATTAACAGTTGTATTATCACTCAAGGTTTTGAGAATGATCTTAACTCTGTAAAAATGCCCAATTGAAGACAAACGTCAGAGGTGCGAGTCCTCACCTGACAGCCTCTTGCCCGCAGCCGTGCACGCCGCTCGTTGTTCCTCGGGCTGCAGACACCACTGACAGCAACATCTTGTTTTACAATGCTGGTGATTTCTACTATATAATTCAGAAGGACATATATAATTATGCCCTTTGGAAGGACATAACCTACAGCCTTTCCATGCATATGCAGTAATGATGGACAAATCAGGAACAGATCACTTGATATACAATTTATTCCTCAAGGAGAAGATTTGGAAGCTATTCAGGACATCCCTTTGCCAGCATTTCAGGCAGACGGGTGGAAAACTACTCCACTGAACAATGCTCGCCTCAGCAAACTGCTTCTGAGTTGCCATCCTTTCGAATCAGCATTTTAAAAATAGGGGAAAAAAAATACTACTTGCATTTGTTACAGTCAGGTAAAGTGTCACTGCAACATGATATTCTACTGAATGTAAATGAATCTAAGCAGCAAAAGGAGAATAAATAAAGGCTCTCTGCAGGCGTGTCAGACATAGCCACGGGTTTGATATTCAAGGGCACCACGGTCTAAAATTTATACCTATGCAGTTCTGTCCTGAGCAAGAGCCAGTCTAAAAACCTGCCACAGTATTTTTAAACAGACCACACCAGATTTATATTTCACACAAGATCTACTGTGAAACACAAAGCCTAGAGAATTGGCTCAGCCCCTTCCCTGCCCCCAAGAAAACCAAATAAAAACCCAAACAGTGAAAACCTTTTTAATTAGAAGCCGATGCAAATGATTTATCACAGTTCTCTTGGTATCCATAGCCCTTACGCTGAAGAGCACCTGTGCTTAATTAGAAGCCGATGCAAATGATTTATCACAGTATCCATAGCCCTTACGCTGAAGAGCACCCGTGCCGCGTTTTCCTATAGCAGGGTCTGTAGCTTGGCCAGTTTGGGATCTGGTGTACTCCTCTGGTCCCTCCAAGGGCTCTTCAGCAGCACGAGGTCACCGCTGACTCGGACCAGTCTGCACTACTGACATAAATACAATGCTGTCCAGTAATTCCCAAGTCACTTCAGCCGTCACTCTTCTTGCTCCTCTCTCAAAAACACTGCCAGCAAAATCCTCTTGCTGCATGACTTATGAGCATCAAATAGAAATGAGCTGTTTCCCAGCAGCTTTCACACCTTTCTCCCCCAATAAAGAGTTTCAGCAGAGCACTAACTCACCGGCTGCACAAGACTAAAAAATACTATCTTGGGGCAAGTGAAAAACATGTTCCTGCTTCCAAACGTGCAGATGGACCCTGACTTCTGGAACAAAATCAGAATATATATGACATCGGTGAGACAGGGTTATTTTCCTCATGGTGAAAGCAGTTGAACAGTTTTGCAGAGGGAGAATATTTTCAGGTCTTGATACTACAGCAAATCCTACAAATTTCTGTGAGTTTGAACGCTCATCTCATACGTGCTCAGAGTACTTTCTGAATATCCTCCCACCTTTACCACCAGCCCATGGCTTTTCAGAAAGGCAACAACCAGCTGCAGCCATCGGTCTGCTTTTCGCCCAAATAGTCCAGGTGGCATTTACTGCTCAACAGAACTTGATGTCAAACTTTTAAGTTTTAAATAGCCTTTAGAAAAACTGGCTTTAGCAATTATCACTTCATAAGGGGCAGTGGGAGTTTGAAGACTAAAATACAGAAGTAATAAAATTGCAGCTTCCCACGCTACACAGGGAAATAAATTCCTAGTAGAAAAGATATAAGTTAGATGGGAACTAAAGAAAAAACAAATTAATTGTCTATTTAGCACAGCTTTTATTGTTATATCTTCCTTTTCTGCCTAGTTTTACGCTGCAATCTAACAGTTCTTGACTGCATGCCCAGTGATCAAAGCCCCCCAAAGAAATTCAAAACATCTTCAGTCACATTAGCAGGGAGCACAACTCTTCACTGACTTGTGTGTATTTAGACAGGCAAAATCTAAACACGGCTTGAGAAGGGTGTTTATCTAAGCTATGCTAAAAATTAAAGTAGGAATTTGCTGTTAGAGATAATGAAAAATATTACCACTGCAATATAGTAGCAACAGGCTACTTTGGAAAAACAAAACAAAACCAACCAGCTGGGACTACAATTGTATGGAGGCACATCAGAGCCCTGCACAGGAGGCTACTGATCATCATAGTGGACATCAGAAGTGGCTAAGTAACAGAGATAAGCAGGAAAGGATTCCTACAAATAGTCTATTAAGTGTTCAGATGTCCTTTGGGAAGGGAGGCTCTTCACAGAATTGACTAATTAAATTCTTGCGTCACTTGACCTTGGCTATCAGTAATGCTATCAAGATGCTTCCCTTCTGATAAAACCAAGGGCACACTTGTACATCCTCTCCAGGATCCTGCAGATCAGTTTGATGTGTATCCACCCCAACTTCTGAACTTTTCTTCTATCACCTCCTCAAGCAGGGTTTTATTTTTGGGAGGCAATCACCCATTTGATGCCACTTGCTGCAACTATTTGTAGCAACCACCTCGGAGTGTAATTCAGCCTGCAGCAAGTGAGAGTGCATGGGTGCTATAGAAGTCCACGAGCTAGGGAGAGGTGTCACATCTCAAGGATTCATGAATGTGAGCTCTGACAAATGTAAGAACTAAGATTATTCTCGAATTAGCCTTCTGCAACTTGAAAGACTGGTTAAACACGGTATCAAATATACTCTGAGGGAACAGATTACTGAATAGTACTATGCACTTTTTTTAAACCAGCAAAAAAAGCATTCAATTTCTTTGGCCAAAATTAAATGAAGAGGGTGCTTTCTCATGCTAAGCAGTGCTCCAGACTTTAGGTCTTGAAAATGGTGATAGAAATTGGTGTTGGAATAGCATGCCGTTTTTTTCCTTAGCATTTTTCCTGAAATGCTGGCTCAATGTCATTTGGCATACTTTCAATCACTGATCTAAAAATTAAGTGCCTTGTTCTCATTTGTTTCTAGCATAAGGAGGCCTCGATGTAATGTATGAGCAGGCATTAACTATTTATTCACTGTAAGTTGTCCAATGCAAGGGACACAAGAATATAAAGAACCGACAGGGACTTACGGCCCACTTTTCAATGCGATTGTCAGGTCCCTACAACTTCACAAATCTGTCAAGCACCCATGCTACAGAGGGGCTACAGTAAATTAGAACAAACCCCAGTGCCTACACATACGTTAATTATCTTGATTCCCCCCCTTTTAGCATTAGCATGCCAGTGAAGTTTCTCACTGTTACGAAAGCAGTGGATGAAATGCACTCACTGTGGGATTTCATGCAAGATTAAAAATACAGATATGAATCTTTCAAAGGATCTGAAAAATAAGTTTCAGCAGCACAAGCTTCTGCTTTTAATGCATCTTAATTATTTAGGCAATGTGGTAGCAAAACACATCATGGGCTGCAGCATCCAGCACAAGTCAAAACAGCACTGCGGCTAGAACTTCCCCGAAGAAAGCGAACGGGATCTGTGATCGGTGCACATCTGGAGACAGTTGTTTCAGGCCACCTCATATGGACAAAAGGTGACTTCCCACAACGCAACACCACTCAACTTTCAACTAGATCATCATACGCTCCAGAGGCCAAGTCAACTTAAGTCAGTGCAAGTCAAGCAGTTAAATGAGCACAATCACACCGTCACTTTTTGGTGGAGGAAAGACAGACACTAACACACACTCAGCATTTGATCCCTAGCCGAACTGGAAAAAAATATTTCAATAGAGAAAGAGGAGACCCAGGCCTTTTCAGATTACACGTTTGGGCTAGCTCTACCTTACTTTCACAAATATGGAGTTTGTCGGCTAGTGAAACCAAAACATCTTACTGCTACGATGCCAGTAAGGACCCTAGTTACTTTCCATGTAGCTCTGCTTATCTGACTAAAATAAAGGTGCATGATACCGAGCCATTGTATCTGTAGTACTCCTCCAGAATTACTGGAAGGCAATGTGTGCCAATACATTAGCAACAGAAGGAGGGCTAAGGAGAATCCCCATCCTTTACTGGATGCGGGGGGAAACCTGGTGACAAAAGGTGAGGAAAAGGCTGAGGTGCTTAATGCCTTCTTTGCTTCAGGCTTGAATGGTCAGACCCGTTGTTCTTGGGGTACCCAGCCCCTGGAGCTGGAAGGGGAGGGCACGGGGAGCAGAATGAAGCACCCATAATCCCAGGGGACATGGTTAGAACCTGCTACACCACTTCAACACACACAAGTCTATGGGGCCGGATGTGATCCGCCCAAGGGTATTGAGGCAGCTGGCGGAAGCGCTCACCAAGCCACTTCCCATCATTTCTCAGCAGTCCTGGCTAAGCAGGGAGGTCCCAGCTGACTGGAGGTTAGCCACTGGGATGGATACCCATCTACAAGAAGGGCTGGAGGGAGGATCCAGGCCTGCCAGTCTGGCCTCGGTGCCAGGGAATGTTACGGAGCAGATCATCTGGAGTGCCATCACATGGGGGGGATGAGGCCCAGCCAGCATGGCCTCAGGAAAGGCAGGTCCTGCTGGACCAACCTGACCTCCTTCTGTGACCAGGTGACCTGCCTGGTAGATGAGGGAAAGGCTGTGGATGCTGTCTGCCTGCGCTTCAGCAAGGCCTCTGACACCGTCTCCCACAGCATTCTGCTGGAGAAACTGGCTGCTCATGGCTTGGACGGGCGTGCTCTTTGCTGGGTACAAAACTGGCTGGATGGCCGGGCCCAGAGAGTGGTGGTGAATGGAGTTAAATCCAGTTGGCAGCCGGTCACACGTGGTGCTCCCCAGGGCTCGGTACTGGGGCCAGTTCTCTTCAATATCTTGATCAATGACCTGGACGAGGGGATCGAGTGCACCCTCAGTAAGGTTGCAGACGACACCAAGTTGGGCGGGAGTGTTGATCTGCTGGAGGGGAGGAGGGCTCTGCAGAGGGACCTGGCCAGGCTGGATCCATGGGCCCAGGCCAACTGGGTGAGGTTCAACAAGGCCAAGTGCCGGGTCCTGCACTTGGGTCACAACAACCCCACGCATCGCTACAGGTGTTGGGAAGAGTGGCTGGAAAGCTGCCTGGCAGAAAAGGACCTGAGGGTGCTGGTCAACAGCCAGCTGACTATGAGCCAGCAGTGTGCCCAGGTGGCCAAGAGGGCCAACAGCATCCTGGCTTGTATCAGAAATAGTGTGGCCAGCAGGAGCAGAGCAGTGATCATGACCCTGTACTTGGCACTGGTGAGGCTACACCTTGAACACTGGGCCCCTCGCTACAAGTCTGATGGGGAGCAGTTGAGGGACCTGGGGGTGTTCAGCCTGGAGAACTCTCTACAACTGCCTGAAAGGAGGATGTAAGCAAGGTGGGTGTCAGTCTCTTCTGCCAAGTAACAAGTGATAGGACAAGAGGAAATCACCTGAAGTTACACCAGGGGAGGTTTAGATTAGGTATCAGGAAAAATTTCTTCACTGAAAGGGTTGTCAAGCACTGGAAGGGGTTGCCCAGGGAAGCGGTGGAGTCCCACTCCCTGGAGTTATTTAAAAGATGGGCAGATGCGGTGCTTAGGGACATGGTTTAGTGGTGGACTTGGTGACGCAACCTAAATGATTCTATGATTCTCCTTCCTGCTCTGCTCCCCTCCAGACTACATTGTGAAAATGATGTCTAAACTGGAAACGTCCCTCTGTCCTGCATCTGCAGGAAGGACTACTGCCAAGACCTTTTCTTTTCAGCTTAGCATCTTGCTAGCAGCTTAGTGAGGCTTCTCTCAAGCTGCCTGGCAGGCTTCTTGGGAAGTGCCCTCCATGCGAGGCAGGGCTGCTCCTGGCGCCAACACCACTCCACTGATGGAGCCTCACTCACCAGTGGCTGCCGAGGCCACTGCTCTCCTCTAGCAAGAGCTGCCATAGTTTTATTACTCCATTATCTCTTATTTCAGGCTGTATTTACACCCATAATGTTTGATCCTGCTGGTTCAGCAAGGACCTTCCTCAAGCATACTTTCAGTAGCTAATTCCTGTGGTCACTACGGAAGAGACATATATACATGCTTTAGATACACAACTGCTCCTTTGCCAGCTAAGAGGCATCTTTTATTTACTTTCTCCCCCTCCCCAGAGTTTGGAAGTTTTCCCCCATTTCTCAAAAGCCTGTAAGAGCCAGGGGACAGCTTTGCAGCTGGCAAGATGTCAGAAAATTCCCAATACAGAACCGAACTTCAGAGGATTATAGCAAATATACAGATCTCCCTGGCTATTCTCACTACCCAGACATAACTATGCAGTGATTATGCAGCGTGGTTACCCACAGAGCAGAGAAGATTGCACAACTGCGGGAACACCGTAGCCTCCATCAATAACTCTGGCATCCCTGAGTTGCTCTTAGCCAAGAACTGCACTTTATCAATCCTTACTGTAATCCCTAAAAGGCTCCAGAAATTTTGGTGTTACAGCCAGCACAACCGTATAATCTCTGCATACTGTTATTACCCGCAGCGATGTACAGAAATTGTATTAAGAAGAAAACCCATCCAAAGCTCTACTCAATGATAGGAGTGGTCATATAAAAAAAAAAAAAAGTCTTTTTTTTAAAAGACCAATGCATTTTAATCTTCTGAGCCCCAAGATTAAATTTCCTTTTTTAGCCTTAGTATCAGTTATGAGTACGAATAACCTTATTCACTTCCAAAATCATCCCAAGTACCATATACACTTAATCTAAACAAACAAAGTGACAAATTGTGTCAGTGTTATTCTGCAGCACTGAACTTCAAGAAGTCCTAACCTTAAAATCCTTTAGGGACTTAGAAAGTGGCTGACTAATCCTGTAACCACAAAGACAAGCTATCTCACTGTATTTTTTTCAGTAACTGAATTAGAAACCAAGCTAAAAGGTCAACCTGTCTGGACAAGGAAAAAAAAAAAAAAAGGAGAAAAAGAGAGAAAAAAATCACTTGCTTATGAAAAACACTTGCTTGCCAGAGATTTGATTAAGAAAAAACACAACAGAGTGGGTTTTTTTCTTCTCTAAGTGATTATGCTTTAATTTTCTTAAGTATGTACCAAAATACCTCTGGACTTGCTAAAATAAATCATGTCATTGGGCTTTGAAGATCTGGCTAGCTGCATAAATCAGCTGTAAAGTACACAGCTGACCAACATGGGGTTTTTTTGTTGGTTTTGAGTTTTTAAGCAAAGCAATCTGTCAGAAAACGCTATTTCCTTCAAATCAAATTTTCTACTATATCATCCATGGTAAGTAGCCATTACAGTTTTAAACAACTTTGGCCTATCTATCTTAACACTTTAGAGCATTAGCCTTTATTCAACAAATGTTTTTAATTTGAGTCTTAGTCTCCCAATTTATTTCTGACTCCAGGAGAGCTGCTGCAGGGGGATGTTTCTGGAAAGACCACACCAGTTCCCTACTTGGTGTACCCAAAAGTGAGGCTTGTTGCAAAACCCCGGTCCAACACTGCTCTGCCTCCCTTCCTTCACTAAAGGAAAGGAAGAAATAGCCGCAGTCTGAAGTCAAGGAAGATGGGAGAGAGAATTAAAAGCTTTCTGAGGAAAGACTGAACTACAGAGATTTCCAGGGCATTCTGAAAAATTACTGTGGGAGAGGCTGTCGTCTTTAAAACCACAGGCATATGTTTAATATCTCAGAGACAAGTATTTTTTTGGGACAGTCCCCCAGTGAACCACCTCCATAAAATCCATGTCGCATGAACCTCGCCATGCAAGGTTTTCCCAAGTGTTCACTATTACTTGGGCATCTATTTATAATGATCCTGCATGGTGGCAACACACAAACCAAGAAGGAATTAAGTACTTAATTTCTGAATAATATTCCTTTCAGACTATATCAGTCTTTATGTATTAAGCTACTCTTTCTCCCTCTTTCTTGAGGGTCAAAGCTTGGGTTCTGAAGCTATCTGGCCACTGAGGTTACTGAAACAAGAGCCAAGGCAAGCATCCCAGGATACCCTGGCCACTGGAAGCAGCCACAGCCAACTGCAAACTCCATTACCTTCTCTGCATGAGCAAGACCACAAACATACCTCGCACATGATGAAACTCTTCTCTGCAAAGTCTCCTGGTGAGGGGAGCAGGGAGACACCCAGTAATGACATGCACCAAGTAACACTGGCAATAAGCAACATCTAGATTTTTCTTCAGATTTTATATAATACAAGAAGAGGGTGCGCAAAGGCAAATGCACCAGGTCCAGAAGTCAGAGCTGAGACACCTTTGCTCCTCCACAGTACATAATTTCAGGCACTTGTCCAGCTGAGATCCTGCCCATTGGAAAGCATTCGCAAAGGCTTGATGGAGACTTCATCCCCAGGCTTATCTCCCTTATGGTCCAGAGACTCCATCTTCCAAGAGACCACCCAGAGCAGCTATATTAGGCTCCTGATGCAGAGAGTCCCCAAAAGGGGGGGGGACGGGACGACACACTTGCTACAGATGAGAAAAACCTGGACAAGCTTGTCTTTTTAAGCTACATTACCGTTCACAAAAATTTGTACTGACAGATGAGTTGCAAGATTTTAGAAGCATTTCAAACAGATCTCATTTGAGCAGCAGTGCTCATTCTTTAAGGGAGACATTGTGCCAAGAACACACCCAGCCTTGAAAAGAGATCTCAAGGCGTAACAAGGCTCAAACAGGTTTTCTAAAGAATTCGGTATGCTCAGAGATATTTCCAACATCATGCCTTCAATTATTAATTCTTCTTCCCTTTCTCCCAAAGCAGAAATGCACATTGCAGCCTGACCTTAAACATACAGCAGGAGTGGAACAAATCCCATGATCAAAGACCCTGGCTGAAGTTCTGTTAGTTACTTACTTCATCCACAAAACTTTCAGTCAATGTCTCTGATGAAATGCTACAGGAGGAAAATGCCTCAAAGAGAGCCCAGGATGTCGAATTTACAAGTCTGAATACTCTCATATAAAGTTCATTTTCCCTTACATTGTTTCAGTCTCCATTGAGGGCCATGACCTAAGCAACTCAACACAAACAACAGCTACTCATTTTACTTCCCACTCTCTGCAAGTTTAATTTAAAAGCCTTATGTCACAGAAGGCATGCTATAGACAAAAATACAGCAAAAATGAAATGTTGACAGCAAGTTGTGGCAGGAAGCGCTTTGCAATCAATGTCAGTATGCACCAAAGTGAAAGCAGGTGGTGAACAATGACCCGGTTACCAAATGTATGACAGCAGAAATCTATTGTCTTCCACAACAGATACAAAAGGCAAGGCTCCGAACTACCTTTTTCGATTTCAAATATTGCTAAAAAAATTTTAAAACCAAATGTGGTCTCTTCTGGGTCTTTTTGTTGTTGTCATAAAGGGAATTTAGACAGGTTTGTAAAACCTACATACATAGAGCTCGCTGTAAATCACACTGATGGTTTGAAGCAGCCATGAATTCGGTGACGTTTGCAGCAAGGTTCAGAGCGTCTTCCTCATGCAAATGTTATGGAAGATTCAAGACCACTTAACAAACAATAAAAGAGATAAACAAGCTGTTCCTGGGCTTATTTTTAAAATGACTGTGTGTTTGATTATAAGGTGACAGAATGAACCATTTTTCCTTAATAAAGATGTCACTAGTTAAAAGTATTTGCTGGGAAGAACATACTAAATATGCTGAAAAGGTAATGCTTAAAAGAAACACAAACAATTAGCAGAGCTTTAAAAATTCTTGGCAGATGGCTGAAGAAAAAAAAGGAAATCATTTAAGGGACATCAGTGTTATGAATCAAGGCAGGTGACATTTAAAACCAATGAATAAAACATGACAAAAACCTGTCTCGTCCTATAAATCATATTTCACAGGGGAAATTACAGCTAGGTGCTACACTTAAGATCTCCCTCAATTAGCAGGAGATACCATGAGATTTGGGTATTAATAGTTGTCTACTCTGGACTGTCTTCTGTTGTCAGAAAAATATTTTTTTTATTAGAGTCTGGGGTTTTTTGCCCCAAAATTATGGTCTTAATGCTCTCCCATTGAACAAAAGCTTTATTTTAGATACAGCACAGCACAAGCAAGTTTACTTGTTTCCCAACTAGGAATCAGCCCTAGTGCCATAGGACCTGCACAGGGTTATCTATCAGCCATCCCAGATCCGTCTTTATCTCTCAAACTGATGGATGCCCTAGCAAATAAGTTCACTTTACGATCAAAGAAAGACTATTGGAAGAAGTCAGTGCCTGAGAAGTAATTTTTATTCCAGCCACCACTGGGAAAAAGGGGAGTTCATGATAGATGAAGGGAAGAAACTCTTGGACAGAAAAATCCCTGAAGATTCACTAGAAGTGTTTGGCTTAATCTTGGAAAAAATGTGTTATTGAAAAAAGCTCTACTTTAACCAAACATTCTTTTTTAATTCTACACAAAACTATACCTATTCAAATGAATTTTTGGAACAATCAATCTTCGTTCATCACGCAAGGGTCAGAGTAACTTGCTCTCTTAGAAAAGAAAGAATGTATTGCAAGTTTCATAATAATTCAATAGAAGTCTTGAGATTTTTTGATTCTCAAATAAACCCATTTAAATGACCTGCAAATGTGCACACTCTAATAAAGCTTTTATTGCTCCTGTCCAAGTAGATAAACTTTCTGCAGTCTTAGTAACCAGCTCAGATTATTCACTTGAGGAATTTAGGTGGGGGAAGGAGGAACAGAAAGATTAGTGTAGAGGCCTGCATCTGACACCCTTACCAAGCTGCTTAAAAGATAGAAGTAAAAAGAAGATAAAGCTCAGAGGATCACAGTAGTCAGGAAACACTATAAAATGATAAATGATAAAAAAGTCGCACAACAGCAGCTTACCCATATAATACAAGCACTTTTCTTCTAGCATCTGCCTTATCATGTATCCTCAGCATGCCTGCTTCCTACTGCTAGAAAAAACCCAAGGACCAGTTCCAACAAAATGAGAGCCAATTATTCAGCCTGCCATCATTTTCAAAGCTTGCAACTGTACAGAAAATACTCCAAAGTTTTTAATCGATCGAACTTTTAGAAGGACAGACAAAAGGCAGTAAAGCTATAAAGCATCAATATTAGATTGCTAATAAATGCTATCCAAATGAATGTTCAAGAGAAACCAAAGACATTGAATGTTCCAGGTACTGGTAGACAACAAACTGTTCACAAGACAAATGACACCTTCACAGACAGAATACAATAAATTAGAGACTCCGGTCATTGTAAAGCAGAATGTGTTTACAGTTATTGATAAGCAATAAATCACCTGCCCTCTAACAGTTCCTCCCTATAAATCACTTCCAATGAAAGAAACAAACAGTTTGAGTATGCAGCTATTCTTCACCACAGTCCTGAGCTGGGAGAAGAAATGCACTGTGCTGAGCGATCCTCATTTTTAACTGCAATCGTTCTATAGTGGCGTGGGGGAAGCAGCAGGGCGATGCACAAGAGACGTAGCACTGTGCACCGTGAGATACCAGCTGCAACTTCTGCAGACTCACGGCCAGGCTGAGCTGCAGACAGAGCTGCAGTGAGCATCAGTCCCTGCACTTCCCTGGTTTGGACTCCAGCCCGCAGCGATCCATCGCGGTTGGCATCCTTACTGCCTGGACCACACCTGATATGCATAAGCAGACTCTGATCTGCAGACACTGTCAGGCTGGTGTCTACCACCAGACTCAAAAATACAATACTATCCTAATGCAATTTGACTTGCTTTGAAAGAATTAAGCTTTCTATCAACTTTTCAGTAGGAACATCAATCTCTCGCTATCGCACCAGTACCTTCTAACTAAAAGGAAAAGGATTCACATTCATGATTTCACCGCAAACCAACAGCCATTTGTCCAACTGAACAAGCTGAAGACATCATTAGACTAACACACTTTCCTTCTCTGCTGGTAAAGATACCAGAAGTGGTTTTACTCATTTATTTTAAAGTCTTTGTTTCCAATGTAATATTTCAAATTACTAAGTAAAAGTGTAGAAATGAGGATGTTAATAAAAAACAAGTATGTCCCAGATGAGAGCAGCATAATGACAGTCTCAGTAAACAGAAAATTATATTTTTCTTTACTACTTCAAGAAAAAGAATTATACCTCCACTTAGGTAAGAGGAAGGCTTGCTTTCATTTACATTATACTTGGAAAAAAAGAAAGATCTAAGCAGTAGGTGTTAAAAGCACTGGCTAGAAGCTGCTGACAGACAGACACAAAAAATATCACAGTTTCCTAGCAAGTAGGAATAAATGGACATACAGTTATTCAAAGTTACTTAAAGGAGGCTGCAGCTGCGATACCAACTCCTGCAGTGCAGATAATTCAAGAACTCCAGAAGATGTAAATGTACTTTTAGAAACTGGACTTTATTAAAATTTAAGTGTTTTCCTGATGTTTTGCTTCAACAGTTTGCCAGACTATTGCTTTACCTCTTATCTGAACAAACTGCAATTGCAAGTGTGAAATACGTTTCTGTTGCTCTCCCCCTTGTCCCGCTGGCTTGGTGAACCATCCAACTCCTACAGCTCCGTGCTCCAAGGAGCCCCTGGTAGGACTCAGTGTAAGGAAGGGGAACACTGTCTGGGGTAAGAGCTCCTAAACAAAACCAAAGACCACAGCAAGCAGGCTACAGACACTTTTGAAACAGAGACGCCTCATTTCAAAATCAGTGAATTTTAAGGAGCACAATCTACAGAGAAGTTGGGTATCGACAGCAAGCTGTGGCCCAAGCATTTTGGAAGCAACAGGCTAGACAACTGGTTACTGGAAAGAGATCTGCAGCTGTGGGATCAAACCCAGCCCATCCTCCAACTCCTGTAACTCAGCAAAGTCCCTTCCCTGCCCATCTCTGTCTAGCAGAGGTGGAGACAAGAACTGGTGGTTGTACATGAGGGCTCTGGCTGTGCAGCCCTGACAAAAGTGGCAGCTGATCAGCACCTGCATTCTTCCCCCAATTAGAGGCAATTAACGAATCATGCTCATCCTTCCTTCTTTTGCCTTGCAAAAATTTCAGAAGCAACAGTTCTACTGCTTGCAGGACAGTCTTCCCCAGCAGTAGACAAACAGATGACAAAACCGTGCACTGAAAAGCGATAAAGTCTGTTTTGGAACTGGGGGAAATCATGCCAATCTTTCCTGTCCAAAGAAATTCCCATCAGCAGCCAACGAGACACTTCTCAAAGGGAGCTAAAAAGATGAGCTAGT
>NW_009259491.1:842350-846083 GCF_000687185.1 Egretta garzetta | reverse complement strand
ACAGCATGGAAGCACAAGACCCGAAACCCAGGCTTGCTCACGGCAGACTGAAGCGTGGTGAACCTGTGAACAAAGGCCATGACAACAGCCATCTTCCGCAGTCCTTCCACATAAAGCTGAGAGATTTGCCACGTCTGCTCCTTCTACTTCTGCAAACCTTGACACGCTCAAGGATATATGTTAATTTTATTCTTATAAGGAAAAAAGTTCTGCTCACAAGTTTTTCTGCTTCAGCGAGAGAACCTGTGACAGCAGACCCTCTTCATTAAGCCAAGGAGTGAGAAGGAAAGACCCAAACTACTGGCTGTTGATAACTGTAGGAATAGGAAAGGTCTCATTTACCAAGACTTAGCAGATGCAAGCAAATCAAGGTCTTTCCAAAGGAAGCAGAATAATTCCTAGGAAAGAGACATAAACCTTGCTTCTGAACATCAGCTTCCTTCCCAGAGCTGCAGCAGCAGGATGGGGATTGCCAGAGCAGAAAACAACTGCTGATGGTTCCAGTTCTCCACTGAGGTCCTGCAGTTGAATGGCAATGCTTTCCTTCAAAAGCTCAGCTATCACCTGGTGTTCTTCCAGCGAAGCACAGATAGCAAGAGCAGCTAAAGACAACGTGAAAGTGTCCGTAACAATTAAGATCTTGTCAGGCTGCCTTACACAGGCCAGGAATGGCTGGCAGATACACAGGTGCTGGAATCAAAAAAGCCTTGGAGCAAACTGCTTCAACTCCTTGTGCAAAGCCTGTGAAAAGACTTGATGTCCTACAGCACTCTTCTCTAGTGTCTGTTAAAAGTTCAGGTACTATTTGACTCCACATCCAAAACAAGCCCTTAAGATACTTAATCAGCATAGATTCACTGATATATGAAAAATTATGAATTAGAGTTACAGCAAAACCTAAGCTCAACACTACAGGTATTAAAAAACAGCAGTTGCATCATGATGGCAAAAGTCCAGACTGACAGGGGCTCTACTGCCACTCATTTTGCCAGTGAAACCACTCATGAAATAAAACTGAAAAGACTTCAGTATTGTCGTAGCTACAATAAGCCATGAATGGCTGGAGCCTGCTAAGCTGCTAACAAAATAGGCTTTCAATAAAATGATTAGTGATACAATACACAACATTCATGACTGGATGATCCACAAATACATGCTACATTAGGTTTGGCAAGATTGAAGGCCTTTCAAGCAGGGCCAGAATAAAAAAAAAGAAGTGATTCCACTTTAGCCACAAGTGATACTGGAACACTGACCTGCTCAGAGGAGTTAAAAGGCTTTTAAAATCTATTTTAAAATCCAGCAAAGGGTTTGTTGGGTCTAAGGGCAGGAAATACTGCACAATGGATTTTGCTGTATGTTACAGTACTACCAAAAGATTAAAGTGAAAAAATGTATGACATTGTCTAAACAAATCTTCTAGCATTATTAATTTAAGTCTGTGCAACAGTATGTGACTAATGTTCACTGGCAAAATTAAATTCAACTATAAAAATTTTGAGCTCTGATTATGGCAATTAGGAATTCTACATACGGTGCAGCCTGCCCATTAACAGCCTACCCTGCAGCATTTTCTTATTAGAGTTTCTTCCTAAAAGCAAGAATTCTTGTGCATAATTAGTATTTTTTCCCCCATGTTAAATAAATCATAATGTTCTTGAAAACATTTTTCATAATCAAGCAGGGCTTAAATCTTTAGAGATCCTTGTTCAAACATGAGTGGGGATAAACATTAACACCATTGGGCGTTGACTAATCAGTTAATAATAACTTCTACCTCAGAAATCCAAGGCTGGAAATACACTGCTGGAAATACACTGGGTTTATGCAGTCTCTGACCACAACCAGGACATAGCCAGAACATCACATTTGGGAGGAATGGAGTTCATCACCTTTTAGAACAGGATCTCTGGGTTTTCAGCTCTGCAGTGGACGGTGCTGACTTGATCTAACCCTTATCTAACATGACATTGCCACTGTGATATAAATAGTGTTTTACTTGCTTGCTTCAAAAGAACAATGTTAGTCAAGAAAAGGTCAAATGGTTTTGCCACGGGAGAAAAAAGAGCAAAAGTCTTTTGTAATTTAATATTGACTTTTTTTTTTTTTTTTGGAAGACAGGAGATCCAGGTGGTAGTCACATAGGAGAGGAATACAGAAGAAAAGACAAGGTATATTTATCTAGTCTGCAGTAGGACAAAGTAATAATATTTCAATCATTTCTTAAGGAACTAGTATTCACCCAGCATCTCACTGATCTCATCTTTACTTGGAATCCTGCAAACCCTATAGACAAAGTCTCCTCAAACCTGCCTACTTGGACAACGCAGAAGTTATAGCTGCAGGCAAGTGTAGGACAGATGTACTTCACTTACTACTGAAAGTATGTTTTCTTATTCCACTATGCTTATTGCATTGATGCTTTCAATTAATAAAGCATTAATAAACATGACTTTTACCCATAGCTGGCCAAATTGATCTTCTTTTAGCTGAATGGGAAAAATACACAGTTCTAAGTCTTTGAATACATTACACAACTTGAGGTTACTGCTACTAACCCTCAGACAAACACTATACAAATACCCACATGTATTTATTAAGGTTGTTTTCAATCATTTTTCTTATCCTACAGAAAAGAAAGTAGCTCTGTTATATAATTTACATGCAAGACAGGCTGGTATATTCATACACAGTTGAACTAAAGAAATACACACAGCTAGGAAGCAGAATTTCTACAAATTACTACATGAAGGTGACCCAAAGCCCAATTTATTGCTAGCTTTTATTGCTTGCTTTTATTGCTTCCAGCGCACTGGTAATCTATGCACATGGCAATACTTCAGTACTAATGGAAATCAGTAAACAAGGTCACATGCGTGTCAAACAGTTGCTTTGCACATTCTAAAAATAATTGTAGGTCCTGTTTGCTACAATGGCACTGACCTCTCCTTGTGTCATCTGTGCTGCCTGTGCCCCTCACTGGGTGTAGCCTGCTTCTACAGCTCACGGTATGCAGGGTGGAATACATCCTACTCAGTGGAAAGAAGGGTAATTGCTAAACTTGTTACCAACCAATTAGAAAGTAAAATAATTACAGTAAATTTCCCCTTGGGCCATCTTCTGCAGACTACAAAAGTCTTCTAAGATACTCTAACACAGCCCATCTTTCTTGGGAAATACCACACATTGAAAAATAATTATCATTAAATTAAGTTACAGCATGTAAGGTGAATGAGATAAACGGAGTATGAGACTCAAATGGAATCACGAGTTTGGCCCAGACCCTGCGATACACAGGCAGCTTGCAGGTTATTTTTGCAAAACATATTTATGCAGTGACTTTAAGCTTTCAGGCTAAACATAACATGGTACAAAGGGCTACGAGAGAGAACGCAGCAGGTCCCCTCAGCGAGGCATCCTTTTCAGTAATTTGCTGGTGCAGCAGCAAAACCAACAAAACGTACATAACAGCAGTAGTCTATACGATCTGTACAAAGAGAATGAAAGGCTCCAGCTATTATTCCAGTCTTAAAGTACAGCATCTCCTCAAGTCATGCCTAGCAGAGGGGTTTTGCTTTCCATACTGCTTTGCAAAGGTGGAGTGAATCTCACCAACTACTGAACGCAGGGTGACAACCCGAACTACGGACAACACGAACAGACATCGTAAGGGTGCACAATGCGCTTAAAGTAAAAAGAATCATTGAAAGAAAATGCAGCAGAAGGAACAACG
>NW_009259491.1:815324-842340 GCF_000687185.1 Egretta garzetta | reverse complement strand
CATCTTCTGGCATTCTGAACTCAAACCAGAGATCTTCCATCCTCACAAAAAGAATTAAATCATAGAATCTTTGAATACTAAATCTTTGAATACTAAACAAAGCAGCATGGAAAGCCAGCTAGTCTCACCTCCATCCCCAGAAAAGTGATGGAACAACTCATTCTGGGTGTCCTCTCCAAGCAAGTGGAGGAAAAGAAGGGGAAATCATGCCTGACCAATCTGATAGCCGCCTACGACTGCACGACTGGCTGGGTAGATGAGGGGAGAGCAGTGGATGTTGTCTACCTTGACTTCAGAAAGGCTTTTAACACTGTCTCCCATAACATCCTCATAGGGAAGCTCAGGCAGTGTGGGTTAGATGAGTGGACAGTGAGGTGGATCAGGAACTGGCTGCATGGCAGAGCTCAGAGGGTTCTCATCGGCGGCGCAGAGTCTAGTTGGAGGACGGTAGCTAGTGAGGTTCCCCAGGGCTCTGTACTCGGCCCGGTCTTGTTCAACTTGTTCATCAATGACCTGGACGAGGGGACAGAGTGCACCCTCAGCAAGGACACCAATGACACAAAACCGGGGGGAGCGGCTGATACACTGGAAGGCTGCGCTGCCTTTCAGAGGGACCTGGACAGGCTGGAGAGTTGGGCCGAGAGGAACCTGATGAAGTTCAACAAGGGCAAGTGTCAAGTGCTGCACCTGGGGAGGTTGAACCCCATGCCCCAGTACAGGGTGGGGGCTGACCTGCTGGAAGGCAGCTCTGCTGAGAGGGACCTGGGAGTGCTGGTGGACGACAAGTTGACCATGAGGCAGCAGTGTGCCCTTGTTGCCAAGAAAGCCAATGGCATCCTGGGGCTCATTAAGAGGAGCATGGCTAGCAGGGCAAGGGAGGTTCTCCTCCCCCTCTACTCTGCCCTGGTGAGACCCCACCTGCAGTACTGTGTCCAGTTCTGGGCTCCCCAGTTCAAGAAGGATGAGGAACTCCTCAAGAGAGTGCAGAGGAGGGCAACAAAGACGATGAGGGGACATCTCCCTTGTGAGGAAAGGCTGAGGGAGCTGGGATTGTTTACCCTGAAGAAGAGAAGACTGAGAGGGGATCTCATCAACACGTACGAATATCTCAAGGGTGGATGTCATGAGGACAGAGACAGACTCTTCTCAGTGGTGCCCAGCGACAGGACAAGGGGTTATGGGCACAAAATGAAGCATAAGAGGTTTCGGTTGAACGTGAGGAAGAACTTCTTTACTTTGAGGGTGACCGAGCCCTGGAACAGGCTGCCCGGGGGGTAGTGGAGTCTCCTTCTCTTGAGATATTCAAACCCTTCCTGGACGATGTCCTGTGCAACCTGCTCTGGGTGACCCTGCTTTAGCAGGAGGGTTGGACTAGATGATCTCCCGAGGTCCCTTCCAACCCTTGACACTCTGTGATTCTGTGATTCTTTGGACTTCTGAAAAGTTCCTGAAAATTCTGAGCCTGTGAACCTTAGCAGGAAGACTGAAATTGATGATTTGAAAGAGAAATGAAGACAAGCTTATGTTTATATAATAAAACAAAACCCAGTGCCAAAGCTTGAGAAAAACAAGGAAATTCAATGGTTCTAAGACTATACACTCAGGATTTGCATTTTCCAACCGCCATCTGGAATTCTATTTTTTAATTTTAAATGCGTAATGAGGAAGTAAAGCAAGATCGCTTGTTCCTTCATGTCCTCAGGCTTTTTTGTTCGTTTGTTTGTTTTTAAACAAGGAAAGTATACAGATAATGACTGGTTATGATTACCAAGAAATACCTAAAGGAAATGAGTTTTTCAAAATGCCCCATCCAAATGCATTAGCAATTAGAATCTCCTCAAGTTTCCATTAGTCTGTCAAAACAAGAAATAATCTTATAGCAGCTCTGACTAAAAGTCTTAAAGATTGTCACACTGATTGAATTTCAAAGTATAGACTTACAAATTCGTAGTCTCCGTCCTGTGGTACCTTCCAATCAGATGAATTTTTTGTCTGGCCAGACACATTCTTCCCAAAGCTATTGATTTGATTCTCCTTCTCCTTCTGCTCAAAATATTCAAGGAATGATGGTTTGGCTGGCTGCATCGTTTCATCCCTCCCTGGAAATATTAAAAATAATAAAAAAAAAAACGGGTTTGAAAAATATATTTTCAGTTACACCGCCTTACGTCATGCCCAAAAGTGATTTTATTTTTTTAGCACACACTAAATCACGTAGTACTGCTAAAGTACTGTTTTTTCGGCAGCTTTTCAAATACAAAACTGACTGTACAGGGAGAAAACTGGAGAAACCCACCACACAAGTGATTACAATGCTGGAGGCCTTGATCTCTAGACCTGCGATCCATCCATCAAAGCACCCTACCTGGTAACCAAGCTTCATGCACAGAATGCTAGAACTAAACTGCTACCAACTAGGGAGGCTGGGTTTTTTCATCCCGGCCAGGTTGCATGCACTTCAAAACATGCAAAGTTCCAAAACTAAACAGTGTTGTTTTACAAGCAGAAACTCATCTTTACATTTATAAATAGTATAGTACAAAAGCGAGGCTTTCAAAGACCATGTCTACCATAAAAATATTAAGTAACTTGCCTTGTGTAGAAGTAGTCAAGTTTTACATTTGCTGGGTAGAAAAGATTAATTAGTTTGCACAGCTGCTTTTTTTCTTTCTATAAATAATCAGTAAGTTTTCAAGTTTACAGCCCTAGTTTTCCTTTTGTAAATTAATTCCTCTAAACACACTTCCTTAGTGGATTACTCAAATAAGCTATATATATAGATTAACCATTCAATTCTAAACTGTATTTAAGAAACTTGGGGTAATAAGAAACAGGTAAGGATACAAAGAGAGAGAGGGGAGTCAAAATAACCGCCAAAATATAAATACTTTGATTTTTAAGAGCAGGTCTCATAAGCCTCCCAAGCATCATTCTCAGTAACAACGAGTTCACCCATACTGATGGGAGAAGAAAGGATATAGCCAAGAGCACAAAGCTTTAGCATAACTAGATTTACATTATTCTTATTTGTCTAAATTATTCTTTAGAACAAGCAGAAGTTAAAAGAAAAGGGAGAATGCTGATGATCCATTAAGAGCAACGAGCTAGTAAAACTATGTTCTCATAGGATGCCCAGGTACGCTGGGTAGTTGGTGGGATTAGGGGTACGAGCACTGACATACCCCTTCTTCCTTCAGCCATCACACCACCCGAATCCCCGCTCATGTGATTTAAGTACCATGACATACAAACCAATCTAGGAACCCATTCTGCAAACAGGTTTCCATCACTGAAGGAAAGAAATGCAAGGTCACAAGTTCCCTGATCAAAGCAGATCCCCAGTGCTGTTTGGAGACACGAGGGTTGGCTCCGTGAGGGTGGGCTCTGTGAACGGAAGCAGCTTCAGCCGTAGGGTGACGACAGCACCGTAGGGAAGGAAGTGATGAAAAGCGTGAGGATGAAAGTACTGATGCCTAGTGGAGACCGCATAAAAGCCAATACAGGAAGAAAACACAAAACTGAACTTCACAGCAAGACCTTCACTATCTCCAAAGGAAGATTTCTTTACTAATGCCACCGGTACAGGATCAGATGCTGCCCAGACTACTCATGCGTAAAACTGGCCTGGCCTGTGAGTTACAGTGCAGCTCCTGTCTTGTGAAGAGTCCCAATCCAAACCAAGAGGCAGGCTTGCACAGGGAACATGCTTTAACAGGGCTGCATCCCACAGCCACGACAGCCGCAAAGGCAGCTCGCAGCTTAATGCCATTGTACTGCTCTCCGTGACTAAATGCTTCACAAAAACCTGTGAGCATGATGGAAATAAGCACTGTAACAATACCCAGCAAGATGGTTTTGTTCTGATAAAATATGGTTCTCTAGACACTGGAGTAGGTTAATCATCCTCAAAACATGTTTTAGGCAATGTAGAAAGCATCGTTTTCAGAAAGCAGGATTAGGACTAGAGTTAACAGAAAATGGCATCGGAATAGCCTAATTCTGGACTGTGGAAATGAGCTCACTGTCTAATGCCATACATTTGAAATAAATACAATCTGCCAGGCAGGCAATCAACCAAAAGCTTAGAGCTTCAGACAGACAGACAGGGGATGGAGCCACCTTTTGAGGGGTTAGTGGGGTCTGCATAACACAGAGACTCTCCTACAAGAGTTTGTACAAAAGGCAGGCTATCACAAGACAGTCCTCACTAAGGACATTCAGCAGTGCTTTCCTCTTGAAAAAAATATTAGCTACTCCGGAAACCCATTAAGATTTAATCACCAAATATTATTCTTGCACATAAAATTGCCATCCAGTGAGCCAGAACTTCCCTGGCAGACTCTGTCTGATCCTCAGACAAGTGTATGAATTCCTTGGTCAACTATGAGATACTTTAGGAAGTTATTTGTCTATCGACATGTTAAATACAGAACAAATTTCCACCAAGTATGAGAAATCTTGGCAGGATATTTGGGTTGCGATACCGAGAGAAGTGTGGTTCTACACAGCCCGAAATGTCACAATGCATTTTGAAAAAGCGCTGCATCGTAACTGCCTCTCCAGAGTCAGCTAAAGCTCAAGCATAAACTGAAGTGCTTATACTTTTGCACCATGACAACTGGAGCAAAGACAAATTATTCTACCCCTGCCAGTACTTCCCCTTTTTTTAAAAACAACCCCAAAAAACTCATCGTACAGAATTAGATCAAGGAAGACACCTTCAGACAGGCTGCATGAAGGTCAGTCAGGGAACACGCCTGCAAAGTAGAGAACAGATTTGCTGTTGGGAATAATTACTGAAATACAATAGCAATCCAATTACTGCAAAGTGATAAAACATTTATTTAGAACGAAGCAAATACACCCTTTATATTCTGCTGCAGTCCAGCCTGTTTGAAGCAGGAGGTAAGTTGCCATGGCCAATCATGGCAATGTTTAACACCAACAGATTTTGTAGAAATAGAGGAATTCCCAACTACCTAGGCTAATCCATACACGGCTTACTGACAGCCAGCCTAGGCCTCGGTAATTCAGGCCTTCTAGGAGAAAAAAAACAGAAAATCTAAATCAAGCTTGTACTCTATGTTTTGAAAACAATTGTTTGCAGCACAGGAGACTTTGAATGCAAATGTTTCACTCCAGTGACATTGGCTGCTTATACTTTTGCACCATGACAACTGGAGCAAAGACAAATTATTCTACCCCTGCCAGTACTTCCCCTTTTTTTAAAAACAACCCCAAAAAACTCATCGTACAGAATTAGATCAAGGAAGACACCTTCAGACAGGCTGCATGAAGGTCAGTCAGGGAACACGCCTGCAAAGTAGAGAACAGATTTGCTGTTGGGAATAATTACTGAAATACAATAGCAATCCAATTACTGCAAAGTGATAAAACATTTATTTAGAACGAAGCAAATACACCCTTTATATTCTGCTGCAGTCCAGCCTGTTTGAAGCAGGAGGTAAGTTGCCATGGCCAATCATGGCAATGTTTAACACCAACAGATTTTTTAGAAATAGAGGAATTCCCAACTACCTAGGCTAATCCATACACGGCTTACTGACAGCCAGCCTAGGCCTCGGTAATTCAGGCCTTCTAGGAGAAAAAAAACAGAAAATCTAAATCAAGCTTGTACTCTATGTTTTGAAAACAATTGTTTGCAGCACAGGAGACTTTGAAAGCAAATGTTTCACTCCAGTGACATTGGCTTTTCAGTTCTTTTCTATTATTTTTTTTTTTTTTTTAAAAGAGACTGTTTGCCCATACCAGTGCTTCATTCAGAGTGTCACTTAAAATTATCCTGCTCATTTTCCTACATCTTCTATTTTACCAAGAACTGCAGTATTTGTAAATGAGTAGTCACATCTACTGAAAAACAACCTGTTGTAGCATCACTGAATTATTGAAAAGTATATCCAAACCCAAGCTTTATTTAATAAAACTTCTGCTTTCATGCAGAAATGAAACAGACAAAGAAGGAAGCACGTGAAGTGGTGGTGGTAGTTTATAATCCTGAAGAGTACAACTGGATTTTCAGCCCCACCAGTATAAGTGACCAAAAAGTTGGGGGGCTGCAGCAGAAGGCTGCCGGGACACTCAAGGGGTCTCTGCCATGCTGAGCGAGCGAGAGGGAAGGGGAATTGCTCAGGCTGGGGAGGGCAGGAGGGGCTCTAGCTGCAGTCTCCCACCCCAACAGGCCATCAGAGCCCTGCTCCCCCCAGCGAAAGGATGAGAAGAATGGTCTGAACTGCAGCAAGGGCAACTCAGCCGAATATAAAGAAGAAGGTTTTCACAACAGGGATGGTTGTGCAACAGAGCAGGGCTGGAGCGACTGTGCGAGGCCCTGAGCGAGCGGATCTGACGTTGCACTTGGTCCCAGCCATCACGCAGGGAACCGGACTGGGGCTTCTGAAGGACCCTGCCAAGCCAAGCTCTTCTGTGACCCACGCTCTTCACGCCCGCTGTCAGACACCTCTAACCTTGCAGTCACCTCAGGCCTTCCAAATGCATGCAACATTTAGTCACCAATTTCCTAGCACATTTAGTCACCAATTCCAGTACATTTCTATGCATCAACACGCAACACTGCATCTTTATTTAATGTTGGTTTTTAACCGATTAAAATAGAGATTGCTAACTGACAAACAAAGAATGGAAAAAAAGATAATATAAAATGAAAAATATCTGGAATATAGTTCTAAAATTTTAGTTGCTGCTGTGAGCTCAGTAGGAGTGCATATGCAGCAAGACCAACAGATACGCTCATGGAGACAGAAAGACATCGCACCAAATCGATTATCATCCCAGCATGACTGGATTTCTTTTCCTTAATCTTGGCACTTAACAACAGTGTCATCTTTCCAAAGATGACCTGCTATTAATTCAACACAAGAATCACATTGCTATATCCTTAAGATTTTGATAACAGGCAGCTAAAGACAAAAATCGATCACTGCTATTTGCAGAAGCAGATGCTGCTGAAAGATGACACCGCACTAAACACGTCTGTACCAAAAAGCATTTAACTTCCTTGTTTTATAGGGTTAGACTGAAATATGAACATTTGACAGAAAGTGAGATCACAAGTGTGGCAGAGAAGAGTCTTTTATGAGAAGGTCACCCTGCGGTGACAAGAAAGGCTTAACCATGCATTTATTTTGGAACCTAAGGAGTTGCTTATAAGGATGAGCCACTAGAGCTCCCTGGAGCCATTAATGGTCTACGATTTAGATACGCAGTCATCTTTTTAGGAGCTGTATTAATTACACAAATGGAACACCACAGCTCTGCTGGAGCTGGTCCAGCTGACTGCAGAATTGCAGGTTTGGGCTAGCTGTACAGAGCCACAGGAGCTGGGAGGACCACTCCTCATTCAGCCCGCCGCGTGGCAAAAAGCAGAAGCCCTCTGCAGAAAACTCACAAGTGCTGCCTGGTACAAACCCATGTTTAGAAAAGTGTGAGAACATCAGTAATGTTGTGTGTGAGAACAGAAAAAGATGTGAAATGGTGGGTCCAAAGGTAGAGAATGCCATAAACTGTAAAAACCAAGTATCTCCTTAGATTTTAATTTTTAAAGGAGTTTACTACTTCAATACAGCATTACCCTTTCAGCACTGAAAAGCAAAGCCCAACTGCATGTGGTACCATGTAAGCTGGGAGAGTCCTTATTGGAAGCACAAACAGCCCAGACGAATGACTGACAGATACAGGCAGGGCGCTGCAAGAAGCCAGCGAGGCAGCATCAGCAACAGCCAGGGGCCTCAGCATACTGGGTCCTCTCCTCTGCTAGGCTACAGCGACAGCAAGTTTTAAGGAAAAAAATAAACCAACAGTGTGCTCCCTCCCCAAAAAGGTCACCTGTCTGAATACTTGAGGGAATGGAAGAGGTCAGTCTTAGTGGCTGACTGCAGCATACAGACCTCCTTACACCAAGTAAAAGATGACAAAGAAGGTGTGGAGAGCCTTCAAGACATTTCTATTTCCATACGATGTTGCAGAGAAAGTAGAATGATAAAGAAGAAACAGCACAGTCAATTAATCCATCAAGAGATTTACTTTTTTTTTTCCAGCACTAAAGACTGTCCGTGAAACCAGATCATCTAGTCCCAGAAATCAAAGCACTCATTTTGTTGATTTTGTCAAATTAGCTCTCACAATTGAAAATTCAGAAGCTCATGAGCTTCAAAGGACACCTTCAAAAGGAAAGTGGGATTTACAAAGTCCTTCTATCTATCCAAACAAGCTTGCTGAGTAACGAAACTAGAATTTCTGCTTTTCTCTAAACTTATTCTTCTCTACTCAAACTTGACAGCAGATGAATTCTTGCTTTGTTATTCTTTCCTCTTGAAAGAGATTGCTATTATCTACCTAGGGTGAATTCTAGAGTCCCAAAGCTTGTGATGAGAGGGAAGGATAACCTCAGGAACACATTTTGTGTGCTCTTTACTCGTCAGTTAAGTTAATAAGTTAATACATAAAATACCTATTCCTGAAGCCACGGTGAGAGATTTTCTCCCTTATCACAAAAATTGGAGCTAGAGTTGTGGCTGGGAACAGTCAGGAGATTATACTACAAATTCATCTACAAAGGAGGTAACGTAAATGAACAACAATGAAGTGATCGAATACTACATTAGCAATAGCAAACTAAAACGTGATACTTGGTACACATATATATATTGTCAAGATTTCAGGAGGGTGCAGTCTTTAGAAAGACAACTGACCTTGGCTCTAGAGAATACTTGTGTTTACGAGAATGAGGTGTCAGGAGCAACAAACCCAAATGTTTTTCAGCTGCCTTGTGCTAGGAAAGTATCACGAATGCCCAGCAAGTTGCACCCCTGTGAGCAGGGGCTCAAACTAGCTCTGCAGAGATGCAGTGAAGAGCACTCATAACTAAAGAAAGCAGAGCTATCGCTGCCTTTAGTCAGATGTAAAGCCAGAAAGGATCCCCTGGGACAAGCAGCACACTCTTCTGCTACCATATACAAGATTATATAGTCCCTTTCACAGAGGGATCGAGAGCTATTATAAAGCAATTGGTTTGCTTTGTCCTTGCTGTTGACAGGCTTGCTGTTCTCCCTGAGTTATGAAGCCCCTCATTTCCAGCCTAAAGTTTATGGGTAGCCGGCGTATATGCGCTCGTTCTTGAGCACGCCTAAGCTCTTCAGCATTCAAGCCATCATCCTCTACAGCGTTCACCTCCCCTCCTTGCCCTTCTTTAATTTATTTAAGGTGCTCTCATATCCAACGTCATCTTTCATTTTAGTGGTCTAAGTACTAAATAAGCATAGATCTTTCACTGACTTACCCCGTAACAGGCTTAGTCCCCAGTAGTCTCAGTAAGCTTCTGTCTGCTTTAGACTGAGTTATGGAACTTCAAGGCTTACATTGCACACGTATTTAGGATGCACAAAACGGTGCCTGATGATTATGTGCAAGCAACACCTCATTAATATTAAATTTCAAATGGAATGGCAGTTTTATTTGCTTCAGGCTATTTCTCCGAGATCACAGATGAACTTTAGCAGCTGGACAGCATAATTTGTACAGTATGAACAGGACTGAGTCATTTTATACAGCAGAGCAGAGAGATGCCAATTTATTCAACCAGAGCAAAAAGTGCTTCATCATTAATGAATTCACCCCATGGCAACACAAGCTGAGATTTCCTCACATTAAAAGCAGACCACCTAACACTTCATATCTATATGAAGCCTTTCCATAAGTATGGCTTATCTCAAACTAAATCAAAGCAGAACGTGCCTGACAGGTCCTGCTATAAGAAAGGGCTCCTAAATGACCATAAAAACCAGGGCTAGGTATCCTATCCTAACTAATCTCTTTTAATGAATCTAAGACAAAGTTATGGCGTATAAAATTGAGGAGTCTTTCTGAAAAAGGAGGAAATCTTCGCAATAATGAAAGCTGTTTAAGACCAGGTTACTTCCTTTTGGATCTCTTCTACGTAAAAGCTCAGAAAAGATTAAAAATATATAGCAGCTTTCTTCCTCCATCACAGATTTTCAGTGGACACCTACATCTTCCCCCTCATTTGCTTGCATTGCTAATTTAGTCCAACAACTACAGTACGTGACACAGGCAGCAAGATATGAAGGTGCATCAGGAAAAAAGTGAACATTTCTTATCCTGTGTCACGTGGCTCAGGTTCTGATGAATCTTAATGAGAAGCAACCTCATTGACAGGACTGCAATCTTCAGGTCCAGCCTGCTGGGGGTAACAGCTCAGGCTCCCCAAATGGCATATAATCAAGATAGATTTGCTAATACCCTTTCTTATTCATAACCCGGAAACTCATTTGCTTATCTAGGGAGAACAGAAAACAACACAGCAATAAACTTTTTTTTTTTTTTCTGAAGCTTGAAAATGTGCTGGTAAAAATCAATTTGGTTTTTAACTTCTGCAATTAAGGAATTTAAGAGTTTATAGTGTTTTCCTCATTCCTGCCCAGGAGGAAAGATTTCTCCAGGGTTTATTTTGACCCAGTAGGAAGTCAGTTTATTCTTAGAAGAGACAGGTAGGTTACAGCTTGCCCATACGTGCTAATATATACATGTGTATGCGGCAGAGATATACTTACTAAGTGATTTACTACTACTCTGTCTCTTGGATGAGTCTCCTGAAACATATTGCCTCCTGCATGCTATTCAGGACTGTTACGCACACCTCCCCTCTTCCTCCAGACAATGCTGCTGTCCAGAAAAAAAAAAAAAAAAAAAAATCCCCCTACTTTTTATCCCCCACCATTAAACACAGGGGTGCTTAATAGTCAAGTGTTAGGAACAGCAAAAACAGCCATGTTAAACACATACATCTCTTCCAATTCCAGTGTCTCTGAAAATATAAATATTAACAGATTATTAACTTTGTCTTAGCATTAAAGCTTTGTCAAATATTTGGGACAACCAGAGGTGGACAAGCATCCAACTCAGATCCTGGACTTAACTTTTCTTCATGCTTCAGCCTGCACAGAACCCCTATTTCAGTTGCTAATATATCACACAGAACTCCAGCAGCCCACCACTGTTCAAACAGAAAAACCAAAACCCACAGCAAAAACCCAACAACAGAATGCCAGCATACACAATTCCTCCCATCTCTCCGAAATACTGTCCGCATGTTTGCACAACTTGGTAGTCTTAAACAAAACATGCTGGCCCCTGCTTACGTCAAGTTCGCCAGCAAGGCTGCTATTAAGATAAAAGTAAAGAAGTAACACAACTAGAAGAGTTCTCCATGAAGGTTTGTATTCTCTACACCTCAAGAGTGGGAGTATAATGCTTCTTACTGTTCAAGAAGAATTTAATCAATGTAGGTGCTTCTATAAACAGTGTTATTTAAATGCACAACGCTGAGTGTTTTATGGTCCAATTACACCTAAATGGACCAACTTATTTTAAACGCAGAACTGTACCACTGGACATTAATAACCCTACGTAGTGGGAAGCTGCTAGGAAGAGCTATTGTCTATGGAGAAAAACAGAGGCAAAACACAGCCAATATCTTTGACGTACACATGATGTAAATCCTGACCAAATGTGGAGCTAGTCTCTACAGTACCTGCATCAGCTATTTGGAGAACATGCACTTCTTTGGACAACTACTGATATTACACCACCTATAGCTACCTCAGCTACATACCAGTAATACTTTACTCAATTAAAATATTAATGCAACCACATAAACCTTCTGCCATCCATATTCATTCTGCTGTTCACATTACAGCTTTTACAGTCATTGCCTTAAATGAAAAATTACAGGTTAATTAGCAGAGACAAAAAGTTTCCTGAGTCTTGGCAGTAACACTGCTCAGGTTTAGGTTTAAGTGTCACCCACTGGGTGTCTCACAAAGCCACCAAGACTAACAAGCTTACCCTGAATCATTTTTCTAATAGGAAGTTGCCAAGCTTGCATCTTAGCTCACTTCATTTGCTAATGAAACCCAATCTCCCTCAAAAGGGGAAATACCTTTTTCAAAGGACACAATCATGCTTAGCAGCGCAGGCATGGTAAAGGCATAGCAAAACCCAAACCAACCCTAACTAGTATAAGAATTAAGCCTAGAATTTTTTATTTTAAACATTCACAAACTGTTAAGACTTTTTACCTGCACGTGACATTATCGAGGTAGAGGCAACAGCGCTATTAGAGCTTCTGGTCTACCTCTGCACCAGATGCTCTACTGTTAACGTGCCACGTTAATGAAAAGCCCACACCCACAGTTCTTCCACTCTCTTGAAATCACTTATTCATCTCAATACCCATCTCATCCCAAAACCAGACGGCCCAACTCACACCACTATTGGCAGCTCAACATTCTCCATCATCATCTTATTTGGTGCTTAAACAAGCAAGAGGCACTTTAACATAGAAAATAGGACAGATCATAGTACTAGACAAACTCGATCCTATTTCATTTGGATCTGATCGTATGGCAGAGTTCAAGGCAGGCAGTATGTTTATCTGCTTTATTATAAAATCATGTTCCACTCTTTAAATCAAAGAGAAACTCATGCCAAGTTTCCACTAAAAATCTACAGCAGAAAAAGCAAAAAAACCAGTAAAAAATGCTGCACTATTTACTAGCACTATATATTCTCTCATAGAAAAATTTAAAAAATATTATTTCAGACATATTCACAGTTCAAAAGTTATTCCACCTTTCAAGCACAGTGGAAACTTCTGTTATTACAAATGATTGTTCATCTATAGTTCTTCAGCTACTTCCAAAGTTTTCCTGGAATAGTTTAACTGCAATCCATAAGTAATCTGTTAGCAATTGATTTATAAGTAAAGTGTGCTGCAGTGCAATTTAGAATCCGTGGTTTCAGGCAATCACTTGAGTTCTTTCAAAATGCATAACAGAATGTCATAGTGACATTTTTAATGCTGCCTTAGTATTTATATTGACCGCCCAGAAAAAAACCAAGCAAACGAAAGAGTTTAAGCAAACAGAATTACAGCTCAATTGACAACAAAACTTCCCCTACAATGTACAATAGTAGAATTTACGAATGCTCTTCCTCTGAGCCTGAGAAGTCATTAATTGATTTATGAAAAAAATCATTTCAAGGCTACTGGAAGTTCTTTGCTTGAGATTTCCAAGACAATCCATCTAAAGCATCTTATTTCAATGTCCTATAAACACTTTTTACATTAAAAAGAAATAAAACCAAACCAAAAATGGTGAAGACATTTTTTTTCTTTTTTTAATTCGGAGGAAGGGCTAGAACACAAGCTCAGAAGCCTGCAGTTCAAAAGCCCCAGACACCTAGGAAAGCTAAATTCTCCCACTAATGCCATGCAAGAAAAATCAGACCTTTTTTATTGACTTAAAACAAGTTTTATTGTGAGTCATAACACAAGCTGCCAAGTGAAATATAGACTTCTTTAAAAATATAAATCAATGAAGCTTCTTCAAACTCAGTGGTTTCCAAACAGCATTATTACATTTATATTTAAGATTACAAAAAGAACTTGCTCCAGAGAGTTCTGCAGCAGGCTGATGAGCTTTACAGTTAAATCAATTTAACTGAATGTTAAGAGAACATGAATATGGAAATGGAAAGCTGAAAAACGGAGCTGTAGGCAATTCCCATGAAGGGCAAGCTGCTCAGAGACGCTGCCTTGCAGCGCATCCAAGAAACAACACAGAGCTGCTGTGTGCAATAGCAAGAATTTCAGCATTATGCTACTGTGGGAGGAAGAGAATAAGGTGTTAATGAAAATGATTGCACCAGACTAAAACATAGTCTTTTTCTTAACATCATGATTTCTTGGAATCAAGGTACAAATTATTAAAACACAGCACAACCTGTAGCAGAGATATGACTGTGTGAAACCCATCGACATGAAAGCGGTATCAGTGTCAGCCATCGCTTGCACCCAGCATCTCCAAATGCTCCCTCCAGAAGGCAGAGCTGCTCAAGCACTTCTGCCGCATACTCAGCCTTGAATACTGTTACGCAGCAGCAGTTGCACAGAGTGCTTTTAAGTAGTCTGAAGTCTAACTGGGGTTTAAAAAAAACCCTACTTTCTAGTCAGAGATCTAGAACTCTTAGAGCTTGTTCTGGAGCTCCCTCTTGAGGTTAGATACTGCACTATATTAAAGACATTGCTACATCCTCATAACTGGTTCTATTAAAAATGAGAGTATTTTCTTGCAAAAGGGAAATTATCAAAGGCATCTCCTCAAACCTCTGTACACTACTTTGTAGAGAGCATTAGATGCTTCTGAGTTACAAGCACTGCAATTTTTAAAAAAGGTGAGAAGATAAGCACATGCTAAACACACGAAGATAAACTTACCTACTTACTGTGCTTTACTTATACACCTTTGGTAGCCAGTGCAGGAGCACCACAGACCGTAAAACCTCTGTTACTGTGAATCATGAAATGAAGCAGTACACACTGACGATGAGAAACTAAGCGTTGTCTATTTGTAAAGGAACTGCAGCTTCACTAGGTTTATTTTAAGGCTGTTAACATGTCTCACTCTTTGGGTGACCTTTTAGCTACTCCAAAGCATCCATCTCCTTGCTAGAGCCTTGTTCCACAAAACCCAATGGCATTACTCCATCATCTTTGTTGCCAGAAGCTGCTACATGGGCTGACTTCTGTTTTTTAACGTGCTGAATCAGTGTTTGCCAAAGTTTGAAAAACTCTCTGAACAGGTTCTGCTGAAATTTCTTTCTCAAAACCAGCATCTTTCCACAAGCTGTGAAGAGCCCCCATATGGAAGAAGCTTTCAACATGGCAATACCCGAGAAAAAGATTTCTCCAAACTCCTCTTGAGAATTTTTTCCTCTCCCAAAAGGAGGTTGTTGGAAGTCTTTAGGAGCAGCGCACGAGCCAAAAGAACAAGCTTTGCCTACGATGGTCATATTTTACTACTGCTGAGCCCCAACTCAGCACTTTCTTCAGTCCTTGAACAAACATCCATGCTGGCCAGCTCAGTCATCTGTGACTACCTCTGCCTCAATCCTGTTGATGCTACCCCACCAGTGGGAAAGGATTTCTACGAGAATCCATAATTGAGAAAAAGATTCTATTTCTTCTAGTCATACTTTTCCAGTGAGGCTCTCCCTGCCATTTCTATAATCAAAGAAACATTTTTAACCCCTTTCCAGCTCAAGCCATGAGGTCTTCCACAGACTATCAGGATCAAAGTCACATCATTTTAAATCTTACATCTTATGATGAGGCTTATAGTTTTAGCAAGCTTTTCTGTTTTAGGGAAGAACAGATTTCTACTTGAATGTCTCAGAATAGCAACACACAGTTTATTCAGTTGTCCTTAATGATTAAAGTAACAGTAAAGAAACACAAAAGTCTAGAGAGATGCTAGCTCCTCCTACTGCATGGCTTGCTGTGCTTGAAATGTGCAAGATATTTGTCATTTCATAAACTTAGCCCTTAATTTGATGCATCAGTTCTGAAACAGGCTTGCTGTTTTCAGATGCCAGGTTACGGCCATATCACCTTCTAAAGCAACACAAATTTTCCGATTAATCCTATGCTAGAGTCTCCCTCCTCTGCATTCTGTGAAAAAACCAAAACAGACCAAAAGAAGAACCAACAAAAACTCCCAGAATAACTAGAAACAGATCTTATTTGATCAGCACAGAAGCTTGTGGAAACTGTGCACAACTCATCAGCTATACCAAATGCAAGACTAAAAAGAATGGCTTGAAACTTGGACCTAGAAAGGGTGTCTTTTCTCTTCTGCCAGAGGGTATTGGCCTAAGTTTTAGCTCCCTACAACCAAAAGACATCACAATAAGCTACCAAAAATTTCAAAGCAGGTTGGGAATACATATCATACCCCAAATTAAGTCTTGAGTAATCTTCTGTAAGTTAAATATGTTTTCTTACTTTTCATGGTGCCCTCCTCCTCTTCATCTTCTGTGTTTATTACCATTGTGCCCAAGTGGGACTCCAAGGTGCCATCGTGCTCTATCATTGTGTTGGCTCCATCACTCATTGTGTTGACAGCTCTTATGGTACCAGTTTCATCTCCACTCGCCCTCACCATGGTACCTGAATCGGTTTCATCTTCCTCCTGCACAAGGATGCCATAAATACATTTTTACTGATGGTGGAGAAGTCCTATGAAGGGTGGCTGTATTCAAAGACACTAGCAAGTCTTACTTATTCAGAGATTTTTACAAATACACATGGAAGTCAACGACATTTTGTTTTATGCACTTAGTTCTCTCCCTGTCATCTCCAAGCAGGTAATGAAAAGCCTTCGTGTTTTTCTGCCAGTGTGATAAATAAGAGAACAGATAAATAATCAACAGCAGCTTCTCAACACAACATGTACCTCATTTCTGACCTGGTGACCTGCCCGTAAGAGTAGATTCCAACACTCAGTCAGTGGTGCTTCTATTCATGCTGCCAGTTTTAACAGTTGGCCTAAACCCCTATGTCAAATGGTACAGTTCAGTGAGGAGTTATTAGTTATTAAACGGCAACAGGTTTAAGTCTGGAGTGCATGTGGCACACCGAAGAAAAGTAATCATCCTGTTTTTAAGGAGTCTGTCTTTAACATTTAGGTAGCTTCACTTGATAGAAACTTCAGAAGAACTGAAGAAAAATGAACTGAATTTGCAAATCTTTAAAAAGGAATGAAATAAGTGATCAAAGTCTAGTCATTTTTTCAGATGAAAATTGTTTCTTATCTTTTCATTTGTTAACAGGTATTAACATTATAGAAGTTTGAATTTTTGCTGTCAGGGCTCAGGAGACTGACTCTGTAGGAAAATGCAAGCTCCTGAAACACACTGGTAGGACAGCTTCCTGGCAGACAGTTACATGAGCCAGAGGTAGTAGTTTCATTAGGTGGCACGTGCTTCACTAAGTATATTCTGTGACTAGGATTTCATGAAGAACAAGGTCAAAAATTCCACAATCTATTTAGCTTCTTGGAAACGTGGACCAGGTATCCAGTTACAATCACAGAAGTCACTTCCTAGGTTTATGGTAGAGTTTCTAGGCATCTCACCTTGGATGAGATGCTTGTGTGTTGTTATAAGGATGAAGTTCACGTTTTTTTATGTGTGACCATGGTCTTCCTGATCTGTATTAGTTCTAGATGGGTAACACAGGTCTCACACATCAAGGTGTAATACTCTTTCTCAATGTCATTGAAAAAGAAGTACACCCCTGTTCTGGTGTTCCATGCATTTTATCTGTTCTGTCAAATGTATCTAATAATTTACTTCCCAACCTCAAAACCAACAGCAAGAGGAGGAGAAAACTACATGAGATGTTAATGGAGGAAAAGCAATTTTACGTGGAGATGAGTGGGTGAGAAGAAGTAATAAATTTGTTAGCTACGTATCATTTAACAAATGACTACAGCAGAAATTTCCACAGCTCTTGGGAAGTGCTTGGGAACACTTTTCTGCTAGCAGACGCAGAGTAAAGAAGCTTCAGGAAAACACACACCGACGGAGACCACTCAACTCCACTACATAGACACCATCTCTCAGCAGTGTGACTCCAGATCAGTCAGAAATGAAGACGAGAGGGTAGGGACAATACTCTTAAAGTCAACATCATGGCAACATGACCAATAAAGTTACTTCCACACTGAACAAACAGGCAGTCCTAAACTGGAAAAAGATGAACAACGTCTTCAGCATAGATACTGTGGACCATGCTATTCAAGTCTAGCCTCTGAAAAGGACTCTGGCATACAATGCCTTTTGTTGCCCGTTTCATTTATTCATGTTGAAGCAAGCAGAGGCTCAAAAAATAGCTTTCAACATGCTTTCCATATTTGCATGCTGTAACCACTGAAACAAGGAGCCCGAACTTAAATTCACAGCAACCCCCTGAACACTTGTCATGCCCTCACCTCTCGTTTCTGTCGGTTGCTCTTGTGTAGTAGAAAGTTTCTATAAGGGGGGTTCTAAAGCACAACAATAGTAAAACAACATAACATACTTATATCATAGTGCATCACAGATGATATTTTTATGTTATACTAGGAGAGCAGTCTAAGAACTGAATCTATAATGAAAAATTCTCATTACTGCATAAATAATATAATCCAACTGGGAAAACGTATAAAGTCTTTTGCATACACTACTTGGTAGACTTATTCAATCACAGGTCTCTAACTACACTCTAAGCTAAACAGTAAGCCATACATGCTGGCTATCTCACTCAAATATAAAGATTGAACAGAGACCAAGCATTGGGTTAAGCAGTCATAAAGTAGAAAACTCAAGAACTAAGTAAAATCCACAGGCAATTAGACAAAATATCACAAAACCAAAAACCAAATCAGCTAAGCCTTATGAAAGGACCAAGAGTTTGGACTTCGTACACTGTTGCTATTAAATACTCACTGAGTTTTCTTCATCATCTTGATCTAGTTCGCGCTGTTGTGCCTCTTGACGTTTCAGCTTGATATCCATTGCTTCATTAATCAAGTCTCGCAGAATTGACACTCCTTTGGCACTTTTAACAAATGGATGCTGACAAGAATTTTAAAAACAAATAAGCACTGCATCCAAACCAAGATATAACAGCAACACACTGTTACTATGGCCTACTTCCAATCAAAATTAAGGTTTAACTCAATACACTACTAAAATAAAAATCAAATACTTCTGTTTGGCACAGGAGGGAGACTTCTCACCCTCCAAACATGCTCCAAAAGCACTACTGCTGTGAGACCTTGGGTTTACTCCCCTCCCACAACTCTTATTTCTTTCCTTTGCAGCTTAGCTGTCAAGAACCAATTACACGGATCATCACCATGCCTAGACCATTCTAAGCAATCAATTTCATTTAGCCTCCCCTTTTTGTGTTGTAAGAGGCAGCTTCTTGGCAGTGCTGGTGAGAATTTGAACATAAAAAAACCACTCCAAAAGCCAAACAAACAACGCCGAGAAGACAAAGATAGGAAGCTGAAGTTAGATCAGTTCTTAGAGAAGAACTGAAAAGTTGAAGTTGAGTGTAAGATTTCTAAAGTGAGATATTAAAAAGTAAAAACTGTAGTGAGCAGGAGCAGCAAGAAATGAAACCAACACCTCAACAGATGTGCGGCACCTCCTACCGTAGCAAGCCTTCTCTAGAGCTTATATTCTTGTAAGAAAAGACACACCTGCAGAAGCTGTGTTGCAGTGGCACGCTGCTCTGGGCTCTTAACAAGACACTGTTTTACAAAGTCCGTAAAATTGTCTGACCAGAGCTCTGGTTTCCGGAATGTTGGAGGCGGATTGGTGGGAATCATGAAAATTGCCTGAAAACAGAAAAACATTCCAGATTTACAAACAAAGTCTAAAGCTTTCCAACAATACAACAAAAATACACACAAACATACAGATGATAGCCATTTCAAGTTTGCTGCTTCTGAAGAGTTTGTGCCAAATTTGCTCAGAGGGATCAAGTACCAAAAAATCAGACTTTTCTCACCTAGTGCGTACACCTCTGTCTGAGCCACTATATGCCCCCAAAGGTGTGAATATGCCATTTTTAAGTCTTAAAACTTTGTGCTTGAATAAAAAAAAAAAATTGTTTTGGATAATACAGCTGAAAATATGTTTCTTCACAGCCAACACAGGGAGCTTCAGCTATGTCTTAACAGAAGAGGATCATTATTTTCCTTCCCATGCAGATTCTCTTTTTCAAAGGCCGTTTTTCATTTAATCAGCGGTACAAAGAACTGACAAAGAACACATCATTTACTCCAAATTAAAAGCAAGATGGTATGTTTGATACATTATTCATGCAGCTGTAATAGCAAATCCTTTCCATACAGCAACACATTTTAAGAGGCCAGTCCTTACCCTCATAGGATGAATATCTGCATATGGTGGCTTGCCTTCAGCCATTTCTATTGCAGTGATGCCCAGAGACCAGATGTCTGCCACACAATTATACCCAATTTCTTGAATCACTTCTGGAGCCATCCAAAATGGGGTCCCTATAACTGTGTTCCGCTTTGCCATGGTGTCCTGAGAAAAAGAGCAGGATAAAGATCCAGACAACGGCAACTGCATTAGCCACAAACATTTATTAATGAATTATCACCCTAATTATCTTTCACTTGCACACATGTGCATTATTAGATTCAGCAAGACTGGGATATGGAGGGCTGCAAAGAGGAATTGAAATGTGCTTACAGAAGTTACAAATATACTGAGGAAAACAGCAAACGCTATTGCAAACCATTACTTAGCTATAGCAGCTTTCACAGCGGAAGCTCTGCTCTAATCTCCTGCTGGTTTAGCATCTCATTATGTTGATGTGAAATGCTAAAAAGCCAGTTTAGAAGCATTTTCATCAATGACTTAGACAGCGAGATCGAGTGCACTCTCAGCAAGTTTGCGGATGACACCAAGCTGAGTGGTGAGGTTGACACACCAGAAGGAAGGGATGTCATCCAAAGAGACCTGGACAGGCTGGAGAGGTGGGCCTGTGTGAACCTCATGAGGTTCAACAAGGCCAAGTGCAATGGCCAGCAGGTCGAGGGAGGTGATTCTGCCCCTCTACTCAGCTCTGGTGAGACCTCACCTGGAGTACTGCGTCCAGCTCTGGAGCCCTCAGCACAAGAAGGACATGGAACTGTTGGAACGGGTCCAGAGGAGGGCTACAAAAATGATCCGAGGGCTGGAGCACCTCTCCTATGAGGACAGGCTGAGAGAGTTGGGCTTGTTCAGTCTGGAGAAAAGGAGGCTACGGGGAGACCTGATTGCGGCCTTCCAGTACCTAAAGGGGGCCTATAGGAAAGATGGGGAACGTCTTTTTAGTAGGGCCAGCTGTGTTAGGACAAGGGGAAATGGTTTTAAACTAGAACAGGGTAGGTTCAGGCTAGAGGTAAGGAAGAAATTTTTTACAATGAGGGTGGTAAAACACTGGAACAGGTTGCCCAGAGAGGTAGTGGAGGCCCCATCCCTGGAAACATTCAAGGCCAGGTTGGATGGGGCTCTGAGCAATCTGATCTAGTTAGCAGTGTCCCTGCTCACTGCAGGGGGGTTGGACTAGATGACCACTAGTGGTCCCTTCCAACCCTAAACATTCTATGATTCTATGATTCTATGATTTCTCAAAGTCTTCACAAGCACATCATACTCACATGCAGGTCAAAAAGATAAACCAAAGCGCACACAACCGTCTTGGTTTTACTTACTGTAAGTTGTCCTGCCACTCCAAAATCTGCAAGTTTAGCATGTCCCTCTGTATTTAGCAATATATTTCCAGCTTTGATGTCCCTGTGTATTTTCCTCATAAAATGCAGGTACTCCAGTCCTTTCAGTGTTGATTGCACTATTGTAGCAATTTCCTCCTCTGTGAGCTGAAGAAAAGAAGAGTTACTGCCAACCTACCAGTTGCTGAGATGTAACACCACTGTGTTTCAGTCTATGTTTTCCTGAGATTCATTAATTGCCATTTAATTGCCTTCACTAAAGGTTGTTGTACTAATGGGGAAACTACTTAGTGACTTCCAGCATTATGTAGTAGAATTAGATTTCAACCAGCATACATATACACAAGTATCACATTTCACATACCATAACTCTTTCTCAACTAGTAATTGTTATCCTGCAATAACCAAAGTAAGACAAAGTAGAATCTGTTCTTCAGAATCGGTCTGGGTTTTCAGGAAAGCCAAAAAACCAAAACCTGCTCCACCAATTACATTATCAAGATAACCAAAACTCAATCAATGTAATCAGCTTTCCCATTTTCAGAGGAACAAAGGGCCTGCATCTCAAGTTATACCCAATGGTTGTGTCAGGCATTGAACTCTGTGAGAATTATGCCCAAATGCCAGTGCACAAACCACTCAGCTTCCCTGAGCTGCAGGACACCCATATTTCCCATTCATACAATCAAAGGAGAAAGGACGTACAGTTTTATTTCGTAATCGAATAATATCAGACACAGATCCAGCGCCGCAGTATTCCATGACTATCCACAGGTCTGTGTTCTTAAAGTAGCTGCCGTAATACTTCACCACATGAGGACTATGAAATGTGAAAAAGAGAAGAAAACAAAGGGTCAAATACCAGTAACTAGCATAACTGAATAACCAAAATACACTGCAGAGTCCCTAAGTACGTTTTTAGAAATTCAGAGTTGAAGTGCCACTGAAACTCTGATCAAAAGTATTCCAAAACAATCTGAACTTGCACAGGCCTACTGCAGTCCTGCCAAGCCCCTTCCCCACAGCGGTGCTCATTCAACCTGCCAGTAAGTCAGTTCAAAGCACTAAACTGTCTGAAGATAAATCCTACAGAAATAAGGAGCAATTGGCCCTCAGTCTGGTTTAGCTCCCTGAACCAGATTACAACAAGGTCAGTGCTATGTCAAGAAAGAAGGCAGGACAAGGGCATGAGAAACAGACCATGACAGTCCCTGGTAAAGTTGCTGCAAGAGCATTTGCAACCAAATGGAAACATTAAGTAAGGTCCAAAGTTTACTGGAAAATAGCTATCATGTTTATTAAGAGGAATGTTCCCCCACTACCACATGCACCTACTTGTTTCTACAATTTAGTCCAGGATGTACTTTAGGAATCCAGTACAACCTAAGGCTGTCCCTCACAGCCAGCTATCTGGCTGCCCAAAAAGCAAACAACCTAGTGAAGTATATTGATCAGAATAGCCATCTGTCCTCTGGAAAAGGTAAAGCAGAAAACTAACAAAAAGACTGTTCCTGATTTTGTGGGAATGGAGCTAAGGAACAAAAGTGCACTTCATCTATTCCCTGCTGAATATTTTCTAATGAAAAACTGTAAAAATAGCAAGTCAGTCATGCCACACAGTGTCCCTTAATGCTTGCACAGAAAACGCGATGCTCCAGTGATTCACTCCCTCTGCTGTTCGTAACTGTAAAGTCTCCTTTTAGGCCTTACGATAGCAATATTTAATTTCTTTTAGGAAAGAGACACCTAGCAATGCTTTCCAAGTTACACAGTAAGAATTTTCACAAATTCTTTTAAAGTTACATTTTGTTGTCCGCCACCAGTTACCTTCATGTAAAGAGAGTAAAGTGCAATAGAGTAAGTGACTGGGACCACACCCCTACATCGCTAATGTAATTTAGTTTAGATGGTTTTCCATGCCTGAAGTCCATCAAAGTAGTGTTTCTTAAGGCTAAATTCATAATACCTAGGACACACTTCGAGAGAAGGCCTTCTGCACCCATGAGCTCTTCAGTAGCTAAAAGTCAGTACAACATTTTTTCCCGTAAGGAACATGCAAAGACAACCCAGAGAGCCAACCATCAGCACGCAGAGCTGCCAGCAAGTTATTCTGGGGATGCTCAGATCAGCAGACAGCTTGTACCGCACTAGAACCTGCACAGGCAGAAAATGGCCAGGAAGGACAATTCTGCCACCCAAGCAGATGACAGCATGTAGATTATGCACATGCAAGAGCAATCATGCATTAGTGCCTCTCATCCACACGCCCCTTAAAAACAAATAAAAACCCCTCTTCTGGTGGTTTTCTATGTCCATACCAAAACTGGTTTAGAATTCATTACCCCTTTGGACATAGGAACTGCTGTTCTAGCACACAATCAAGTTACCACTGTTCCAACAAGTGACGGTGCAGGGGGAGAACCGCAGTAACTGCTCACACGCTTGGCTCTTTGCTGGCAGCAAGTGCAAGGTTATTCGACTTAGCTTAATGCTGTCTTGTTGCAAGCTAAATTCTTGTTGTCTTACCTTTGCTTGGATTAACACTACCCAAATGGTCAGTTAACATGACTCAGTTGATACGAGGTAACTTGATCGTACAAGTCCGGCCTTTTAAAAAACATTTAAGGCAACATCATGGCTTTTATTTGATTAAATGCCAGATCATAGACAATACTTTTCTTTACACACCGACAAGGGGTTTTGCAGTCTGCATTTACCTGTCACACTGCTGCATTATGGATATTTCCTTTATAATCTCTTGAAGGTCAGATTCCACAGGAACTTGTTTAATTGCAACAACTTGACCCGTCTCTTTATGAATGGCTTTGAACACACTGCCATAGGAACTATGAAACAAAATATTAAACAATCACTGAATACAATAAACTTTTAAAAATGCAAATGTTATGGGTTTGCTTTTTGCAAGTGCAGCCATCAGGTAAAAAATTAACTACTCTTCTGCTAAAAATATTTTTTATTTTAATGTAAATAATCAGTCCACTAGCCTCTAAACACTATAGTAATACAAATAAGTCACAGCACACAGACGGTCAGGAAGGAGCCAACCATCGTTATGCTGCCCACAGCTTTGGAAGGGCCTTTTACACTAATCCAACAAATACAATCCTCTCTTTTTCCAGCATACAGTACCAGCTGAGCATCAGTAAGAACTACAGCTCTGGTCAGAGAGGTTTGCTTGTTCTTGTCAGATACTATCTGTCTTATTTCCAGCTTCTTTCCTTACAGCAGCTAGACAGATTTACAAATCATTTCTTTCAAACTGCTTAAGAAGGCAAACACGTCACTCACCGAGTGTTCCCACGCTGCTCTGCCTTACCAAGTGGCACAGTGCAACAAAAATTCATTTCCACAAGAGGTACCAGGGATGAACTACAAAACCTCTCGAGTTCTCACAGAGCCCTATCAACTCCAGATTGGCATTTTTCAACAACGTTTTAACTCCCTACTGCTGAGCCGTAAGCTACTGTTTGGATTAAGATATCTTACTCTTGGGAAACAAATTCTTTAATCTGTTACTAACCAAACACTGTCACTATGTTAGTACATACCTTTGCATTATTAGGATCAAGACAAAAAAAAATCAGAGAACACTGAACACAAACCCATTACATTTCTTTAATAAGAAATCTATGTATATTGGGCACATTAGAATAGAACACATACCCTTCTCCAAGCTTCTCCAATACATCGAATACTTCTTCAGGTTGTTTGGTTAAACTGTCTTCATCTAACTTCTTCAGCTGCCTGTATATGTAAGAATGGAGACATTATTACATTCAATTTTACAGCAGTTTGGGCTTTGTTGACACAGAAGAATAAATAGCATCATTTAAATGTACACAAGGCTTAGCATGAAGTAAATTGATTATGAAGTAAGTTTATTTCACCTGGCTAGGAGACTGAATATCATTAGCATCCAATAGCAAAAGAGGACTGGGAATTACCGAGAACAGAATTTGATCAGGCACACAAACCTACAGTTCCTCTTGGTGGAAACACATCTCAGGATTTATACACTGGTGGTCAAATCCCAACACAGCGCTGTGGAGTCTTGCAAGGCCATGCAAGAGGGAACATCATCTTCCTGCATGCTTCACAGTACGTGTGGAATACATTTGTTGGGAGGAAGGAGGCAATACTGATCTCACCTGTACATTTTTAACCTGTACATTTTAGTTCAGATCTTAAATCTGTGGACCTGGACATATACTAGGAAAATTCCATCAGGAGGTGGGGAGAAAAGAAAAAAAAAAAAAAAAAAAAAAAAAAGGGAAACTGATATCTGACTCTTGGGATCTTAATGCTGCTTGGCCCATCCCTCTTAAATGCATTGCTAATAAGAGCCAGCTGAAATACTTCCGAGGGAAAAAAAAACCACACTACATATTGTGATCCTTCACTTACCCCCCTTTGCCCCCAGTATAACTTTCAGGGAGATTCTGTACACAAAGCAACAAGATCAACCACATTTGTTTCAGTCCACCTCTACCACATCAGAGAGCTGTTCACCAAGAAACCTCCTGAACATAGCTAAGGACAACATAAAAAAAAGTTCTGAAAACAAAGTCAAACAAACAGTATCCAACATCCCACAAAGAAGAGCTCTTTCATTTTCACACAAACTAAAAAAAAACAAAACCAAACCATGACACAACAACAAAACACAAAAAACGTCCAAACAAAAAAACGTCCAAACAAAAAAACGTCCAAACAAAAAAACGTCCAAACTCCCCAAGCCAACTCATATAAGTTTTTGAAACACAGAAACTTTATTAGCCTCGGAGTTTTCAGAACTTGCTGGTCTCACAGCAAGCAGCCTTTAAAATGAAACATGCGTGGTCACCTGCAACTGCAAATTACTACCAAAAGCTCTTACTGCTGCTGGCAAAGATCGTGACTCAGTCACGGGCATGCTAATTTTTATACTAAATATATGATTTTTTCCCCACTTTTTTCAGAAACAGAGCAAGAAGCCACTTGTTGATCCCTGGCTATTATGTTTATGCACAAAAGCTATATAGGAGGAGCAGCTCACGCATGGAGTACATACAATGGCTTCCTGAAGCAAAGGAAACATTATAAAGAAGCAGACTCAGGAAGTGGTGAAATACTGAAAGCAGTCACTAGCTTCCCTGCAAAGATAAGCGCTAACCAGCACTTGTCCTTGTGAAAATGGGGAGGGAGGAAGGTGGGGGAAGAGAAGAAAAGGGAAAAATGCATCAGCAACCACAAGCCACCATTTCCAAGGATCCCAAAAAGTGGCGATGCAATAGGCGCATCCTTTTTGCTGAAGTTAAGGTGAGGCCTAAATTCCGATTTAACAAATAAAGAAAAAAAAAAAAAAAAAAAGGCTGTTCATATACCCAAATACAATAACCTTACAACTACTGTGTTTGCATCAAACTACCTCATTTCTGCTACAGCCCAGGAGTGCCGCTACCTCGCACTGCCCAGCCCGCCCAGCGCACTCGCTGCTGTCAAAGACACGCTCCGCCGTTTCACTGCGTGCTTACACAACACGAGCAGAACAGCATCGCAACACCGATCTCACCTAAGTTGCTACTCAGACCTAACCTGAGTCACCTTCTTGTTAAAACACCGGCATAAGCCATTACAGAATTTAACAGAAGACGCTCTGCTGTTTCGTTGTTGAACAAAAAGAAAGACTCTGTCACTGAAGACCAGAGCTGGCGGCTTCCTTTGCTGGCTGCCGAAAGCGTGCCCCGGGACCCAGCTGCAGAGCTCCGATGGCGCTCTGACAGACGGAGGCTTCATTCGAACCGCTGCCCATCTCCGGCTCTCCT